>NC_089512.1:44803093-45125593 GCF_036850995.1 Saccopteryx leptura | reverse complement strand
TTCCTCTCTGTCTCTCTCTTCCCCTCCCGCAGCCAAGGCTCCATTGGAGCAAAGATGGCCCAGGCGCTGGGGATGGCTCCTTGGCCTCTGCCCCAGGCGCTAGAGTGGCTCTGGTCGCAACATGGCGACGCCCAGGATGGGCAGAGCATCGCCCCCTGGTGGGCAGAACATCGCCCCCTGGTGGGCGTGCCGGGTGGATCCCGGTCGGGCGCATGCGGGAGTCTGTCAGACTGTCTCTCCCTGTTTCCAGCTTCAGAAAAATGGAAAAAAATAAAAAAAAAAAAAAAAAAAATAAAACAGCATTTCCTTGATGACTAATGATGTTGAATAGCTTTTCACGTGCTTATTGGCCATTTGTCTATCTTCTCTTGGGAAATATCTGCTTGGGTTTTCTCCACATATTTTAAATTTTCTTGACAGTTTCTGTTGAAGAACAGAAGGCTGAGATTTTGATGAAATCTGATTTATCAACTTTTTTATGATTACTTTTTGCAAAGTAAAAAATCATTTCCTACTCCCAAGTTCCTAAGAGTTTCCTCTATGAAATACCTTAATTTTATAAGTGTACTTTAAGAAAACTATTTTGATATTTAAACTCTTCTATGAAGAAGAAATCTCTGAAATGCTAGTGAAATCTTGTCAAGAGTTCCTTTCACCCTGGTAGGGTGGCTCAGTGGATAATGCATTGTCCCTACATGCCAAGGTCCTGGTTAGGGCACATAAGAGAAGCAATCAGTGAGTTAACAACTAAGTGAAACAACAAGTTGATGCTTCTCCCCCCACCCTACTCTTCAAATCAATGGGGGAAAAAAGAGTCCCTTTTTCCTGCGAATGTTTAGTTTAAAAACAAAAAGATACTTTGGAAATGTCACCATAAAATGCAATCTCTTTAGGATGACACAACCTGAAGAGAAGCTGAAATGCAAAGTAAAATTTCTTCAAGAAGTCCAAAAAGCCCTTCAATAGAAGACTGGATAAAGAAGATGTGGCACATATACACTATGGAATACTACTCGGCCATAAGAAATGATGACATCGGATAATTTACAACAAAATGGTAGGATCTTGATAACATTATACGGAGTGAAATTAGTAAATCAGAAAAAAACAAGAACTACTGATTCCATACATTGGTGGGACATAAAAACGAGACTAAGAGACATGGACAAGAGTGTGGTGGTTACTGGGGATGGGGGGGAGGAGGGGGTGCAGGAGGGGAGGAGGGAAAGGGGAAGGGAGAGGGGCACAAAACTAGATAGAGGGTAATGGAGGACAATCTGACTTTGGGTGATGGGTATGCAACATAATTGAATGACAAGATAACCTGGACATGTTTTCTTTGAATATATGTACCCTGATTTATTGATGTTACCCCATTAACATTAATAAAAATTTATTTATTAAAAAAAAAAGAAAGAAAGAAGTCATTTCCAACTTTGTCCAGAAAACAGCTGACTCAGCTTTTCAGTTGTTATAATGCCTGGTTAACTTTTGTCAATACTTTTTCATGTCAAATGTAACCAAACTAAACTCTTAAAAGTTGGTCTGTCAAAATAACTAGACTCTTCTAATTAGTCTCAATACAGAAATCAATATTAAAACAATTATTTGGCAAAAGCCTAACATGTTTAGGTATTTTTCTCTTTTGTATTTTATAAACAATTATAAAATGGAGAATTTCTTTTATATATCATACATCCACACACAAATGTTATTTTTTAAATATTCTAAAGCCAAATAAGAATATGAAAATTATTCATTAAGTAATCTGTATCACTTTATCATCTCAATCTTAATATTACCCACATCTTTAATTTTATAAATAAATTAATTAATCCAATTGAAGAAAACTTTTCAACAAGGGGAAAAATGCTAGGGAGAACCCAGAACCCAACAAGCACCTAGTCTAACTAGTACATAGTCTGTACTGAATGACCTAAGGTAATCACTGCTAATTTTAAAATATCTTTGAAGTGGCCCTGGCCGGTTGGCTCAGAGATAGAGCGTCGGCCTGGCGTGCGGGGGACCCGGGTTCGATTCCCAGCCAGAGCACATAGGAGAAGCGTCCATTTGCTTCTCCACCTCCACCCCCTCCTTCCTCTCTGTCTCTCTCTTCCCCTCCCACAGCCAAGGCTCCATTGGAGCAAAGATGGCCCGGGCGCTGGGGATGGCTCCTTGGCCTCTGCCCCAGGCGCTAGAGTGGCTCTGGTCACGGCAGAGCGACGCCCCAGAGGGGCAGAGCATCGCCCCCTGGTGGGCAGAGCGTTGCCCCTGGTGGGCGTGCCGGGTGGATCCCGGTTGGGCGCATGCGAGAGTCTGTCTGACTGTCTCTCCCCGTTTCCAGCTTCAGAAAAAATACAAAAAAAAAAAAAATTCTTCGAAGTTGCTATGCATCTCAAAATATAATTTAAGATAGATAAAAATAATTATTTTATCATTTTTTCAACACAAATATCTTGGAAAGGCAAGGGTTAAAAAATGTAGGCTAATTCTAGTCACTCATTTACAAGGCTACATATAAGAAAAACCACAAGTATTCAATTTATGGACAACTACTAGTTTTATATATCACTGACTTTTGTGTTATATGCTGTCAACACACATAAAGTAACAAATTAAGATTTAAGTAATTTCAGGTCCCAATCTTAGTTTTGCTACTAACTTCCTTTATTATATGCAAATTATTCAGCCTTTTGGTAACTCAGTTTCATCATTTATAACATATAAAGAACAATCTAATACAAAAGAGACAGGTGATTCATGACTAAAGATATAAAGTATACTACTTCAAATCTTTTTTAGTTTATTTATTGATGTTAGTGAGAGAGAAAGGGAGAAAGAGAGACAGAAACATCTGTTCCTGTATGTGCCCTGACTGGAGTTCAAATGGCAACCTCTGCGCTTCAAACAATGTCCTAACCAACTGAGCCATCTGGCCAGGGCTCAAACCTTTTTGAATTATAAAAGTATTTTCAGCTTTATACAATGTCTTTCCTATGAAGAATTTTGTTAGACATTCAAAATGATAAATATTGACAATAAAGACATAAAGGGGAAAAAGAAAAAAAAGGCGAATATAAAGGAAAAAGATATAAAAAAGAACATAAAAGTATAAATGTGACATACAATTTGCATGTCATGATACTCAATATTTCATCCACTACATGTTCCCGGAGCCCTTGTTATGACTCTGGTATCTGAATGAAACCGCATTGTTCCAGCACAGCTCTGTACTAGAATGTCCACAAACACTATTATCAGGGAAGAGGTGGCACACTTCAATTTTATGAGTTAGAATTTACTACAATAGTCTCAAAGTGCTATTACGCTTTCAAAGATGAGAAATTTACCTAAGAATTCATTCCTTTACAATGCCCTTAGTTAAGTGACTTGTATAAACTATAAGAAGTTATTCATTTTCGAGAGAAATAAAATAATGATATAGTTTCAAAAAAGTTCAAACAAATGGGTAAAATTTAGCCTAGAGAACAAACTGAGGTATAGGATGGTTGTTTTCAAAAATTTGAGCATGTCATGTGAAGGATGCATTAAACTTGTTTGCCAGAAATCCAAGGGACAGAATTAAAAATAATTAAGAGTGGCACTGGCCAGTGGCTCAGTGGATACAGCATCAGCCCAGCATACGGACGTCTCAGGTTCAATTCCCGGTCAGAGCACAAAAGAGAAACAATGATCCTGCTTCTTTCCCCTTTCCTCTCCCACTTCTCTCACTCTTCCCCTCCTGCAGCCAATGGCTTAATTGGTTTGAACATGGCCTCAGGCACTGAGGAGTCAGAGCATGATAGCCTCAGGTGCTAAAAATAGCTCAGTACTTCAGCATTGGCCCCAGATAGGGTTGCTAAGTGGATCCCAGTTGGGGGGCACATGTGGGAGTCTGCCTCACTATCTCCCCTTCTCTCACCTAAAAAAATAATAATAAAAATAATAATTAAGAGGAAGACACATTTTGAGACAATGAAAAGCCACATGAAAGCAAGCAGTATGCCTATCTTGTTCTCATGGGTGTATTAATAAACAGCACATAGTAAGTACTCAGAATATAGTGAGCTCTCCTTCTATTAGACATTAACTGACTAAAAATAATACTTCCTAGGAGCCAGAATAGTTCCAAGAACAGACTGGCAGCTTAGGAGGCAATGAACTCCTTGGTCACTGGTACATTATTAAGCAAATGATGACCACCTGTCAAAGATAATTGTCAGAAGGAAACAAATATAAGGATGTCTAGCTCAATGACCACTAAAGTTCCTTCAAACTCTGAGATCCTGTCACTCTAAAATTAAATTCAGAATATAGAAGAAAAATAAAAGTGTCATATGAGGACTTTTTTTTTTTCTGAGTCTGGAAACGGGGAGACAGTCAGACAGACTCCCGCATGCGCCCGACCGGGATCCACCCAGCACACCCACCAGGGGCGACGCTCTGCCCCTCCGGGGCGTCGCTCTGCCGCGACCAGAGCCACTCTAGCGCCTGGGGCAGAGGCCAAGGAGCCATCCCCAGCGCCCGGGCCATCTCTGCTCCAATGGAGCCTTGGCTGCAGGAGGGGAAGAGAGAGACAGAGAGGAAGGAGGGGGGGGGGTGGAGAAGCAAATGGGCGCTTCTCCTATGTGCCCTGGCCGGGAACTGAACCCAGGTCCCCCGCACGCCAGGCCGATGCTCTACCGCTGAGCCAACCGGCCAGGGCCATATGAGGACTTTTTGATGAAGCCTGCAAAGTGTATAAAATTTATTAATAAATATATATCATATAAATGATAATCTATCAATTTTTTACAAACCTTAGTGATTTTTCAACAACTTGAGTACGATAAACTTCTTCCTGATCCAAATTTATGGTGCAGAAACAATCTCTCATTTTGTTGGGTCCAAGATATGGCAATAAATTTTTTGCTTCACCTGTTGGCACAAAAATTGAAATTTGTGTTAAATATCACCAGCTGCTTCATGCTAAGCCTTATATAAGATTAATCCATTCAAAATAACATATAAGATATTGCACAGGGAAAAAAATTAGTTACCAGAGAAGATGATCAACTTGTTCTAAAGGAGTCTGGTGATAATGAGGGAGGAGCTGTGTGTAAAGGGCATGTGAGGTCATAGTACATCATTGTATGCCTGGCTCCTAGAAAGGAGCAATCCCTCAACTTGTGCTGTCCATCCCATCCCACCAGCACTGACTCAACAACTTGACTCTACATTTAATCCTTCTTTCCTATATCATCATTAATTTTCCTTTCTAGTAGATCATTCCCATCAGCACATAAACAAGTTTTGGTATTTCTCAATTTAAAACACACACACACACACACACACACACACACACACACACACACACACACACACACCTCCTCTGACTCCACCTTCTCCCTGTGGTATCATTCCATTTCTAGACTCCCTTGCACAGCAAAACTTCTTGAAAGCAATTATTTCTAGTCATTCTCTAATATCTCTTATTCCATTCATTCAACTCTCTCCAATTAGCTTCTAATTCTATTACAACACTGAAACTGCCTTCCATACTGCCAAGCCCAATTGTCCTCATCATACTTGATCTGGCAGCACTATTTAAAATAGGTGAACACTAACATTAAGCCTTTTCTTGGCTTCCACAACTCTGGCTTTCCTCCTACATGACTGGCCCTCTCTCCTGACTTCACTCCCTCCTTACTTCTAAATGTTACAATGCTTCGGGCCTCTGCTGTGGACCACCTTCTCTTCTTCCCCTAAGCAAATTCCTTCAGTGTGTGTGTTAATGCTGATATCTCCCAAATTTGCATTTCCAGGTCTGATATCTCCTCCTCAACACTAGACATGAATATCCAAGTACTTCTGTGGATTCCAGTAGGTATCTCAAATTTAATAGGTCCCAGACAAATCATCTGATTTACTCCCCAAAAACATGCTCTTCCCCCAATCTACTACTGTCTTTCTCTTTTTCTTACCATCCTCCCCCAAACCTCCCTCTCCCATATCCAGTCCATCAATAAATCCAACAGACCTCCAAAATAAATCCCAAATCCAACCACTCCTCAATCACTTTCACTGGTAGCACCCTACAACCTACTCTCCATCCAGCAATGTGATCGTTTAAACATATCACTCAGGCCTGACTTGTGGTGGCGCAGTGGATCAAGCATCAACCTGAAACACTGAGGTCACCGGTTTTAAACCCTGGGCTTGCTGGTAAAGGCACATATGGGAGTTGATGCTTCCTGCTCCCCCCCCCCTCTCTTCTCTAAAATTAATAAAAATAATTTTTTTTAAAAGTTAAAAAAACAAAACAAACAAAACATATCATTCAGGTCAGTCATGCACCTGCTCTAATACCATTCCATTTATTCAGAATACAATCCCATTTCTAAATCCCCACGTTAATGGTCTACACAGCCCTACTTACTGTCCTCTCCGCCTCTGACATCTTCTCTTCCCACTCTCTCCTATGTTCACCTTCTTTCCATTCATCACTCATACCAAGCTTGTTCAAGCTTAGGGCCTCTGCCTGGAATGCTCTAACTCATAGCTGGCTCTTATCAATCAAGGTCTCAGCTCAAATGTCACTTCCTCAGAGAAACCTTCTCTGACTACAGTTACCACATTTTATTTGTTTCTTTTCATGACAGCATTTATAACTATCTGAAACTCTGTTAATATTACGTTTTGGTTTTTTTTCTAACAAAGACAGTGAGAGGGACAGACAGGAAGAGAGAGAGATAAGAAGTATCAATTCTTTGTTGTGGCTTCTTAATTGTTCATTGATTGCTTCCTCATATATGTCTTGAGGGGGGGGGGCTACAATAGAGTGAGTGATCCCTTGGTAAATCCAGCGACCTTGGGCTTCAAGCCAACGACCTTTGGGCTCAAGCCAGTGACCATGGGGTTATGTCTACGATCCCCTGCTCAAGCCAGCGACCTCGTGCTCAAGCTGGATGAGTCCATGCTCAAGGCAGTGACCTCAGGGTTTCAAACCTAGATCCTCCACGTCCCAGTCCAATGCTCTATCACTACACCACCACCTGGTCAGGTTAATATTACGTGTTTATTTTCTAGTTCCCTCATTCTTGAGGCCTGAGAAATGGTTGATACCCAAGATCTAAACTAGTGACTGTCATACAGTAAGGAAGACACTTAAGTGTATTTGTTGAATTGATATTAAAGAACCCAGTAAGTCTAGTTTTGAAGTTCTTGTGTGATACTGAGGGGCCACAAGGACACACAAAAGTGTGGATGTTGAAATCAGACACCAGTGTACTAAATTAGGAAGGCAAGGTAGTTGGCATAAGGAAAAAAACTCTACCCTAACAATCATGAAACCAATGTTCCTGTCTTACCTCTGCTACTACAGCAGCTAAATGACTTCAGACAAATTACTGAAGCACAGCTTTCTTGATGAAAGTTTGGAATAAACTTGTCTCTTAACTGCTTATCAACTTTAAAATTAAAGGCCATTTATGACCCTGGCTGGTTGGCTCAGTGGTAGAGCATTGGCCTGGTATGTGGATGTCCTGGGTTCAATTCCCAGTCAGGGTACACAGAAGAGGTGACCATCTGTTTCTCCTCCCCTCTCCTGCCCCCCCTCTTTCTCTCCCCCTCTCATATTCATGGCTCCACAGGGTGCTGAGGATGGCTCCGTGGAGCCTTAGCTTAAGGCACTAAAAATAGCTGGGTTGGTTGCAAGCATGGCCCCAGATGGGCAGAGCATCGGCCCCAAACAGGAGTGCCGGGTGGATCCCGGTCAGGGCACATGCAGGAGTCTGTCTCTCTATCTCTCCTCTTCACACTTGGAAAAGAAGGAAAAAAAATTAAAGGCCATTTAAACAAATATATTTTTAAAAACTATCATAACTATAATAAGCACTTATGAAAAACTCAATAAACAAATACTTTATAATTAAAATGAGAAAATCAATGGAAAGGCACCAGTAAGATACTCATTGTTATTACACTTATTATTGAGAAATTAGAAAAAATCAATTTACCAATTAAACAGAATACGTAAAAATACTTATGTTCATCTCAAGTAAGAATAAAGAAATCTAATCTTTTAAATGATCCCAAAATTGCCTTATATAGGTTGGGCTTTACAGATAAGTCTCTTTCTTAACAGGAAAAATAATATATATTTGATTTGGTATCTATCCATTCTCTTACTCAAAAGACTACACGTCCCTCCTCTCATCCAAAGCTCATCTGTAGTTCATCCATCTACCTGTACTCTCTCTACCCTTTCTGCACAGCAGAGACCAGAAAGCTAAAAACTACATTTCCCAGACTCTTGCTGTTGGGGTTAACTCTTTGAGTAGTGAGGTTTTGTTTTTTTTAACCCTTTGGGTGAGAATGTACAGGAACGTTCATACTACTCAAAGGGTTAAATTCCAGCAATCAGATGCTCTCACTAGAAATTTGGTGGAGGGCAGAAAGGTAGGGAGGTTGCATTTAGGCTGCCTCTACTAACAAGTACTGTCACAGAACTGTCCAAGTTTTCTGCAGCAGCATTTGCAGAGGTCCTTGTATTTAGTCACAGGTTTCATAGGTATCAAAAAGAAGGGCACAAGGCCTCTATTCTGTCATACAGGTTGTGGCGGGTGTGGCTTGGCTCTAGAGCCAGCTGCAGTGACAACAGCTTACTGATGAAGACGGCTGCTTGCTAATGGCTATTTCCTAATAGTGGCAGATTCCTGATGGCAGAGGTGGCAAGGTTCTAAGCCAAGTAGCTAGAAGTTACAGCTTCCCAATTCTGTAGGCACCTTTCTGATCCTAAAAGAGATACTAAGTCTCTAGGTGGTCCAGCTGCAATGTGGCTTTTAAATGTCATTCCTGAAAGTTCAACACACAGTCTGTTTCCACAGTCCTTCCAACAATTCTATAAAACACTTAAAATCTTTTACTAAATCTCTAAGCTTAAACTAGCTAGAGCTGATTCTGTAAACCTAATCCTAAATTGGTTTCTTTTCTTACCCTTCATTTCTAACAAATTAGAAAATTCCATTCTACATTACTAGTCATCAGAGTCTGGTAAACCTTTCAGATGTGGCTATCTGGATCAAACATGGATTTAGAAATGAGAAAGCAGTATCTCACTAAAAACTACTTTTATAGTTACATTCGATAGTAAGCTGAATAGCTCAGCACGCTCAAAAGGTAAATGCTTCAACTTGGGAAATAGAGACAAATGTATCTTAATTCTCTATATTGTTGTATCTGCTACTGTAGCATTTGGATGAGTTTTTTAAAATATGCTCAATTATATACAGTATAATGTTTCCATGAATTTGGGAGTGTCAAATTCTCAACATTCAAACCATGTGTATCATTTTGACCTCTATCTTATCCTTAAATTTATACATCATGTCTTGATTCTAAAGTAATAAGATTAAAGTATTCAAGATATTCAATATATTGCTGAGAAGTAACACTTGTGCAAGACAAATAAAATAATGGAAGCGGTTTTTACTTGCAATTCAATGAAAGAAGAAATGTTTTTAGCTTAGCCCTGATTTAAAAAATTCTGTTCATGCCAAGGTACTGCAATATGCAAAGGCATATATTTGTTCTACAAAAGCAGATGTATTGGCCCTACAGCAAATATATAGTATAAACCTGATTATATTTACAAATGTCAATATTTCCTTCAACAGTGAATCAAGATCAGGAGGCATAATACTGACAAAACAACTGTTCCTCTATGAAGAAAGGAGGCTGGCCTTCAAGCGCAACACCTTTTATTCTGTAACAACACCCTTTCTTGTTGCATTAATAAATGGTACTCCTTAAAAACTTTTCTAGTCTACATTATGACTTATAACTGTTAAATTAAAATTTTTTTTCTCCTAAAGCATGGATTTTTAGAGATGAACAAACTAATCTCCACAGGGCATTACTTCTACTTCATAGATGTACAGCAAGAATTCCAAGAACACCTTCACACTACACATCAGTGGTTTTTGTCCAACCATAAAATGGAATAGCCTCTTGACCACTCATGCGATAGTAATTGTTTCTCTGCATCATACATAGCTTGCAACATTATTATATACCTTAAATAAAATGTGCTATTTAGCTTGGATCCCCATCTGTTGCACTGTTGCCAGTTATCTTTTTAATATTCAAACATATGGATCACCTTTTGCTCAAAATCTTCAATGGTGTCACACTACCCACCTCGCAGGATAAAGTCTAAAATTCCTTAGTCTGGCATAAGAACCCTTCATGATCTGACACCATCTACATGTTTTGTCTCATCTACTTTCTTAATCTTTCTTTACCCCCACAAGTTATGCTCTAGCAGTACTGTACTTTGGTGCCTTAAACACAGTGTTCTCTCATGCCTCTACATTTCCAAGACTTTTTTCATTATATAGAATGCTCCTGTTTTCTTTTCCCCACCAAAAAAAAAGATCTGTTTAAGGGCATCATTGTAAAGTTTCCCTTCAATTCCTAGGTAGTCGTGTCACTCTTTCTTTTATTTCCTTATATGTACTTCTACTGTAATAATATTGTGTTGTACTTGTTGTATTTCATTCAATAAATATTCAAGTCCCTACAACATGCCAGGTACTCTTCTAAATGCTGGGGATAAAAAAATGAATAAAAATAGGTCTCTGCTCACATGGAACTGTTGTACAACCTAGACAGGGGAGACAAACATTATAAACTCTTAAGTAAGTAAATAATATTTGTTGCCATGGAAGAAACAAAGTAGGGTAAGAGAGTCAGTCCCAGAAGGTAGAGAGAGGGAAGAGAGCAATGTTATTTTATACAGGGAACCAGGGAAAGCCTTTCTATTAAGATAATTGAGCATATACCTGAAGGAAGTCAATGAGGGACTGAGACATGCGGATATCTGGGGAAAGGGATGTAAAACAATAAGCCAAGTGGAGAGAGGGAGGAAATAGTAAGAGATGAGGTAGAGGTAGGGAAAGAAGTAGGTTAAATAGGTCTTGTAGGCCAGTGTAGTCTTAGGATTTTTTGAGTGAGATGGGAAGCTATTGAAGGATTTTGAGTAGAAGAATGGCATGATATAACTTTTGTTTTAGAAGACAAAAGTTCACTGCAGAAGGAAAAAGGTGGAAGCAGGAGACTACTGTAATAACCATGAATCAAGATAAGTTGGGATGGAGAGGGCAGCCCAATATGGAGAAAGGTGGTCAAACGGGCATACATATTGAAGATAGAGCCAACAGGATTTTTGGTATTTTGGATGTGGGTGTGAGAAAAAGAGGGGTCAAGGATGACTTCCTAGAGTTTAAGCCTGAGTAATTGTGTGAACAGAGATGTCACTTCCAGAAGGAGAAGCCTCTTGTTGGGGGAGGAAGATCAAGAGTTTATACTGGGCATATTAAATCTGAGATGCCTATTAGATATCCAAGTGCAGATGTCAAGAGGGCAAAGAAGTCTTGGATGGAGATAAAATTTGAAAATTATCAGGAAATACATAATATTTATAAAACCAAAAGACTATACAAGATCACAAGGAGAGTAAATATGGATAGAAAAGAGATTTGAAGATGGAGTCTTTGAGCACTTTATTATTTTGAGTTAGTAGACATAAGAAGAAAACAGTAAGGAGAATGCTATGTCTCTTCACTGAACTATAAACTTCTTAAAGGAAGAGATCAATTCTTAGAACCATGCTGATCTTATAATAGATTATGAAATGTCTTCTGAATAAGTATGAGTGAGTGTGTGTGTTTATAACTTTAGCATGAGCAAAAGAGTTCTGATATTACATCACAAAGTATAAAACTGCATATAAGCTTCTTTTTTTCCAGTTGATATCAGTTGATCTATGTCAACTGCTCCAAAGGTTAAAAAAAAGTCCCCTGTATACAGTTACCTAAAGCACTAACTATAAGAATCTCTATAACATTTACACAGTTATTATGTTGAAAATAAACCAATCTTGAAATTCACACATTCAAATTATTTACTGAGTGCCTACTAAAGATGCAAGGGCCACAACAGTGAGAAAAATACGCAAAACTGTATCTTTATTGTACCAACATAGGCAGACAATAAATAAATAAGTAAAAATGATTACTAATAATTTTTAAGCAAGAACAGGTACCACATGAAAGACACAGGAAGGGGGAACCAAAGAGAGTTCCACTGAAAAGGTAACTTCTGCATAAATACCTGAAGGAAGAGGGGAGACAACTAAATATTTTCTAAAAAATAGTAGCTTTTAGTCACTGTCAAAAAGTAAACAATTAAACCAAGTAGATAAACACCAGTGGGAACCAAACCCAATAACTTAGATTAACAGAAACAGAAAGATGGCCAACTTTCTATGTATGAGAGCAGTGATTATATGTAAAGGTCACCAGATGGTAAATACATATCCTACCATATAAATTTTGCCTAGGACTAGAATTTTAAGTATCAGGCTACTTGGTACAAATTCTGGTCTATATGCTTCTGGACATGTACGTGAGTATGCGCATACATCTATGTGTATGTTTGGGGGAAATTATGCATGCATTTAAATCTGTAGGTTTGTGTGTATGTTTCTGTGTGTCCTAGAGAAGGACACTACTGGAATAAGAAAAGAATATTATCAAGTAGTTGGATACTCCGAGATTAACACTAAATATATTCTCAAATATCTCATTTGATCTATACAACAACTTTGTGAGATAAGTATTACTGTTCCTTTTTATAAACTAAAAAAATTGGCCCATTAGCTCCGTCAGTTAAGAGTCATCCTGAAACACCAAGGTAGCAGGTTTGACCCCCAGTCAGGCACTTATGGGAAGCAACCGATGAATGCATAAATAAGAGAAACAACAGATTAATATTTCTCTCTCTGTCTCTCAAATCAATCAATAAATTAAAAATAAATAAATAAACATATTCAAATTTTAAAAATTCAGTTACATATCTGGCAAGGTGATTTGACAAAAATCAACCTCCAAAGCTTAGTCTTTCCATTCCACTCTTCAAGTCTTTGAAAACGGTAGTGTTGAGAAGAATAGATAGCTACTTCTTTCTGAGCTTATCCTAAGAGATCCTGTAGGCCCAAGACTGTTCAAAGGATAACTTAAGTACAGGGATAAGCGCCAACATAAGTCTCAGTGGAATTAAATTAAACCCCAAGAGAAACTGCAAAGGGCCAGGGTGGGCAAGAAAACCCTAAAGATAAAGATAATTTGGTGTGGGAGGAAAGCTAAATCATAATAGTTGCTACCATTTACTGAATAAGTTAATACATATACTACACATTACTACACATAAGCAGATGTTTTTTAGGGACTTCATTTATGCTACCTCACTTTATCTTCATAATAACTTCTTCCAATTGATTTTTTTTTTCATAGTAATGACACTGAGGGTAGAAGGATAATATTCCAGGAGTAAGTGAACAAGGTCTAGAGGTGGGAACAGCAGAAGCACCTTCAAAGAAGTAGGAATAATACAAACTGGCTAGAGCATAAAGGGAGCTGAAAGGGATATAAGAAGGAATAAGGCCCTGCCTGGTTGGTTCAGTGGTAGAGCATCGGCCTGGCGTGCAGAAGTCTCGGGTTCGATTCCCGGCCAGGGCACACAGGAGAGGCGCCCATCTGCTTCTCCACCCCTCCCCCTCTCCTTCCTCTCTGTCTCTTTCTTCCCCTCCCACAGCGAGGCTCCATTGGAGCAAGGATGGCCAGGGCCTGGGGGTGGCTCCTTGGCCTCTGCCCCAGGCGCTAGAGTGGCTCTTGTCGCAACAGAGCGACCCCCCAGAGGGGCAGAGCGTCGCCCCCTGGTGGGCGTGCCGGGTGGATCCTGGTTGGGCTCATGCGGGAGTCTGTCTGACTGTCTCTCCCCGTTTCCAGCTTCAGAAAAATACCAAAAAAAAAAAAAAAGAAGGAATAAGATTGTAAAGGAAGGATGGAATCAAACAGAAATTGAAATACCAAGCTAAAGAGTTTCAACTTTATTCAGTAAGCAACAAGAGTCTCTAAAAGTCTGTGTGGTCAGAACTAAGCTTCAGGAAAATTACTCTGACAGTTAATCAGCCTAAATTAAAGTAATAAAAGGGCAATATGAGGAAAAGAAAAATGGAAGAGGTACTACAGAGATAGAATAATTTGGCTAAAGTGACTCAGGAGATGATATTCTAATAACAGGACTATCAACCTAAACAGAGGATTGGAATTTTAGATGGAGAAAAGATATAAAACTGTGGAAATTTTATGATTTAGAGTCACACAAAAATAAAAGAAGAAAAATGATGTACACTTAAAATATAATATAGTCTTGGTGTAAACAAGTTTAGTTAGAATAACATTAAAATGCTGTTATGCAATCTAATTATATATAAACAAGACAATCCTATATAATGTTAACATATCAGAAGGTTCTTTCAATTTTCTTATAAAGTTTAATTAAATTTTTCACAATAAAAGGGACACAATTCTGAAAACATATAAAGTACTATATTGGTAAAGTATAGTGAGTTAAATGAATTCGTTTTGGAGACAGAGATCTGAGTTTCAACATAAGCTTTGTACTTTACCTGTATGTCTTTAATCTCAACTTCCTGTATAAAAAGAGGTAACTATAATGCTTCAGGATTGCTGTGAGCATTAATTGAGGTAAAGTACCAAAATGTCTATAACAGAGTAAACACTCAGTAAATAGCAACTAGTAGAGCTCTTCCTTGGTTAGAGATTCTCTTTACCCTAGCCATTAAGTACTGACCAAAGATAATCTGTAATTTAACAACTAGATACAACAGAGAGGCTCATTTATTTTTAAAAAATGAGATTATTGGCCCAGGCCGGTTGGCTCAGTGGTAGAGTGTCGGCCTGGCGTGCAGGAGTCTCGGGTTCAATTCCTGGCCAGGGCACACAGGAGAAGTGCCCATTTGCTTCTCCACCCCTCCCCCTCTCCTTCCTCTCTGTCTCTCTCTTCCCCTCCTGCAGCCAAGGCTCCAATGGAGCAAAGTTTGCCCGGGCGCTGAGGATGGCTCTGTGGCCTCTACCTCAGGCGCTATAATGGCTCTGATTGCAGCAGAGGGACCCCCCAAGATGGGCAGAGCATCGCCCCCTGGTGGGCGTGCCGGGTGGATCCTGGTCGGGCGCATGAGGGAGTCTGTCTAACTGCCTCCCTATTTCTGGCTTCGGAAAAATACACACACACACACACAAAGAGATTATTATTTCAGAAGTAATACATTTCTATTATAGGAAATACATGGAAAAACACTTGGCCTTTCTATAGGTCAGGTTCCACATCTCTAAAATTAGGGGTTTCAACAATTCTAGAGGACACAAATTGGGGGTTAGATAGCCAGAGATTTGTTTGGCTTGCATAGTATGAAAAGAAAAATGCAGCCAACATCTAAAAACTGGGAGAGTTAATAAAAAATATATAATTATTTTCTGTTTCTCTTTAATAATCAAAGACTTGGCAAGTTGGTTCTGCGTAGAAACTGCAGACGGGCACCCCTTACTAAATTATAACAATCACCACTCCGAAGTGGAAATAAGGTACCGAGCAATCATCAAGGTGCCTAAAAGCAAGGTAATACCACTAAGCAAGCACCTGAGTGGACAGAGGACTCCAGGAATCCAGCATAGTTTAGAGGTGGTTAGCTAGACTCAGTAAGCAAAGAACTGTTTTGTGGCCATAAAACCTGAACAATAAGTACAATTCTTGACAAGGCATAAAGTCAAGGTTAAAGCATAAGTTCCACAGCAACTCATCAAAAATGTCCTACTAGTAAGATGCAACTCCTTGGTAGAAAAGTCTACAGAACACAATTAGGGGCCAGTTGTTCCATACAAGTCATGTGCACAATAATTATCATACAGTTATCTATATTGCTATCGTATTAATCACCTTTGACTGAAGCTTTGTACAGAACAGGAAGTGGGGAAACTGTACATGAAAAGGCAAGTTTCACAAGGTATTGGCAGGAAGCGTCCATGGGTTATAGAAATACGTCACCAAGATGCAGGCAGGATCTTCCTGTGGTTTGCCTTACCCACTTCCGGTTTCAGTTTTGAATGTGTGCTGATCCCTAAGCTTCCTACAGCCACCTTCTCAAGTAGCAAACCAAAGTCTGAAACATATGGTAAGAATCTCTCCTAGGCAGGCCAATGGTTCTCACAGCTACATGAAGCATAGCAAGGCTCCTAAGCTGACCAAGAGAGCCTCATAAGGCAAGCAAACAAAAGGCTGAAAGCCAGGTGGTGGCAGAAGTAAGGGCTTCAAGGACAGGTCATATACAGAATATGGCTACTATTTCTGATAACAGCATCCAGGGAGCCAAAATGAGACTCATAATGACCTAGTGCTTTAAAAAGAATGGTACCTAGATATTAAAAGGTTGCACCCACAAACATACATGTATAGGTGTATGTATGTGTATGTGTGAGTTCTACCAAGACCAAGCTACAAGAAAATAGGTAGAAAGAAACCCCGAGGTTGCTGGCGTGGGCTCAGCCAGCTTTAGCACAGGCTCACCAGCTAGAGCATGAGGCCGCTGGCTTGAGCAGGGGATCACAGGCATGACCCATGGTCACTGGCTTGAGCCCAAAGGTCACTAGCTTGAGCCCAAGGTTTCTGGCTCGAGCAAGTGGTCACTCGTTCTGCTGGAGCCTCCCAGTCACATATGAGAAAACAATCAATGAACAACTAAAGAGCCCCAATGAAGAATTGATGCTTCTCATCTCTCTCCCTTCCTGTCTGTCTTAATCTGTCACTCTATGACTCTCTGTCTTTATCAAACAAAGAAAAAGAATTTTTGAACACAAATGGGGAAAACAGGCCAAGTATAAGAAATAAAAAGTTATCCAAAAACTTGACAGAAAAATTGACTCTTATTTCTGTGTGCACTCAAAATGTTACCAAGCTAAACACTTAGTAACCCTTATTTTTGCAGATAGGATAATCTTAAACAGCAGACCAAGAAAGGCTCACACAACTAAATATTCTATCACTCATTTATACAAATGGTCATTTTTTTTATAACTTGCTAATACACAAATGGAAAATTAAATAACTATAAGTAGGGTTCATTTCCCTTTGTCTACCACTGAGGTAACCAATGTTGTACATCTTTTTTTTTTTTAAGATTTTATTTATTGATTTTTAGAGAAAGCGGAGAGAGAAGGGGGGGGGCGGCAAGGAACAGGAAGCATCAACTCTTAGTAGTTGCTTCTCATATGTGCCTTGACCAGGCTAGCCCAGGGTCTCAAACCAGTGACCTCAGCATTCCAGGTCAGTGCTTTATCTACTGTGCCACCGTAAGTCAGGTATTGTTGTACATCTTTTAAAATCTCTTTCTGTGCATTTTCCCACAAACGTGTAGAAAAAACAGAACATATGCTATTACACATATCACTTTAACAACCAATTTTTTTTTTTACTCAACATTTGTTTCCTTTTGCTCTGGCTGGTTGGCTCAGTGGTAGAGTGTTGGCCTGTCATGTGGAAGTCCCAGGTTGGATTCTTGGTCAGGGTACAGAGGAGAAGTGCCCATCTGCTTCTCCACCCTTCCCCCTCTTGCTTCTCTCTCTCTCTTCTCCTCTTGAGCCATGGCTCAATTGGAGCAAGTAGGCTAAGGATGGTTCTATGGCCTCCGTATCAGGCATTAAAAAATGGCTCCAGCTGCAAGAGGCCCCAGATGGACAGAGCGTCGTCCCCTAGTGCACTTGCTGGGTAGATCCTGGTTGGGGCACATAGGAGAGTCTGTCTCATTGCCTCCCCTCTTCTCACTAAATTTAAAAAAAAATTGTCTCCTTTTTTCTTTGTTTCCTTTCATACTACAGATATACCTCATTCTTTTTAGCTGCTCTAGTATATGTATATGAATATATTATTTAGCCATCTTACTACTGATGGACACTTACATTGTCTCTAATTGCCTATTTTTTTTACCAACAAGGCGACATTAAACATCTTTGTATGTCCTTCTTTTGCAAATGTACAAGTGTTTTTGTAAGGTAGATATGCAGACATAGAAATGCATAGGGTATATACCAGGGGTCCCCAAACTACCGGTCCCACGGGCCACATGCGGGCCCCTGAGGCCATTTATCCAGCCCCCACCGCACTTCCGGAAGGGGAACTTCTTTCATTGGTGGTCAGTGAGAGCAGCAGAGTTCCCATTGAAATACTGGTCAGTTTGTTGATTTAAATTTACTTGTTCTTTATTTTAAATATTGTGTTTGTTCCCGTTATTTTTACTTTAAAATAAGATATGTGCAGTGTGCATAGGGATTTATTCAGGTTTTTTTTTATAGTCCGGCCCTCCAACAGTCTGAGGGACAGTGAACTGGCCCCCTGTGTAAAAAGTTTGGGGACCCCTGGTATATACATTTCAATTTTTAACAGACACTATCAATATGCTCTACAACATTGCTTTACCAATTTAAATTCAAAGCAACAAAAAAACTGAAATTAACACGTTTTTCTGTTTTCACTAACTGGTGACTTTTGGGGGGGGGGTGACAGAGGTAGACATAGAGACAAGAGAGAGAGAGAGAGAGAGAGAGAGAGAAACAGACAGGAATGAAGAGAGATGAGAGGCATCAATTCTTCATTGTGGCACCTTAGTTGTTCATTGATTGCTCTTTCATATGTGCCCTGACCAGGGGGATACAGCAGGTCCAGCGACCCTTTGCTCAAGCCAGCGACCTTGGACTCAAGCTGGTGAGCCTTGCTTGAACCAGAATAGCCCACGCACAAGCCAGCGACCTCAGGATTTCAAACCTGGGTACTCTGTGTCCCAGTGCGATGCTCTATCCGTTGTGCCACCTGGTCAGGCCTAACTGGTGACTTTTTAAAATTTGTATTTTCCTGATTAATTTGTTTACTCTTTACCAGTATTTTCCTTTGTTTCCTAACCTTTTTAAAGTTTGTATGAACTTTCTATATAATGTGGACCAGGGTACGTCAATCTTTTTATAAAAACCGCCTACTCTTGTAGTGCTGGTCAATCTGGTCCCTACCACCCACTAGTGGGCGTTCCAGCTTTCATGGTGGGCCAATCGCGGCGCCCTTTGGTTGCTCTGCTACCACCCACCATGAAAGCTGAAACGCCCACTAGTGGGCTGTAGGGACTAGGTTGACCAACACTGCAAAAGTGGGAGATTTTTATAAAAAGTTTGATGACCCCTGACTCTCTGGACACTAATAAATAAATATGTTGTGTAGTCCATCAGAGTAACAGGATGGACTGTAGAGCTAGTCTGCCCAGTTTGAATGACAGCTCCAACATTCATTAGCTGTCTAATCTTGGTCATGTTACTCAGTTTAGCTATTCTGTGCCTCAGTTTCCTCATCTGCAAAATGTGGACAATAACTATACTTATAATTACCATGAGGATTAAATTAGTTAATATGCTTAAAGTGTTTTAAAACAATGGCTTAATAAGGGTCATATAAGTGTTTTCTTTTCTGTCTGTAGGATTTGCTGCAAATATCTTCTCCCAAACTATTGTCTTTTAATTCCTGTTTATGTCTTCACTTACCTTTCCTCAGTTTTTTCTCCATTTGTATTCTAGTATCAGAAATTACGTAAGTAGATGAAATCAACAACTGATTGCCCTTTCCAGATCTCACAATCAAGTTCTCTTCCAGAATAAATGCAGGCATCAGCCAAAGCATCTAAATTTTTAAAAATATTTCCACTAAAAAAAAAGTTAACTTCCTTACTGTATAAAGCATTCCCACAAATCAGTAAGAAGAATAAGCCAATAGAAGACAAAAGAAATAAAGACAAGTTCACAAAAAATGGAAATAAAAATGGCTCTTAAAAATATGAAATGATCTTTGACCTCATTTAGAACTACAAATTAAAACTACAAATTCAAAATTTCTTTTCATCTTATAGACCAGAAAGATCAAGAAGTTTTAAAATATACACTATGTGAGTGTAAAGAAACAGGCGTTTATACGTTGCTGGTAGGAGCACAATTGCTATAGTTTCTATGAAAATCAGTTTGGTACTGTCTTCCCAAATAAAAATGTACATACCATTCAAATCATCAACTGAATTAATAAAATCTAGAAATTTATCCTACTGATAGGCATATAACTCATACTAAAAATGGCATACCTACAAGGTTATTTATTGCAGTAATGTTTGTAATAGCAAAAAAAAAAATGGAAACAACCTAAATGAACATTAACAGGGGACTGGTTAAATAAACTTTGATATATCTTGGTGATGGAATATTATACAGCTGTTAAAAATGAGACAGCACCCTATATAGATATGAATCTTCAAACTACTGTTAAGTATAAAAAAACAAGATGCAAACAATGTGTATATTTTGCTATTATTTGTATACTGGTGAGAGAGATATTAATACTCCTACATTTATGCTTGTAAATATTTAAATAATCTCTATAAGGATACACAAAACACTGGTAATGCATGCTTCTGGAATGGGAATGGCTAGGGGACAACAGAAATAAGAAAACACTTTTCAACCCTCCCTTTTGATTCTTTTGAATTATATAACAGGCATTTGCACTACCTAATCAAATAAATAAATCTGTTTACAAATAAAACCTTCCTGTGATCACACCAAACTTTCTTTTGGTCCCCTTTAAATGGTCATGCACAACAGATTGCTACCACTCAGGTAGTGTGTAGGATTGGAGTAGAGTCTGTACGTCAGAATTTAAGTTCACAAGTGATGCTGAAGGACGGTCAGGACTAAAAACAGCTGAGTTAGAGCATGACACAAATAGGGAAGCATCCAGGCTCAATATCCACTTATGTCACACTCATAGTCTCATCATTAATCCTAACCACTTAACAAAGTTCTTAAAAAGAAACAGATGCAAGTATGTCGATAGTGCAATGCAAATCTATTACTACTGGATATATTACTAGATAAGCAGTGTAATCTTCATATATTAAATAGAGTACATTAATTGCAATGTTAGTACTAATGAATTCCCCCTACATAGCATTTTAGAAAGAACTTTGATAGTACCAGTGGACTAGTGCCCAACACAGGGACTCTCTTATTGTCAACTTCTTTATTTATAAGATAAGAGGTCAAAACAAGATATGTTTTCTACCTTTCAGAACTAAACTTCTATAATTATCTAGAATACAGGTGTCTAAAGGCAACTATTGCTTAGTATACATTTTAGGATAAACTAGTAAGAAACTTTCTCATTCCATCCACAGCTAGGCTCAATTCACCATCCAATAGACTAGCGCCCTATCACTCAGATATATATTATGTGCTGCTGAATAAATTAATTAATGCTGACTGAAAAAAATTAGGATTCAAACAATATGATCTAATAAATCTTAGTTTTTAAATAGTGCATCTTATGCAAAATAGGTATACTAAATACATTTAAGCATTAAAGTAAAAGCATCTGATGCACTGTCTTAAAGCAAACAGTTTAAGTTTGAAAGCAATAATCAGCCCTGGCCGGTTGGCTCAGTGGTAGAGCGTCGGCCTGGCGTGCAGGAATCCCGGGTTAGATACCCGGCCAGGGCACACAGGAGAAGCACCCATCTGCTTCTCCACCCCTCCCCCTCTCCTTCCTCTCTGTCTCTCTCTTCCCCTCCCGCAACCGAGGCTCCATTGGAGCAAGGTTGGCCCGGGCACTGAGGATGGCTCTATGGCCTCTGCCTCAGGCGCTAGAATGGCTCTGGTTGCAACAGAGCAACACCCCAGATGGGCAGAGCATCGCCCCCTGGTGGGCATGCCAGGTGGATCCCGGTCAGGCACATGCAGGAGTCTGTCTGACTGTCTCCCCGTTTCCAACTTCAGAAAAATACAAATAAATAAATAAATAAAATAAAATAAAAGTACTAATCAAAGACTTAGTGCTAAAAGGGATGTTAAAGACCATATCCAAACCTCTCATTTTACATGAAAATAAAAGCTCAGCAAAGTTCAGGGATTTTTCCAGTCATTCTGTCATTTACAACATTCAGATCAAGCTCTTAATAAAAATTTGTCAATTAGCCTGACCAGCGGGGGCACAGTAGATAGAGCATCGACACAGAATGCTGAGGCCACCAGTTCAAAGCCTGAAGTTGCTGACTTGAGAGCAGGGTCACCAGCTTAAGCGAGGGGTCATTGTCGCCAGCTTGAGTCCAAAATTGCCAGCTTAAGCCCAAGGTTGCTGGATTAAGCAAGGGGTCGCTGGCTTGGCTTGTGCCTGAGGTCACCAGTCTGATCCCCAATCAAGGCACTTATGAGAAGCAATCAATGCACAACTAAGTGAAGCAATGAGCAGATGCTTCTCTATTTCTTCCTCCCTCTCTCCTCGCTCTTCCTTCCTGTCTCTCCCTTCCAAAAAAAGAAGAAGAAGAAGAAGAAGAAGAAGAAGAAGAAGAAGAAGAAGAAGAAGAAATTGTTAATTATTATTCACAGATGTGTACTGGTATAATCTTAAAGGTATATTATTTCAGGTAGGATTTTTTGCTGACTAAAATAACATATAAAACTAAAGATATAGGACAGAAATTTCTTAATATAAAGTTTATTAATTTACATTTGTCAATGGCTATACAGCAAAACTGTTAGTAACTCTCAAAAGAGCATAGAACTTTATTAATAGATAAAAAATGTAATCTGATATTATTGTCAAATAATTTCATAAAGCACATTAACAAGGAAATAAGATTAGCATCTATGATTAAAGGATAAAACGATAATTTTATTTCAGCTACATTACTTCCACAGACTATAGAGTCTATTCAAAGAGTTCTAAGTTCAAATAAAAAAAAAGAAAGAAAAAAACAACTCTATGAACTCATTGAGGTTTACCTCCTATCTTCCTCAGAGCAAATGATTAGCAGACTGCTCTGTGAACTTTTACAAAGAAACCCTTTCTCTTAATTTCTATCCATCTGAAAGATGGATTCTTCCTCCATTCTAAATAACTTCTCATTTCATTTCAAATTTCTGACAATAATGAATTCATAGAGTGAACAAACCCTTTAAAATCTTTTCCTCTATTAATTTATTAAATAACTTATCTCATTTCACATATCTGATAATAAATTCTCAGTGGATAAACTTTTTAATCTCTTCCTCTCAATTCTGTTTTGTGGTCAATAAAATGTTTTGATGTATATTTTAATACCAAAAAACTCAAACTTGCCATGACAATAAAAACATTTAATGTCTAAGATGTGATTATGAGACTTTTCCTTACCAGACTAAAGACCAATTAATGACAAAATTATGAAATACAGTCAGGTAACAATACTCAAATCCTCTAATAATGAGCTATCAAAGCACTTAGAAAAATTTAATCCTTTTTCTAATGAAGCAACTTTGGCAACAGTTCAAATCTAAGCTCAGCTGGCACTGATTTTGAAAGGGATGAACTTCCTGCCAGATCCATCTAGTAACAATATAATCTCTTCTATTTTACTTAGCTGTAAAATTTACAAAACACTTTCACATCTTGTATCTCAAAATCCTCCTCAGGATAACACAGTGAGAGATAGGGGATTTTCCAAAGACCTATTTTCTTCTAGACACCATGCTGACACTTATAATTTTTTAAAGAATAAATAAGAATGAATCTACCTTGTAAAAGCTCACAGTCTAAATGGGAAATAAACAAGTTATATGAAATGTGCTATATAATAAGGAAGTAGACAAGGAATTATGATTCCCCAGCAGTACAAACTCGTAACACCTTCTCTTCCGGGATAGAGATGGCAGTACCCCAAAGAAGAGACATGACATGAAGTAGGCTTTTGAAGGATGAACAGGAGTTCTCTGACATAAATATGGGGTGCAAGAAAGAAAAAAGACTCTCCCAGACAGAGAGAACAACATGTGCATGATGAAGCATTATTCCCATTTTAAAGATGAGGAAGATAATAAGCTCAAAGATAAATGATCTGACTAAAGTTGTCACATGAATAATAATTAACAATGTAGAAACAGAATACAGGTCTTCTGATTTTAATTAGTTTTGCACACCAGAAAATGCCAGTACATGTTGGATAAGAACATCAAATAAAGATTAGCTTTTATCTCCTACTTTTTTCTCCTTCTTAAGAGATGGTCCATGTCTGTCCCATATTCTGGGAAGAGGAGAAGAAATAATCAGAGAATAGGATTTATTTAATCTTCAAATCAATCCTGTGAGATATTTTTAGCTATCCCCATTTTACACATGAGAATACAGAGACACAAGTTGGAAATTAAGTAAAAATTCAAACCTAGGTAACTAACCTGACCAAGCATCTAAACTCAGCATACCCTCCAGATCCTGCTTTGCCAAAGAGCCCCAGGTCATTCTTCATCTGAAGACATCGGGGAGACCAAATAAATTCTGGAATACATTATGGTCCGAGATCTAGTGCTATACCACACATCTCGATTTTCATACAAATCCTCAAATTTGGCTCCCTTATAAATCTGGTCTCCTTGAGTAGGTAAACCCAAGCCTGAGTTGGCATGGGCCCTTTCTGCAACAATCTGATTTAATTAGACAAGAGCAAACTGAACAAAAAGCAGTAAACAAAAAGAAAGACATCATAAAATAACAGCATGAAGCCTGAAGTATAAAGGAGAAAACCCCAATCCCCTTTTGCTTGTATGCGGTTTTTCTGGAGGGGGAGCAACAGGGAAGGACAATACAAAATTTCCTCAGTCGAGTAGCGTACCTGCCACTGACTGTACAGAAGTTCAGGCCAAAGAATGGAGTCTGAAGTAACTCTTAGTTTCTTTCATCAAGAGTTCACATGACAACTATAGGACATTCAACAACCAAACCTGTCTCTTGAATATTAATGGAGCAGACCATTTGGAACTGCCATGGTTTCATAGGGCACTAAAAGGACCTCAGAGAATGTGGAATCAGCAGGTAAGACAAAATATTGTCAGCAACACTGGAATCGCTAATGTCTGATTATTTGAAACTAACCACCACAAAATGCTTTTTCGATCTGTCAACCTGGTATTTCACTTTGTAAAGTATATGAGAAAATTAATAAATACTGGAATAAAACCCCTAAAAAGGCTGTGGACTATTTTCTCTTAAATTTTAAAGATATATAAATCAAGTCTGACTTGTGGTGGCACAGTAGATAAGAGTGTCAACCTGGGACGATGAAGTCCCAGGTTTGAAGCCCTGAGGTAGCTGGTCTGAGTGCAGTCTTGCCAGCTTGAGCATAGGTCATTTTGTGGTATCAGCAATACGATCACATTGCTGCTGGCTTGAGTCCAAAGGTTGCTGGCTTGAAGGCCAAAGTTGCTGGCTTGAACAAGGGGTCAATGGCTCCCCTCCTCCGTCGAGGCATGTATGAGAAACACACAACGAACAACTAAAATGACACAACTGCGAGTTGATGCTTCTCATCACTATCCCTTCCTGTCTTCCTCTTAATAAATAAATAAATAAATTATATATGGGCTCTTTTTTTTCTTACAGACACAGAGAGGGGGACAGATAGGGACAGACAGGCAGGAACAAAGAGAGATGAGAAGCATCAATTATCGGTTTTTCATTGTGACACCTTAGTTGTTCATTGATTGCTTTCTCATATGTGCCTTGACCGTGGGCCTTCAGCAGACCGAGTAACCCCTTGCAGCGACCTTAGGTCCAGGCTGGTGAGCTTTGCTCAAACCAGATGAGCCCGCACTCAAGCTGGTGACCTTGTGGTCTCAAACCTGGATCCTCCACACCCCAGTTCAATGTTCTAACCACTGTGCCACCGCCCCGTCAGGCTATATGTATTGATTTTATACACACACACACACACACACACACACACACACCCTCACTTTTTTGCTGGTATGATTTGGAGTTGAAGGGTCCTACCACAGTTTAGGAAAATGGATATTTCCTTTCAGGCGCCCTTTCAGTCCTGTGGATCTCTAATTCTCCAGATCAGGGATTTGCAATCAGCAGTTTAGAATGTGCCAGCACATCTCCAGGCTAGTGGGTACTATCAGGCTTTCCTCCAAGGTCTCCCAGTATGATGAAAAGGAAAGCTGACATGCTGCTTAGTATCTTCAGTGTCACAACCACCTTCATTCTGTTTGTGACTTTAGCACCTGGTAATGAATTTCCCAGCCCCCAGCCCCCACCATGCAAAACCCACATGTCAGTTTCAGAGAAACAGAAAACAGCATCTCTTCACAGTGTTCTGAAGGTCAACCAACTCTGAATTACACTAGCTAAAAGGAGGGCAAAGAAATGGAGAAGTTTCATATAGAAATATCCTAAATATATTTATTTCTATGAAGCAGACACTATGATCTGACCTATAAGCTGAGCAATTAAAAAACCAAGAAAACGATTGAGATAACAAGTGTAATATGTCATCTATGGTTAAAGCGATAATACCATTCCCAGCAACTGGACGATCAGTCTCCACTTGTGGGGAGTGGGGTTGCTCCCAGGGGTCCCCATACTTTTTACACAGGGGGCCAGTTCACTGTCCCCCAGATGGTTGGAGGGCCACCACATACAGTGCTCCTCTCACTGACCACCAATGAAAGAGGTGACCCTTCCGGAAGTGGGGGGGGTAAAGGGGGGAGGATAAATGGCCTCAGGGGGCCGCATGCACGGGCTGTCCTTTGGGGACGCCTGCAAAGTTGTGTTTTCTTATTTGTTGGCCCTACTCTCCCTTACAGAGATATCGCTTACTATGATATCTTTGCCATGGAGCAGGTAAAAGTGCACGGCAGCTAAATTCTTCTGGAAACAACCCAATCTTAATCCTCAATTCCAAGACGTGTGTGTATGAAGTTCCATGGTGCAACCAGCAGCTATGTAAATCAGTGAGGCTCCAGTGTTCTCTATCATCAAGTGACACTAAAGCGTAAAGTTGCAAAAAATTTGTAAAATTAGGGAGAAACGCTAGTATATTTATTTATAATTTTCCCAAATATTAAATTAGATATATGCAAATATTAAGTATAAGACAATCTGAATTCTTAAAAGATCTTATACCCTATAAGGTTAATTAACTTCGATGCTAGGAAGTTAGATACAAACAAAATCTACTTTTCTGGTGTCATTTTCCAGGTTTTAAGAACTGTATTCTCGGGCCCTGGCCGGTTGGCTCAGTGGTAGAGCGTCGGCCTGGCAGTCTCGGGTTCGATTCCCGGCCAGGGCACACAGGAGAAGCGCCCATCTGCTTCTCCACCCTCCCCCTCTCCTTCCTCTCTGTCTCTTTCTTCCCCTCCCGCAGCCGAGGCTCCATCAGAGCAAAGATGGCCCGGGCGCTGGGGATGGCTCCTTGGCCTCTGCCCCAGGTGCTAGAGTGGCTCTGGTCGCAACAGAGCGACGCCCCCTGGTGGGCAGAGCGTCGCCCCCTGGTGGGCGTGCCGGGTAGATCCCCGTTGGGCTCATGCGGGAGTCTGTCTGTCTTTCCCCGTTTCCAGCTTCAGAAAAATACAAAAAAAACAAACAAAAAAACAAACAAACTGTATTCTCTTAAGAGCCTGAGAACTACTTCAGGGAATAAAAAGGTAAAAGAACTTTAACATATCTGCTTCTGAGGTTTAATAAAATCCCAAATACTTGAAAGAGAGAGCAACTTGAAGAGGAAAGTGGGAGAATCCAAGCTCAATAACATCACTAGTCAGAAAGAGGAAACTTTTATATTCTTAGAAAAAAAAACAGCGTTGTTAGCCATTTTAATGCAATTCAATTTTCTTCATACAAAATAAAAAAGTACTTATAACTAAGGGTTATTTACATGAAACATGAAACACGTTCCAGTCTGAGGACACTGAATAAAGAAAATAAAACTAGTATTTGTCAGAAGCAAAAGTAAGTTATAATGATATATCTTACAAATAGAAAAAAAGTATATATTTCCTCTGAATAAATTACTGTGGAAAAAAAAAAGGCAATCTGACGACAAAGGGTCCCTCGCTCCCCTCCCGAAATAAAAGTCCAAATGATTGGACTCAAATGGTTCTTAATGCTTAGAGCCTCCAAGCAAAAAAATCTGTATTAAGTCAACTAGGGTGACTCGTTCACAAAAGTAACAATTAAATGCATGAGAAGGAAATGAATTAAGTGGGTTAAGTTCTGGCTGGATGACTGTGTTTTGAGACCTGTTCACAGGAAGCCACTACATCCTGCCTGAATTCACTGTCAGTCACGCTGTCTCTCGATTCAAGTCCCCGCCGCAGCGAGTTGAGGCGAGTACAGGTGTCCAGCCCCGCTCCCCTCCCGAACACAGTGCAGCGGCCACTCGAGTCCCACGGCGGCCTGTTTCCTTCAGACCAGGGCGCCGTTTTCAGCCTCGCCCAGCCTCGGGAGCCCAGGAAACAGCAGCCCCCTCCCCTCAGGCCAGCCCCAGTTCCCCGCCCTCCTCCTCCGGCCGCGCCTCCCGGTAATTACCGCCCGGCTCCCACCTCCGGGCTGCTCCCGGGCTCCCGCAGCCGCCCGCAGGCCTGCGTCTCAGGGCGGCCGGAAGCGCCTCACGCCCCCGGCCCGCGCCCCCGGCCGCGCCCCAAGCTGGGGCGTCCCCGCGCCCCGGACGCTCCCCCAAGCTGAGCTCCTCACGCCGACGCAGCCCAGGCGGCTCCCTCGCGACAAATTCTCGGCTCTCCACTCTCTCCGGACAGGGGCAGCCCAGCCCACGCCGCCCCGTCCGGGCGACGCCTCCCCCAACACACCCCCCTTCCAGCCTCGCCCGTGCCCGCCCTCCCCGCGCCGCTCGTCCGGCCCTGGGCCAGGCCCCCTCTCAGCCCCGCGACCCCGGCGCCGCTCGCGCCGACACCCCCGCGCGCCCGCCGCCCCCTCAGCCCCGCGGCCGCCGCCGCCGCTGGGTGGATCCCGTCAGCCCGGCCGCCGCTTACAGATCTTGCCCCGCAGACTCTGCAGCACTCGGACCTCGCGATTGTCCTCGTCGGCAGCTTCGGGCTCTGCCGTCGCAGGTACCGCCGGCGCCTCGGAAGAAACCGCCGCAGCATCTGGAGTCGCCGCCGCCGCCGCTGCCGCCATGGTGCTGCCCCGGCCCGTGCCGCAGCCCCGCCGCCTGCGTAGCCCGGCGAGGCGGAGCCCGGCGGGCGAGGCGAGGCGAACTGCGCGCCTGGCCCCGCCCCCAGCCTCGGCTCGGCTCGCCCCGCCCCGCCCGGCCGCGGCCCCGCCCGCCCCACCCGGGTCCGCACTGTCGGCGCTCCCCTGTCCTGAGCCCGGGCCGCTGTCCCGAGCCCGGGCCGCCGCCCCCGCGGGAACCGAACTCCTGGCTTGCCTTCTCTTTGCCCCATAAAGCCCCGGCGCTAGCCAAGTGAGGCTCCAAGACGTGGCTCTGACCGGTCTGGAAACCCACTTAGAGAAAATCGCGGCCCTTCGGAAGTCCCCAAGTCCTCCTGGGAATTGGGCTATCTGCACCGGCCGACTTCCCTATCTCCTAGCACTCAAGGAAAGTGCCTATGGAATAGAATGGAGCTTGATAATTGAGTGGACCTCAAAACTCTCTTATTCCAAAGGGGCTAAGAGTGCATTAGAGATTCCTTCAATTATATCCATTTGTATCCTATCCTCAAGCCACACACTACACACAAGTCCTCATTTTTAAGTAAGAACACTGCTTTGCAACAACTGGTGCATAAAAAGGACCATAGTCCCCAATCACAGCGACTGCTGTGCCTGACACCCTACCGCAGAGAAATTCTGAAGCCCCACCACTTGTGTATTTCAGAAACAGAGCAAAGAAGGGTTGGGTCTCCCACTAATCCTTCACCACCACCCCCATAAGTGGGCTTGTTAAAAAGTTGATTGACACGAGGAAATTTATCAATCTTTGACTAGTTGTTAGCTTTATGTCAAGGGAGCTCTTTACAGTGAGTAAACTGCATGAATAATGCCCTGGTATGTGATGAGGGCGATGATTTCCTGGTCTTGAGGCTGTTCTCTGCATTGCCCTAAGAAGGAAGAAACTGTGACTTAATAGGGCAGGGTAGTTGTTTTTCAGGGCGACAATAGGAATCAGTCCATCTGTCAACAAATATTTTTTGAGGCTCAGACTTAGTGATAACCTCAGAGACTACACAATGGTGAAGCTGAAGAGAGCCCGGCCCTCGGTGTATGTCTGTCACTAAAGAGTGACACTTGCAGTTTGGGGTGTGTGGCTGGTAACCTCTGTGATTTTTACACTTGGAGAAAGTAAACTTACCTGCTCTTAAGTGGGTGTTTTCCTGTCATTTCAAACAATAAGTTCCAAACTTGATTTTCTATTTTTCTTTCCAAAACTGAGTTCACAGCCGTATTCTGTTGTCTGGGCTAAAAACTTTGTTTTTTTAAATCCCTTGAAACCATACTGGTTTCAGTTGTCACATTCTTTTGGTTGTACCAAAATCTTTTCTCCCCCCTTCCCTTCCTTTCCATTTTCTGTTATTGTTCTTGTTAAAATAATTGTCATTTGAATAGTATTGACAGATTATAGTGTTTGGTTTTTGTTTTTAAAAAGATATGAATGATTGTATGAGACAGGCAGATGTGGGTTGGAGCCTAACTCTACCATTTTTATATCTGTGACATTTGGGCAAGTTACTCGACCTTTCTGAACCTGTTTTTAATAGTAAAATGCGAATGCTATACTTACTCTTCCTTCTTCAAAGGATTATTATCAGGATTAAATAATTATTGAGAGTGTGTATATGGAGCATCTAGTGGAATGCTGGGCACGTAGTAGGATTAACTCAGTAAACATCACCTCATTCTCTTGACTGGAACTCTTCTAATAGGTCTCCTATCTGTCTCATTCCTCCTACACATCACTTAATCTTCCTAAAGCAAAAATTGGAGTTTGTCACTTATCAGCTCAGAAAAACATCAATGGTTTGATTTATCCCGTCAGCCAGCCAGCAAGCAGAATAAAGTTAAAATTCCTAAAGCAAATGTCCAGTGTTGGAACTGGACCCAGCCTACCTAACTCTTCTTACCACCAGCCACACTGAATCACTTTCCCCACCAGCCTGACTCTGTTAGGGTTGACCTTTTCCTGCCGGCCAAATGCTGCCTCAGCCATCTATCTCTTACTCTCATAAACAGAGGTTCGCATTTGTACCTTTCTGTGGCATTGATCACTTTCTACATAGTATTATATATGTGTGTACCCGTTTATTTCTTCTCCTAGATTTATGTTTTTAACTCCCTCAATAAATATTTGTTGAATAAGTGGATGGAATCATATTTGCTCACTTGCTTCTTCCACTCTGCAGAAGTTTTCCTGTTTTGAAAATTCTGATTTGTATTTATTATTCATTATCACACCTGTCCAAATGATTAAAATAGGAATGGGAAGCTTTAATAACATTCTAAAATTTAAAATTATTTTTAAAGATTTTATCTATTGATTTTACAGAGAGAGGAGAAAGAGGGGTAGAGAAGTGAGAAGGATCAACTCATAACCACTTAACATCAGTTGTTCATTGTTTGCTTGTCGTATGTGCCTTGACTAGGCAAGCCCAGCCCCCTCAGTGTTCCAGCTTGACACTTTATCCATTGAGCCACCACAGACCTATAATTTGAAATTAAAAGCTAGTTTATAAAGCTTTCTTCCCATTTTTAAAATATCAATATCTGTACCAAATTCTCCTAGTTTCTCTTCTTTTTCGCTAGTTTAACCCTCAGTCCATAACTCTATTACTAAATTGTTATTGAAGATATGAAAACAACTTTACATGAAGTGACCCTCCACTTTTTTTTCTCTTAAGCGATCTTCCTATTACAAATTTCAGAATTATGATAATGTTTTACTAAAACCCAGAAAATCCCTTTTTTCTTCATCCAAAGCCATTCCTAATTACTCTAACTCTGAATAAACACTTAAGGACATTATTATTCTTTTACTGATACTGGCCTGCTTGGCAGAGACCTTTAGCAGAGATCTTTAGCAGAGTCAGTATTTCCTTAGTGTAAAATATTTGGGATATAAAATTTTATAAAGACTAATAAGATTTACTCACAGCACAATTACAAGAAGGCTGTTATACCTCCCTGCCTTTATTGCCCTTGCATTGTGTTTGAAATTCATCTAGAGTTCCTCTCCTTTCTTCATGATGTTTAGTAACTGGAACAATATTGCATCATGTACAAACTTGCACTTCATTTCCTTCCTCAAATTATTAATGAATGTGTTTAAAGACCATCTCCCCTATCTCTACCCCTTCTGCTCTGATGAGCAATCAATCATTCACTACTATGTCCTTTCCTCTTTCTTCACCGGTTTTTAACCCATTCAGTTATTTTCACCCATAAATTGGCTTGCTTCATGGTGGATGAGATAGGAAAACTACAATGCCTCTTAAGAATATGTCCAACAGCCAAAAACTAGTTCCAGAACTTGTTAGTTACACAGCCTTGTTTTGAATCAGCACCCATCAACCTCTAACATGGCAATAAAAGGGGTATCTCCTGGTCCTGAGTTATTTATTACCTTTATTCTGGTGAGTCAGGAGAAGAAAAATGTGCTTGCTTTTTAGTTTTTAAATGGAGGTCATTTTCATAAGGCTGTAGACTCATGAGCAGAATTATGATACTGTTTAGTTAAAATTGGACTAAAATTGGACTGTCTTCCTACCAGTCCTAGTGGACTGGTAGGAAGACAAGTTCTTTTGGTCATTGATGATTTGATCTCCCCAATCATCTCATCAAGTACTGTTTGTATATTAAGCATTAGTTAATCAGTTACATTGTACAAACAACCTCTAAACCAATCAGAATTTTTTTTTTACAAAGTTAGAGTGATGAAAGGTGAATTTAAATACTCAGAATATTAAAAAAATATATTTTTAACATTTGACCTTTAGATCAGGTTGAGCCATAACAAGGGTATGCCCCAAAATATGGCAAGTTTTTATCCTAAAGCTTCCAGTTCCTCCTCCCCTTTGTTACTAAATCCCCAACCAGCCTTTTCACCCCCAAAATTCCATGAGCACTGCTCAGAAGCATTAAAAATATTTTCAAATTTGCTCAGTGCCTGGAGGAGGATGGTAAAGGCTTGAATGTTAGAGCATGGGACAGTCTATGCTCTTAGGTCAGTCTGACTTCAGCTGTTTCTGAGCCTCCCTAATTTATTTATTTATTTTTATTTTTTTGTATTTTTCTGAAGCTGGAAACAGGGAGGCAGTCAGACAGACTCCCACATGCTCCCGACTGGCATCCACCCGGCATGCCCACCAGGGGGCGATGCTCTGCCGCAATCAGAGCCATTCTAGCGCCTGAGGCAGAGGCCACAGAGCCATCCTCAGCACCCGGGCAAACTTTGCTCCAGTGGAGCCTTGGCTGCAGAAAGGGAAGAGAGAGACAGAGAGGAAGGATAGGGGGAGGGGTGGAGAAGCAGATGAGCGCTTCTCCTGTGTGCCCTGGCCGGGAATCGAACCCGGGACTCCTGCACGCCAGGCCGACGCTCTACCACTGAGCCAACCGGCCAGGGCCTGAGCCTCCCTACTTTTGAACTTGATGCCATATCCACTCCACCTTCACTGCACTTTTCTTATCATTTTAGACTGGTAAAACAACAGGTCTGAAAAGAAAACTGGAAAGTTGGGCAAAAATGCACTTGTTTCATCTCCTTCATTCCTCTATACTCAAGGAATGTCTCTATCTGTCCGGGCAGATTTGACCATTCATTATGAAACCTGGAGAAATGTTCCATTCAGTTGGAAAGAACCAGACCAGAGGACCTCAGGCCAGGGCCCAGCTGATTTTCATAATCGAAAGACATAGCTAAGGTCTCCTGAGGCTGAGAACCATGTCACTCACCTGGTGACACACAATTAGTTTGCACCTCCATCTGTCAGCAAAGGACGGGGCTGGAGGCCTAGCTGGCTATACTCATGATAGGTTGGAGATCAGTGTGGCACCTCTCAGACTCTCCCCCCACCCCCACCCAGTGCTGTAGGAAGATAGTGGAATAGTGACTGGGTACATAGTGCCCTTGTGTTCTTCCAAACTCTGAGGAAGGAGAAAGGAGACTTGGGTAGAACTAGAAAGAAACTGACTACAGAGTTGGCCCAAAGCCCCCTCTTACAGCAAAATTCAAGGTGGGGAAAAAATCAATAAGGAGGAGATTCAACAATGCAAATCCAAGGAGAACTTCTCTGCAAAGTACCTCTACCCTCTGGCCAAGCACAGGAACTAATAGTGCCATGTACTGAGTGCTTACTCTGGGTCAGACTCTTTATGTGGACAAATACATGGATGATATTATTATTGTTTATTGTTGTTATTACCCTTTTATAGAGGATGTCTCTGGGCATAGACAGGTAAGAAGGCAGGTCAGGCAGCCCATAAGCAGGACATCTGGGATTGGGCCTGATGTAGTCTGACTGCAGCAGACACACACATTCACGCTACTCCAATGCACACTCCAATGCCATCCTCGGAAGAGGCATCCCCTAACGGGTAGTTTTCCCAGTGGTAAGGGTTTGGGCGAGCCTGGTCCTAAGAGGAAGTCATTCCTGATGGCGAGAGCAACTTCTGAGCAGTGCTCATGGAATTTTGGGGGTGAAAAGGCTGGTTGGGGATTTAGTAACAAAGGGGAAGAGCGGGCTCCAGAAGAGAGCCACAGGAGAATCTGCTTGAGTTGAGAAGGGCTCAGTGGTGCCTGGACAAAAAGGTGTCCAGAAGGATGGGACTGAAGGAACAGGACAGTTAGGAGGAGGAGGAGGAGGAGGAGGAGGAGGAGGAGGGAGAAGAAAAGCCAGCAATACCTGTGCTAGCCATTTTATTCCACAAGTAGAATTCTGTGGGTACAAAACAATTTTATTTCCCCCTCCATATTCTCTTCTCCCTGCTCTGGGACTAAATCTTTTACCCACCCTGGATGAAGTCTCACACAGGACACTCATGTCAATAATGTAAGTGTCCAGTGCAGAGTAATAATCAAAACTTCTTATTTCAAATTAAAAGCATCTCCTTTCCCCTGATTCATATCTTCCCCAGGTAAGGAGGTTTACAAGGAGGTGGCGGTAGGGTGAGGGTGGGAGGATAAGATTAAATTCTTGCCTTTTTCCTGGGGTCCTTCTTATCTTGCCAAAGCTGCTGGCTTCAAGATCAAGGTCTGGCGAATTCAGTTTCTGGTGAAAGCTCTCTTCCTGGCTTTCAGATGGAACCCTCTCTCTGTACATTTTTGCATGGCCCTTCTTTGATGCATGCGCATGGAGAGTGAGAACAAGCTCTCTGGTATCGCTTGGTATAAAGACACTAATCCTACTGGGTCAGGACCCCTCTCTTATGACTCATTTAACCTTGATTCTTTAAAGGCCCCATCTCCAAATACAGCCTCACTGGAAATTAGGACTTCAACATGTGAATTTGAGGGGGGTACATACATTCGGTCCATAACAAGCTCCCATAAAAACCATGGCACACACTGTCAATCAATCACGACACTTTTTCCAACTGAATTTTAATGAGACTCAGAACACTATGCTCAGCCTTCTCAAGGTCAAAGTCTCTTGTAGCTGGGATGCATACGTGTGTCTCAGTTTCCCTCAGGGAGATACAGCCATGAGAGATTTTAATTCAGAGGAGAATATGAGAAATATGAGAAAAAAGAAGACATCGCTGTTGAAGGTGGCAAGGCATAGCACAAAGACCTCAGGTTGGAGAGGTTGAGGCCTCGGCCACTTTATCTTGTGCAAACTGCAGTGCTGTGTGACCAGATGTGTGACTTGGGTGTTGTGTTTGGGTGAAAAACTTTCCAGTTTGACTTTCTAACCCTCTAAAAGATTCTTATTTACCCAATACATGTAATGCATCACTTTCCTGCTTAAACCAGCTAAGGAAGGGTCTGTTGTTTCAGGGTCAGCTATAACAGATACATGCTTACGCTTTATGTGCTGATATGTCTAGCTCTGCAGTTAGTTCCCTAAATGTGCAAGGTGGCTATATGCAGATATACTGTACACCAACCCCTCCCTTTGTCCAAGATCCCCTGCCCACTTTAGCTCCCATAAGACCACGTAGGAGGTATTTGGCTGCAAGTAACAGAAAAGCTGTCAAACATGGCATAAACAAGTACAGTTTAATTTGTCCATAAAAAAAGAAGGCCTTACAGGTCCTGTAAATTAAAAATAGAATTACTGTATGATTTAGCAATTCTACTTCAGAGTACATACCCAAAATAATTGAAAACACAGTCCAAAGAGATTTTTACACCGTGTTTATAGCAGCACTATTCACAATCATCAAAAGGTAGAAGTAATCCAAGTGTTCACTGACAGATGAATGATGTAAGCAAAAGGTGGTATACACATGACAAAATATTATGCAGCTTTAAAAAGGAAGGTAATCCTCACATGCTATATTGCACTGATGAATCTTGATGACATTATGCTAAGTGAAATAAGTCCGTCACAAAAGACAAATATATATAAATGTGATTCTACTCATATGCAGTCCCTAGAGTAGCCAAAATCCTAGAGACAGAGAGTAGAATGGTGGTTGCCAAAGGCTAAGGGAGGAGAGGACTGGAGAGTTATGTTTGATGGGTATAGAATTTCGGTTTTGTAAGACGAATGTTCTGGAAATGGATGGTGGTAATGGCTGCACAACAATATAAAAGGAGTTAATGCCACTGAATAGTACCTAAAAGTGTTCAAAAAGAGCACTTTATGTTATATATATTTTACCACAATAAAAACTTGGGGGGAATAAATGTCCTTAAGTACATAGCCACAGAGATGATTCATTGACTCAATGATGGCAAGGCTCTGGGTTAGCTTCTATGCAATTCTTTTGACTTTGGCCTCACAGTCACAAGATATTTGTTGAAGCCCTAAACATCTTAACATCCAATGGCAGGTAGAAACATTTTATTCTATTGCTTTTCTTTGTTTGTTTGTTTTTTAAATCAGGGAGGAAACCCTTCTCAGAGAGTTTTTCCTAGAAGTCACTCCCCTCCCCTAATGCTCCTTCCCACCCTGACCAGGTATATTCTCCATAAATCTCACTCACAATCATTATGAATGTATAATTGTCTTAGTCTGATCAATAGTCCTGGTATCTGAAATGGATTCTCCTTCCAAAAGTGCATTGCTGTCTGAGACCTGAGAGCTGAACCAAACCATGTTCTCTTATGAAAGAAAAGAAACCGATAGCCATGGAGTAGACTGCCAATTTTGACCACCATACCAACATATCTACTTATATTTCAATAGTAAGTTCAACTGAAAATATTTCAATATATGTAATATCTGAGATTTACCTCCTGATTTGCCCCATACATCTGGCCTCTTCTTCCTTTGTGTCTTTATAGTACCCAGCGTAGACATTCGTGGGAAAGTTCATAATGTATTTACCATTCTTATTTGTTGGCCTGTATATAACTTTCTCAAAGACTGGACAAAATTTTATTTGTCTTTGCCTCTCTGGTGCATAGAAAAAATAAAAGAACACAGAAGGCACGTACTAAATGTTTGATGAGTGATGAATGAATGAATGAATGAATGAGCAAATGAATGAGATGGCCTGTTCAGAGAACCTGCTAATAAATGAACTCAGCATTCTGAATTTAAAACCCACAAGGGAAACCAGAGCAGACCACATAACCATGTTGGGCTGAGACTGGGCTTTGCAGAAAGCTTAGGTGCAGAGCAAAGGCAAAGCCTCAGAAATAAGATGAGGAAGGAGAAAAGGAAGGAGGCAGGGTTTGAGGTTTGCAATTCTCCCCTTGGGCTGGGGCGATGTATGTCACAAGCAGCTCATTTTTGGTAGAGATACCAAGAGGAGCAGAAACTCATGGTTCATGAACTGTTGTCTAGTGGTGGGATAGAGCTAAACATCTTTCATTTTCTGTGGGTTGTTGTGGAAGTTGAGAAAACTGATTTCAAAGTAGCAAGCTGTTTTCATGGTTATTATTATGGTCTAATCTCCAGGCAACCATATCAGCCTGTGGCTACACAGGAGACTCTGCTAACATCATTAACCTAAAGTTCTTGATCTTGCCTCCACTTCCCACTTGCATGAATAATTCAACCTCTCTCCAGTGATTTCTTTCCAGGAGTGCCCAAGTCTCAGTCAGACTCACAGAGTGGGGGTTGCTGGGTTGGTTATGTTCTTCCTTTCTTGCTCTGGCTTCCCTTTGTCACTGTGTCTACTCAGGAAGTAGCTTGAGGGACTCTCACAACTCTACGGTGCCTGCTGTGAGAACGTCAAGGCCCAAACTGAGATCATTGTCCTTCAGAGCCCACAGAGCTTCCAGGTGTCAGCAAAGCTGGTAAGAAAGGTCATCTCCCAGCCTCAGCCTGATAGCTTGATTGGTTAGAGCTTTGTTCTGAAGCACAGAGGTTGCCGGTTCAATTTCTGGTCAGGGCACATAAAGGAACAGATTAATGTACCTGTCTGTCTGTCTGTCTGTCTCTCTCTCTCTCTCTCCCTTCTTTTCCTTCTAAAATCAATAAATAAAAATTTTTTAAAAAAGGAAAGTCTTCTTCTCAATTCTAAGCCCCTCAAACAGCACTGCTTGGGCTCAGAGTCTCTCATAAAAATCAACTCTCTGCTCTGGTTCTCATTTCTTTTCCCATCAGCCCTCCAACTAGTTGAAGATGCCAGGCTGGAAGCAGGAGACTTTTATATATATTATGGTTAACATAATATAACGGAGAGGGTACTTCCCATCTCTAGACAGAACTAGATAAAATACAATTTACAATAAAAATGCTATTCTTTTTGTGTGTGTGTGACAGAGACAGAGACACAGAGAGAGGAATAGATAGATAGGAAGGGAGAGATGAGAAGCATCAGTTTTTCATTGTGGCACTTTAGTTGTTCATTGATTGCTTTCTCATATGTGCCTTGACCAGGGAGGAGGCTACCGCAGATTGAGTGATCCCTTGCTCAAGCCAGCGACCTTGGGCTCAAGCTGGTGAGCCTTGCTCAAACCAGATGAGCTCGCGCTCAGGCCAGGGACTTTGGGGTTTCAAGGGGTTTTGAACTTGGGTCCTCCGCATCCCAGTCCAAAGCTCTATCTATTGCGCCACTGCTTGGTCAGGCTAAAAATGCTATTCTTATACATGTTATAAAGGGTTAGGGCAGTGGTTCTCAAACTTTTTGAAGTCGGGGCACATTTAAAATCCTACAAATAATTGTAGGCGCACTATATACAAATTTCTGAGAAATATGTTATAATAATTAAGTCAAATATTAAAGAAAAAATATAAAGTCCAAGCGTGCTTTTATGGTAATTAAACAAAATAAATATGACAAAATTAAATTTATTATGGCATTAAAAAACATTTTTATGTTACATTTTTTGAGTTATGCTTTTTAAAATTTGTATAAAAGAGTTAAAAATTTTAAAAAAATGACAGTTATCTTTATATATATATATAGATACATTCTTAGTAAGATTTAGTAAATTTAGCAGGTCCCGGTATGAATGTGTTAAGGTTTTTCATTCTTGTGTTTATGAGAAACATGAGCCTGATGTGTCCTAGTGATTTCTTCAATGTTTGGGCATATATTTGAAAGGCAAACTCTCATTTCCTCGTCAATACATTGAAGAATTCCTCTCCTTTTACTCTTAATTGTGTTGAGGGTAGAAAATCCTAATTCACATAAATAGGATGTTGAAAATTGTAGTAAAATGTTCAAAGCTTTTTTAGATATTGCCACATATTCTTCTTTTATAGAAATCCAAAAGGCTTCAAGAGACAATTCCTTGTGTTTAATCATCAATCCAAAACCCCCACCATACATATCATCTTAACTTTACACCAAACAAAGGATAGAAGAAACTTGCCTCCAGTCTTTCCAGGGAACATGGGAAGTAGTATAAACAATCCAGCACCACAGCTTAACAGCCTTTTGCAACCTAATCAGGCAAGTGAGGTGAGGGGGTTGGACAGACTGTCAGTTTACAGCCAATTCCCCATACCTCTGTCCCCCAAAAATCTAAACTCCAAAAACCCTGTTGGATATTTGGTCCCCAATAGGCACATATTTTTCTGGAATACCATAGGGCACACTTGGAAATCTTCTGGTAGGTTATGTGACCTAATGAGACATGAGAGGGAGTCCTCTTCTGGCTTCCAGAAGGCTTTTCCTGGCAAAAGGGCCAGATGAGATTGCCACCACCATACCTTCTTCCTCATTGAACATAGATACAATGCCTAGAAATGCAACTGCTGTCTTGTGACCATGACAAAAAGGATAAGAGAATTCTTGCCCCAAAATCTTCGAAGCTCTACACCTGCATTGGACTGCTTTCCTCCAGGTTTTTTGTTATGAGAGAGAAAAAGAGATGCCTAGTTTTCAGCTAGACCAAAGCATGGTCCTAGTTGTTACAAGTTTGACTTTTGCACATTTTATGTGCTGATACTATGAAATCATCTTTTTTTTTTTTTTACAATTTATTTATCTTTTACATTTTTTTAATTTATTCATTTTTTTTAGAGAGAGAAGAGACAGAGAGAGGAAAGAGATAGAACAGAGGGAAGAGCAGGAAGCATCAACTCCCATATGTGCCTTGACCAGGCAAGCCTGGGGTTTCAAACCGGCGACCTCAGTGTTCCAGGTCAATGCTTTTACCCACTGCTCCACCACAGGTCAGGCTGAAATAATCTCTTAGAGTCCAGGTTATTCATTCATAAATCATCTGGTGGACAATGCTGTTGATTTGATTCATCACTTGGTGGCCCTGGCCACCATTGCTGCTATAAGAGGAAGGAGATAGGTTTCTGACAAAGTGATGGAGGCAACTGAAGGTAGTTACTTTTGTAACTTGGTGCTAGGACCAAGCCTGGTGGCAATCTCCCTCTGATTGCTTTCTCATATGTGCCTTGACTGTGGGGCTAAAGCAGACTGAGTAACCCCTTGCTCAAGCCAGCGACCTTGGCCTCAAGCTGGTGAGCTTTTGCTCAAACCAGATGAACCCACGCTCAAGCCGGCGACCTCGGGGTTTAAACCTGGGTCCTCTGCATCCCAGTCTGACGCTCTATCCGCTCTATCCAGGCCCTGTGTCCTGTCTTTGCTCTTGGTATGTCCCTACAGAGAAATGTAAAAGTTAGGGACAGCCCAGTCCTGTATCCTGGCTGCATGGTTGTAGATCCAATGGAAGGGGAGAGGCCAGAAATGACCTCTACAGGGAAGGGTATTGTTTATCTTCTCTCAGGTGTCTCCTTGCTGCCTTCAATCGAAAGAGGCTGAGGTCAGGAATGTAAGGAGAGAATGAAGCCCTGACTCTTTATAATATGGATAAGCATAGCATATTTGTTACTGTAGTTTGTATTTTATCTAGTTCTGAAGACTTTGGCATCAATTTCATACAACTGTTCCTTCTATAGTACTGAATTTCAGAGAAAACACATGGAGATACAGCCACAAAAGAAACAGCATGTTGTTGTTGTTTTTTAAGTTGGTGGCCTATTTGAAATAATTGAATCAAAAGAAACCATCAAAAGGTAAGCCCTCTAGTTTGTTGAGTTATTGTTTAAAGTCATCTAAGGTGGTCCCTAGTAGTGACCTCTGGGGCTGTCTATACAGAGAGATGGAGTGGGGACTGAGCAGGAAGGGCTGGTGGACAGAGAGCCAAGGAAGGTGGCTCAAAATCTAAAGGCATTTAATACAGCATTTGGATGGAGGCCAAAAATATCCTGATCCTTCAACACCCTTACCCCAAACAGTCCTTAAACATTGTAGATGTCTGATCTGAAACAACACAAAACAAATTGTTGGGAGGGTTGGGAGGGAAAGAGAGCTAGATTCGGAGGATTCTCTAGTAGTGAGCAAAAGATGGAGAGTAACCACGGTTGCTCATATAATCACCTCTTAAATTTAATAACTATTTTATTCAGTGTACTAGTTTTATATCTTTCATATTGAGTGTAAAAATATTTATGAAGACTTTTCATTAATTTTCTAGAAACTTCTGTATTAAACTCTACTTTTCCACAGGGCCTGGAATTCTTAAATAGTAGCTCTCCCAACTTAGAGGTTTTTAGGAACCCACATTCTATTTAGCTAATATTACTACACACACACACACACACACACACACACACATTTAGTGTTGTTTAAAAGTTAATATCAGCTGACCAGGCAGTGGCGCAGTGGAGAGAGCATCAGACTGGGATGCAGAGGACCCAGGTTTAAACCCCGAGGTCGCTGGCTTGAGCGTGGGTTCATCTGGTTTGAGCAAAAGCTCACCAGCTTGAGGACAAGGTCGCTGGCTTGAGCAAGGGGTTACTCAGTCTGCTTTAGCCCCATAGTCAAGGCACATATGAGAAAGCAATCAATGAACAACTAAAGTGCCACAACGAAAAATTGATGATTCTCATCTCTCTCCCTTCCTGTCTGTCCCTATCTATCCTTCTCTCTGACTCTCTCTCTGTCAAAAAAAAAAAAAAAAAAGAAAGAAAGAAAGAATTAATATCATACACTTGAAAAAATGTTTAAAATGAAAAAAGCTGTTTGTTTGTTTTTTCATGTAGCCTTTGAGAAGAGAAGATGAAAGGGAACAAATGCCACTTCCTCCATTTTTCTATATCAGGATTTTTCAACAGTGGCTCTGTTGACATTTTGGCTGGAAAAATTCTTTGCTGTTGGAGGCTGACTTATGCATTTTAGGATGCTTTGCAACATATCTGGCCTCTACCACTTAATGCCACTAGCTTCTCCCAGTTGTGACAATCAAAAAACGTCTTCAACATTGCCAAATGTCCTCTGGGAGGCAAGATCACCCCTAGTTGAGATCCCTGCATGTCCTGTATATTGGCAGGGTCACCGTGTTTTTAAACCTGTCAAAGCTGAGATTCATGTGGTTCAGACCTTGAGTGGGTGGGGCTCAAAGAAGCAAAGTCCTGACAGAAATTCTACTCTTAATCTCAAGGAATATAACTGAGATCCAAGTATGTAATCTTTCCGCTCCTCAGATGTTCAACCGTTCCATTCTTCTATTTCCCCAAAATGGCATGCTCCCCCCACTCCACATCTCTCTGGGCCCCTTTCCCACACCCACCTGATGCATTTGCCCACATTCATTCCCCCTGCTCTCCATGGCTTCTTGCAAGAGGAGCTTGCTTTATTATTATTGTTATTCTTTTCTCCTTATAATCTACCCACGTGGCTTACACCACTTATTTCCGTCTCCCATTTCTCCAGTTCCACACTGAAATCTCAGAAATCCGTCTGGACCCTCCATGCTCTTCTCCACAGTTGGCTGTGGGTGGATAGGAGGAACTGAACAGCCCAAGCAGCACCAAATTTAGCAACAGGAGGAGGACAGGAAAAGCTGGCAACACCAACATGTGTGAAGGGTGGCAGATTTTTTCACCCTACTCACAAATGTGCAGAGAAGATGTAGCATCTTTATTTCTTTAACAATTTTTCTTATCTTCCTTACGAGCCTACAACCACTGCATAGATGGGAAAAGACTCTGGCGCAACAGTTCAACTGGACATCTTAGGGACACGGTCCATCTCTTTATGTGAAACGTGCTCAGTGTCTTAGATATCTGCATTCTCCCTCTCCCTTTCTGTCTTCTTGAAACTGTGTCTGGGTTTCGGGAAGAGTTATGGCTGAGGCACTCCCTAGGCACAGAGTCAAGAGGGAGCCTCAGGTCATGCAGCATCTTTTGCATCTTTGCTGCTTGTTGGTGTGGGTGGGTGGTCCGGACACTCCTTGGGTTGTAATCAACCCACCCCTGGGACTTCTGTGAGCACTTGCTGCTGAGGCTGTATCTCCAGTGCCCGTGGTTCCTCTGGGGTGCTAGTGGCCTGTTAGTGGGCCCTGATGACTCAGCCTCCGCTCTGGCTGCTGCTACAGACCCCACATCCTCCATCTGACTGTTGCCCAGAAGGTCCACCCCCCAGGCTCATTGCTGACTCACTTTTCAATCTTGATGACTGACGCCTGGAGCCTGTTGGCTCTCAGCTCAGCTCCTTTCCAGACCTCTTCTCTGGAGCAGGTGGGAACTTCTCGGCCCAATTTATTTTCTACTGGTCCTGGGGGGAGCCTAGAAAATTATATTCCCATTTCCTCCCAGAATCATGTTGAGTTAAACCTAAATATAGACATTCCCAGGGTGGGGCCAGCGAGCCTGCAAGATGAGTCCCTCCCCGAGTCCCAGAGAAACCCTCCACCTTTCTTCCACCTGCTAATAAATCGCCCTGCTTCAGGCAGAATCAAGGGAGATTAGAGTCACCCCACCACCTCTGTCTCTCGCTTTTCCTAGGTTGTCCCCTAGGACTGACAGGATAGGTGCTCCTCTTTCTTTTCCTATCTACTCCAGGACTTCCCTGTGCAAAACTGTGATCAAGTTAGTTTTTGATATGACAACAAGAGAGATAAAGGAACCTAGAACATTTTTTTCTATCTCTTACTAAGCCTAGCTTTTAAGATCATTTGGTTCAAAAATCCTAAAAGTCTGTGTGGAAGCTGATACTTAACTTTTTCTTTCTTTTTCTCTTTTTGTTCATATTCCTTTTGTATCAATCCTAAACCTCCTCAAGGCAAATGGAAACCTCTGGAAATATTGGGTGGGGAGAGAGGTCAGTATAAGAAAATACAAGGGGGGCAAAGGCAGGTTTACAGTTGTGAGTATGCGAGAGAGTTTATTCTTATATCATTATTTCTTAATTATTGTGTTTTTATTACTGTTACTATTATTAACCTACTTTTGCCCACCTCTGTACAAAAGAAAGCAGCATATTTGGATCTTTTACAACTATTATCATCATTCTATATATGGATGATTTTCCTTACCACACGTGATGTTCTCATGTGTTTGTTCCATAGAGGCCTGCGCGGCCGGGACCACAGCCCTGTGGGTAGACCGCATCTGTCCAGTGAATGGCCAGAAGAAAATGTAGGTCTTCACACAGGAAACCAGAACTCTGAGGACAAAATTTAACAAAGAGAAGAAAGGCCTCTTTTCTGTCCTCCAGGTCCCTTGGCCTGGACTCACAGGGGTTTCGGGACGAGGACAGTCCTCTCAGGTGTGGGCTCATTTTCTCTCCAAATGGAATCAGGCCCTGGGCCTGCGAAGGGAGACTTCCACGGAGGACTGTGCTGCTCCGAAAGACCTGTGCAATGAAATGTTTATAACATTTCATTTTTTTGTAATGGGAGGACTACCATTGGGTTATCCACCTTTTATTTTGCCAAGCAAGTATCTTTAAAACCAACCACTAGTTTAACCAGGTTTATTTTATTTTAAAGAAAGGTCTTGTAATACCTTTTAAAAAGTTGGTGATTTTATTTTAAGGAAGGCATCATTTATTGATAAGAAAGAAAGCCATTTCAGATGCCTGGGATGGCATGGATCAGAGACGTGGAAGTGAGGCAGGGAAGGGAGGCAGGCACATCTCTCCCGGGGGTGGTAGGAACACTTCTTTGCCTCCAGGACTTGCACAATGGCCAATGGGCGGTGGGGCTGACAGGAAATTAGAGCCTGTCATGGAGCTCCTTGAGTAACAGGGTGAAGAACTAGAATGTCAGCTCGGAGACAGTCAAGCATCTGACTGTTCCATGAGAAGGAAATTGACATAAGAAAACCATGTTTGGAAAATTTAAGTTGTAGGTTATGTGCAGCCTCTGATGGAGTTACTGCATTTTGAGGGCAAGTGGGCAGAGGAAGAAGAGCTGCTTAGAAGAGAAAGTTTGGAACCCATCCTAGACTTTGAAGTATAGGTTTGGTAGGAAATGAAGGGGGCACTTTTTCCATGTCTGTTGATTGCCATGGTGGGGCTAGGAGGTGATTTTAAATAATACCACAGATACTCCTAATGACATGATAGCTATATGCACAGGGTATATTTTAACATTTTAGAAAATTCTTATCTTATTTTGTACAAAATTGAGTCCATATTTATTCACCTTGTCCTAATGTCAATATAGGGTATATGGCTTGTACTTTTCCTTCGAATCACTTACCCCAGTTCATGATTATTTCATTAATGTGAACATTTTTAGTAATATCTGTTCCCTCCACCAAACCATAAGGACCATAAAAACAGGGTCCATGTATTTAACTATTATATCTCTAGCACCAAGCATGGGGCCCAACATAGGATAGGAAGCCCCAGAATATTTCTTGACAAAGTAAACAAGTGAATGAATAAACAAATTTACCTCTAGGAAGAATATTTTGAATCAGCCTCAACAAATGCACTTTATGACGTGCCTTCCTGTGTGTGGTCCTGTGCTGTTATGTTTTATTACAGAGTGAGGTTCTTGAAGGCCACAAACAGACAAAAAAAAAATGGATCCCATGATCGCGCTACAGGAAGTGGTCTTGGTGGCTCCTGGCTGCTCTCTCCCCAGCCAGCGTTCATGAGGCCGGGTGCTAGTGCAGTGCCACCTGTTGGTAAAACAGAAAAGCCAGCTTTTTGCGCAATCTTCAAATAAACACGTCGCAGTCCCTTCTAACTTTTGCTCCTTGAGTATCCTCTGCAGCATTTAGAGATGTTTTATATTTTTTATTTTGACTTCATTTCCTTAGCTAAACTAACTGTTTCCTTACTCTTTCTCTATTAAGCAGTAGCTTTGTTTAATCCTATTCTCTACATTTCAGATAAAGGAACCTTCTATATTAAATTGTAGTAAAATTTCTGTTACCGAAAAATAGCCAGGGAATGGAGCAATTAATAGAATTACCTTGTATGCCATGCAGGCACCACTTGGGGACACAGATATTTGTGATAGAAATACATTCTGTAGTGACACCATGACAAGACTGTTGTTGATAAAAGATTATTGAAAAGAAACTTCAAAAACATGCAGTTCCTCAGTCATTATGGTAAACATCTGCTATTGTGCTGGAAAAGCATGAAAATAATGTTTAACAGAATCCTGGCTAGCCTGACCAGGCAGTGGCACAGTGGATAGAGCATTGGACTGGGATGCAGAGGACCCAGGTTCGAATCCCAAAAGTCACCAGCTTGAGCATGGGGACGCTGGTTTAAGCATGGGATTATGGACATGACCTCATGGTTTGGCCCAAGGTCGCTGGCTTGAAGCCCAAGGTTGCTGGCTTGAGCCCAAGGTCACTGGCTTGAGCAAGGGGTCACTCGCTCTGCTATAGCACCCCCTCCCTCAAGGTACATTTGAGAAAGCAATCAATGAACAACCAAGGTGCTGCAACAAAGAATTGATGCTTCACATCTCTCTCCCTTCCTGCCTGTCTGTCCCTCTCTCTGTCTCTGTCTCTTTCGCTAAAAAAAAAAAAAAAAAAAAGTCCTGCCTAAAGATTTTACTAATTATGCTTTACAAAGACACATACTGTTTGTTGTTGATTTATTTATTTTATTTTTAAAGAAAGAGGGTGGGAGAAAGGAAGAGAAATGAGAAGCACCAACTCATAGTTGCGGCACTTAGTTGTTCATTGATTACTTCTCATACATACCTTGACCGGGGGGTTCAAGCCAAGGCAGTGACTCCTTGCTCAAGCCAGCATCCTTGGGTTTCAAGTCAGTGACCTTTAGGTTTAAGCCAGCGACTATGGGGTCATGTCTATGATCCCACACTCAAGCTGGTGAGCTCATGCTAAAGCCGGTGACCTCAGGGTTTCAAACTAGGGACCTCAGCGTCCCAGGCCAATGCTCTATCCACTGCACCACTACTGGTCAGGCTGGGCACAAACATTTTTAAACATTTTATGTCAAATACTAATGTACACGTTAGCCTTTTTGTCCATTTTAGTGAAAATGCTTATTGACTCAAATGATGAGTTCCCATTGTCTCCTGCCAGTGGTTTTATCAAGCCAATGTTATAAAGTGGAATTACTGGCTTGCTTGTTTCTACTTCTGGACAGATTTCCAAACTCTTTTTAAAATCTTAAGTGTTTGGCACTGGTATTTTATCTTTCCTTTCCCGGTTCCTGGCTTCGTATCATATCAGCAGTAGAAGCCTTTTTTTTTTTTCTTTTTATGCCCTGACCGGGGATCAAATCCACAACCTTTGCATATCAGGATGATGCTCTAACCAACCAAGTTATCTGGTCAGGGCAGCAGTGGAAGCTTTTTATGATCTTTTGAGTTGGGAAGGTAAAGGGGAGGAGAATGTGTTTTTTTTTTATTATTGATTTCCTGGAAATATTTACCTATAGCAGATATGAACCATTTGTATGTATATGTGACATGATGACATATTCTGCTAGTCTCTATGTGTGTGCTTTGTTTGTAGTACTTTTTAAAATAGAAATTGTAGTGTTTTTATAGGCATGTATAGAAATTGCGAATTTTTATAAACCCATATTCAGTTTTTTTCTTCGTGATAATTTCTGTTATCTTTGTGCTAAGAATATCTCTTCTTTCCAGAGATTACTGCACTTAGTTTTTATTTTGTATTTCTGATTTTATTTTTTATTGCACACTTTAATGCATTTGAAATTTACTTTAGCGTATGTGTGAACCAAGTTTCACATATTTCCCCCAAATAGGCAATAATCTCAACATAATTTGTTTAATAGACCATTTGCCTTTTCATTGGTTTGTGTTTTTTCCTTTATTACAAATGACACAATCTTATATGTCAATATCAATTTCATGACTTACATTTCTGTTCACTTAAACAACCTGCTAATTATTGTGTCAACACCATATATTTTTGATGAACTATTGTCATCATCTCGCTATTTCCCAAAATACATCTATTAAAATTTTGATCCACTCCTTTTTTTATATTGATTTTAGAGCGAGGGGAAGGGAGAGAGACACAGAAACATTGTTCTGTTCCTGTATGAGCTCTGACTTGAGATCGAGCCTGTACCTCTGCATATTGGGATGGCGTTCTAACCAACAGAGCTATCTGGCTGGGGCTTGATTCACGCTTTTATATCCTATTCAACAAGTATTAATTGAGAATTGATATAAAGGAGCTAATAAATGTTGACCAAATAATAAAGGCAACAACATTTGTAAGTGTATATTTCCTTATATTTGCAACGTGCTTTAAATGTTTAAAAGGGTGTCATTAAGGAGTTTCACAATACTTGAACACAACATTGAAGGCGGGTGTGAAGAAGGAAAATATTTCTTCAGTGTAAACCAGGAAGGGAATAGGATCTCTTTAATTCAAATCATAAAATTAGAAGAGGCTAAGGCAGAAATTTGGAAGGGGGACACATGGGTTTAGGCAGTCCCCTACTCTGTGAGACACAGCATGTTAACAGGCACCAGGCTGGTATCTTGGTGATGTGCATCCTGAGTCCTGGGTTCAAGGTCCATAGATCTGAGATTACAGTTCTGCACCTGGGTTGAATAACAACAGCCTTTGCAGCTGTGGTAAGACAGAGAAAAAAAAATTGGATTGAATGAAGTAAATTGACAGATACTATTAAAAACTGGAGATCATAATAAGTTTTATAAGTTTGTTATTTGTGCTACTAGAAAAATTAAGAGACTTTAATTAGAAAGTATTAAGATATTATTAAGTTTCTAAAGAGTTTGAATGTTTAAGTGGATTTGACTTAGTACATCTAAAATTTTTATCTAATATACTTATTACTTTTTGATGAATTTAGTATGATTTTGTTTGTTAAACTTATAACTTTATTCTGTGAAGTAACTGAAATAAATGCCTGAGAAGACCTAACATTAAATTTGTAAACATTGAGGGGGTGGGGGAAGGGAGTAAAGAGGGACAAATATACAGTGATGGAAAATGATTTGACTTTGAGTGACGGGCACATAACACAATCAACAGTTCAAATGCTATAGAAATGTTTAGCTGAAACCTATGTACTCTTATTGATCAATGTCACCCTGTTAAAGTTAATTTTCTAAATAAAATTAAAAAAACAAATTTGTGAACATTGTTTAAAAGGTTTAAGGAATTTAGTTAAGTCAATTTATATAGAGTTTAGGGAAATATAATTTTTAAAAATTTACAGGTTAATGAAACATTACTTCAAGGATGAGAGAAAATTATTCTTATTTGTATATATAATATAATTTTACCTATACTTTTTGAACATTCATACTTATGTATAAAATAATCATATTTATAGGTAGACTTCAAACTTACATTTTTTAAAACTTGAACTGAAGATTGATTCAGACACATGTTAATGTCTATATATCTTTCTGTGTTCTGAAGTCTACCTTGGACATTAACAACTCAATTGGTTGTAACACAACTAACTCATTCCACTTTTCTTGAACTATTTTAGTTTTAAAATGTAATGTCCCACATCCTGGGAAACTTGCTAAACTGGGACAATAGTTCACCCATCATGATTGGCAGACAATCCTCTGATCCATACAGCAGCCCTATGGCAACCTGGTGTGCAATCTTGGTGCAGGGTTATTAGTATCATTAAGAGGTAGCAGCTGGGCTCAGAGAATTGAACATGGCTTGGCCACAGCCATAGATTGGTTTATAGTTATCCTCCTTCCCCATGTCCTTTTCCCACTTAATTTGATTGGTTGATTTACTTCTGAGGTTCCTACCCACCCAACAAAGAACTTGGATTTTTTAAAAATAAATTTTGGAGAGGGGGTGGGTGAAGGAGAAACAGAAACAACACTTTGTTGTTCTACTTATTTATGATTCATCAGTTGATTGCCCTGACTGGGGATTTAAACCCACAACCTTAGAGTATTGGGACTGAGCTACCAGGCCAGGGTGGATTCTTCTTTTGAAAATGAATAAAGAGGTGTTATAGGATTTTGCACCTGAAACCCATATAATTTTGTTAACCTGTGTCACCCCAATAAATTCAATGAAGAAAAGGAAAATAAAATGAAACATCTATTTTCATCTGGAGGGGCCTTGGTTAAGGATTAACTTCAGCAGTGATCATGATAATTTCTTAGAAAAGACATCCAGGGAGGGAGTCTCAGTTTTTCTGAGATGAATAAAAGTGGCGGTTATGAAGATGTTCAGGGCATGGATTATAATGCATTTTATTATTTTATTTTTTAAGTGAGAGGAGGGGAGTTAAAGAGACAGACTCCCACATGCGCCCCGACTGGATCCACCTGGCAACCCTTGTCTAGGGTCAATGCTCGAATCAGCTGAGCTACCCTCATCATCCTAGGCTGATGCTTGTTTAACCAATTGAGCCACTGCCTGTGAGAGGGGAACGGAGAGAGGTGAAGGAAAGGGAGTGGAAGAGAAGCAGATGGTTGCTTCTCATGTGTGCCCTGACCAGAGATTGAACCCGGGATGTCTGCACACCAGGCCAATGCTATATCCATTGAGCCAAATGGCCAGGGCCTATAGTGCATTTTAAATCACTTTGCTGATCATTTAAATATGTTACTACTTGTAATTCTTTTTAATAACAGCTTTATTGAGATATAATTTATATACTATATCATTTGTTCATTTAAAGTGTGTAATGCAATGCTTTTCAGTATATTCACAGAATTCTACAACTACCACCACAAACAATTTTATAATACATTCCACACTGCAAAAAGAAACTCAATACCCATTTGGAGTCACTCTTAGTTTTGCTCCAACCAGTCCTAGGCATCACTAATCTACTTTTGTCTTTATAGATTTGCCTACTCTGGAGATTTTATGTAAATAGAATCATGCACTATGAGATCTTCTGTGTCTGGTGTCCTTTACTTAACATAATATTTTCTGGGTTCATTAATATGGTAGCATGTATCAGTACTTCATTCCTTCTTGTGGCCAAATAATATTCCACAGTGTGAATATACCACATTTTACTTATTCTTTCATCAGTTGGTGGGCATTTGGATTGTTTACACTTCTTTTTGGCTACTATGAATAATGCTGTTATGAACAATTGTGTAGTAGTCTGTGGGTAGACATATACTTTCATTTTTCTTGCTATATAGATAGGAGTGGGATCCCTAGGTAATATGTTAACTCTATGTTTAATCTTGTGGAGCTGTCAGATTGTCTCCAAAGAGGTTGCACCATTTTACATTGCCACCAGCAGTGCTCAAGGGCTCCATTTTCTCTGCATCCTCACCAACACTTATTATCTGTCTTTTTGATTATAGCCATTCTACTGTGTGTGAAGTGGTATCTTATTGTAGTTTTGATTTACATTTCCCTGATCATTGGTGGCATTGAGTATCTCTTTATGTGCTTGTTAGCCATTTGTACACTTTGGAAAATATCTATTTAGATCTTTTGTCTATTTTTCAATTGGATTGCTATATTTGTCTTTTTATTATTGAGTTGCACTTGTACTTCATATTCCAGGTAAAAGTCCTTTATTACATATATGATTTTCAAATACTTTCTACCATTTGGGAGGTTGTCTTTTCATTTTCTTGATGATATCCTTTGAAACAGAGAAGTTTTTAACTTTGATGATGTCCAATTTATCTATTCAATTTATTCTTTTGTTGATTTCACTTTTGGTGTCAGATTTAAGATATAATTCACTTCAAATTATACAAAAATATTATTGTGATATAAATGAAAACATTATTTGTGCATACATTTTATATAATGTATTATAAAAGTATTTTAGATTTATAAAATATTTTATATATTGAATAATATATACTTTATGTATATAGAAGAGCCTTTAAATATCTTGAGTTTATATGTACATTCTTCTTGAGGACATTCTTAGTGACTGCAAATCCAGGGCACAAGGTGTGACCTAGACTCAAGCATCCTTGGAGAAAGGATGTGTTTTCTATCTAGGACAATTGTTTTAAAAAGTTGGAGGAGGATGAGGTGGGACTGAGGGGATAGATTTTATCCACATGAATGAACAGCAGCACTGTTATAACAAGAACACTAGGTGTGGGAAACATTTCTTCAAATACAAAATATGAATGTATTTTTCACCTAGGAAGTACCATGGGCTTTCCAAGATAGGGTGGGAGGAAATTCACAGCTTTATTTACAAGGACCATAAAACTGATTTGGTGAATTCTTTAAACCCAGAATCAATGGACATTTTTTTTCTTAGGACTGGACACTAGATGTCTCAGTTACATTGAGTCTCCCTTGAGAAAAGAGAAATTTACAAAAATGATTGGTGCAAACCATGAGCTATATCATTTTCTATATGATGTAGTTTGTTATGTGGGGTATTGAAATTTAATTTCTTTCTTTTTTTGTGTGACAGAGACAGAGAGAGGGACAGACAGGAAAGGAGAGAGATGAGAAGCATCAATTCTTCACTGAGGCTCTTTAGTTGTTCATTGATTGCTTTCCCATATGTGCCTTGACCTGGGGCTCCAGCAGAGCAAGTGACCCTTTGCTCAAGCCAGCGACCCCACGCTCAAGCTGGTGAGTCTGTGCTCAACTGGATGAGTCTGCACTTAACCAGGCAACATTGGGGTTTCGAACCTGGGTCCTCAGCATCCCAGTCTGACACTCTATCCATTGTGCCACTGCCTGGTCACTCTGAAATTTAATTTCAATTAAACTTTCTTTGAAACCAGGCTATAGATAAGTTATTGTTTTTTAAATTTTTAACTAAAAATTTATTCAAGTGTCAGTAATGTCCTATAATTTCCTGGATGAGGGGATAAAAAGAAAAAATATTTAGAGATTTGTTAAAAGACTTAACTGAAAGTGGAATTAGAAATCAGGGTAGAATCCAGAAATTCCTAACTCCCTATATTGTCCTCTAGAAAGCACCTATTTCCACTGAGTAAATTACAACATTTTTGTTAATGTAAAATTAGAAAGTGCTTAAGGTGAGATAAATATATTTAACAGAAGCATGGTACAGAGAGAGAAGCATTGGGTTAGGGGCCCAAAGATGTGATTTTTAAATATTGAAACCACTGCTTTTATACTCCAGATGCCATTCAGATTCCCTCCAGCTGGGTCTTGTTTCCTGCCAGCCTCTAAGGGGGTTCTACATTCTTCTGGAGGAAGAGCTCAAGAACCAATAGTTTTCTTTAGGCCACCTTACAAGTTGTAATTCTCATTACATTTTTTTTGTAATAAAAAGTAAAATAAATGCAGAATCACTTAAACTATAAAATGTTGGATGTGTGCTCCTGAAATGATCTCAGGTGCCCCTAGTCGTATAAATCCTCTGCTCTTGGACAAGGTGTGTTTCTAGATGCAGCCGTATGCAGAGACAAGGAGAAAGGATGAGAGCAGAACATGGACGCAGGTGGAAAAGAGGCCAAGAGAGCACATGATAATGAAAATGGTCCAACATACACGTGTTCTTTCACTCAGCCCCATGGTCTCGTCCCAACCCTGGGAGGGAGGAAAAGTGGCACTCCGTGGGACCAGGATGATCCCTGGGGGTGGGTTCATTGCAACAGGCACAACTCTCTCTCTGGTCTTCTGGTTCTGCCCACTTCCCTTCCATTCATACACATACACAGACCCTGTACTCTAACACACACACACACACACACACACACACACACACACACACACACACACTACCTGCATCTAAGATAGCCTTCATTCTGCCTACTGTGAAGAAAAAGTGAAAATAAAAGGCCAATTGTTAGTACATGGGCCTCTTAGGTGACAGTTTTGCTACTTCCTGGGAAATCACCCCTTGCCCTCAACCACTTGCCCTCCCAGGGTCATTGCCAACCCCCACATGCCTCCCTCACAGGACCATTTATCCAGGCTTATGTGGGTGTGCTCTTGAGGTGGAGCTGGCGAGGAGAATTAAAGGGTTTCCAGTTCTGTTCCCAGACTGCTGAACTGCACAGAGGAGAACAAATGATGACTATTCTGCAAGGCCACACAATGAGTGGCTTTCTCCCAGAGCCGTGACCTTTACCCAGGAAGAGGCTGAGCACACTTATCAAGTCTGCATTTGCTGGAGAGCATCTGTGGTAAACAGAGCAAGAAGGCCCTCATTGTCACTAAGGGCCTCCCAAAGCCACCAGAGCTATTTGCATAGAGCCCTTGGTTGCCTGGTCAATGGCTGTCATCCAATTTTACTGTGGCAATGGATTTTTAAAGTTAAATAATTTGTTTAGTTGAATTGAGACTGGCCTGGATGATTGCCAATGACTGCCAATGTGGCATCCTATGGTAAACATGCTGGTAGCTCATTCATAATTCATGTCTTCTCCTTTCATGTTCAAAGATCCCCAATTTTGTTCAGTTATTTGGTGACTATAACCCCAATCTCAGGTGATAACCCATATTGTGGCCATCTCTTTCCTCTTTGCCAAGGGCTGGTCTCAATTGTGGACTGCTGAAGGCCTTTATAGGTGGCGCTAAGTATGCCATGCTGCTTTCTTCTTGCTCTTGGACTTGTGTGATGAGGGGCTGATGCTTGGACTGGCTTTGGCCATCTTCTGATTGTGAGGGTAGATATTACAGACAGAGTTGACAGATGTGAATACAGACCTCAGTCCATGTTGATACCATTGAGCTTCAGAATTGCCTACTTTGGGACATCTTAAGTTGTCGTGTGTGTCTGTGGATTGAAGTCCAAAGCATCTTAACCGATACACACATACATTTTTCCCCAGCTGATCTAACATTATCAGGCCTAAAGAAAATCCTCCAGAAACAAATTTTGTTTTTAGATTTTATTTATTGATTTTTTTTGGGTGGGGGAGAGAGTGAGGGAGAGGAAAAAAGAGGTGGGAGAAGCAGTTGCTCATAGTAGTTGCTTTCTGTATGTGCCTTGGCCAGGCAAGCCCAGGGATTTGAACCGGCAAACTCAGTGTTCCAGGTAAACATTTTATCTACTGTGCCACCACAGGTCAAGCTCAGCAAACAATTTGTAAGCAATTTTGTTTTTTTATGGCTGAAAAAAAGATGCTGGACTTCAGAGGATTTCCATGGAGTTTGATTTGGCAGTTGCACTACAGAGGAGCTGGACATTGATTTGAACAATAAGCATCAGGCTGAATGGCAGGGAATCCCCTTTCCTGTCAAGACAACAGCCTGCTTACCTCAGAATCAACTCCTCCTTTGTGGAAGAATTTTGAACTAAGATCCCTCCATGCATACATTCATACATCTATTCATCCATCTTGCAAATATCTATTAGACCCCCTCCATGTGAGCATTTACTAGTATGGCAGTGACGGGACCCTGAGTTCCTCTCAGCCAGGCGCTATGTGCACTGTGATGATGATGGTGGTGCTGTGAACCTTGGGCTGTGGGATCTTTGATTAACAGCTTCTTTGGCCCTTCTGGAGCCAGTATCAGAGGCCCCGTAGCATAACAAAGATTTATACGGTGCCATCCATGCAGAACCACTGCGTCAGGTGTGGTATAAAGATATATTGCAGTCATAAGATTGGTGTTATTGTATCAAAATGTGCAGAACAGGTGTCACTGGCTTGGGAGAAAGTCTCTGAGAAGAGACCTAAGAGCTGCTGCCTCACTAACAGTCACTTGACAGATGAGGACACAGACCCAGAGAGGATAAGTCACTTGTTTTACAGAAATTAAAGTGATCAAGGATATGCTTAAGGTTTGTGCACTTTACTGGGGTCATATTTTACTTCAATTTTTTTAAAAAAAAAAACACAAAAAGGAACAAAAGAAAAAAATTGTTTTTCTGCATATTTTTAACCTAGATTTTTTTTTTTACCGTTGTTAGAAGAAAAGGATAAAGGCAGAACTTTGAATAAAGAGAAAATTAATGATTCTTTACACATTTTAAACTAGTAATCATGGGAATGGTCCAATTAATTTATTACTTCTCTTACTAGAAGCTCTTCTAAATCTTAAGTTGAAGTTCTAACATCAGTTTCAACAAGATATTTCTAAATATGTGATGATATATAACAGTGCTGATATTTCTGTGTTACTCTTCAAGTTCAGAGTCATGCCTTGAATTTGTTAGCTCCCATTTGGGGGTTAGAAATGACCACAAGTTTCCAGAATGGTCTGGATGCTTGTAAGAGTACAAGCTTTGGATGACCCTTTGAGACTGAGCAGTTAGCCTTGGCCAATTAGGTTTGTTTCTGATCAAGCTCAGTAGAAGGAATCCTAAAGGTATCACATGTCAGGACTGGCTGGGAGAACACCTACCTCATCTCTTCCACCCCACGAGGCACAGGAGTGAGGTTCCAACCTGCACAAGGGGAGTTCATAGGCTCACGGAAAACCCAGGAGGAGCAGTAACTTCAGGTATGGCTGGATTCAGGGCTCAAACAATATGATCAGGATTCAATTTTCCCCTATTTTTAGGTTCTTCCATGTGTTAGTCATAATCTCAGGAACTTTCGGGTGGCCCCACTCAGCTCTGGGTGTTCCTCAGGCTAACAAGAAGGATCTCAAACTCTGTATTTCCTCAATTCAAGGTCCAATCAGGAGATAAACACACTTTCTGTCTTACAGTGTTCCCAGATACCAGTAATCCAGTAATCTTATTGACTCTGGGTGGGTTACATACACATTGCTGAGCCAATCACCTGTAACCATGGAAATGCAATGCCTTGATTGGCTTAGGCTTAGGTCACATGCTTCTTCCTCAGCACTCTTCCCAGATAAACAGACAGCTTCCTTCTCTTGCCATGAGACTTCTTGCTGCCACTAAGCCTCTGTACCTCTTTCTGCTTTCATTGGACCATCACATATCTGTTGACCAGTGTCTGTGAGGTGCCTGGTGGGGAACAGGCTACATATCCCCTGGCTCATGTAGTTGGCATTTTCATCTGCCTCTGAGGACGGCAGCCTCTTAGCCCTGACCATTATAAGAAGTGCGTGCTGTCTGTCATGTGGCAATCCGATGGCTTTTAGGTGCCCTAGTATTTCCTCCCTTATCCTAAAAATGTAGTTTCTTCCCCTCTACCCTTAGTGGGTAGATGGCTCCTGGTAGAATCTCTTTGCTCTATTGGTGGCCACTTGAGAACACTGGCAAGTTGGTCTACTGTATACAGCTTTGTCCAACAAATACCTACCCAAATCACACGCTGTCTGTGGCTAGCTCTTGGCTCACAGGTGGCTCATAGATGCTTCTCATTCTTTGCAGACAGCCCACAGTAAATACTTATTCTGAGTATTAACTTAATGTTAAACTAAAACCCCTCAGTTTGGGATACCAAAGGGTAAAGTGCTACTGAGAAAAATTGCTGATAGCATGCACACACTTGGTTAGGGCAACATTGACATTGATTTATTTCCATAAGCTTGGCAGGGAGCAAGTTAGTGAAGAGGAGCAGGGGGAGGGGCAGGCACAAGGTTGTTACATTGTGCTCAGCTGCCGTGGAGTCCCAGCTGGAGCGTCAGTGACCTCTGCTGGCAAGATTTTCCTCTCTGTTCCACACAAAGCTTGGAGTCCTCTGGTTCATTGCTTTCAGAGATGCTGCAAGACTGACTGATGCTCAGCAAGGTCAGCAGACTGGGCTGTCACACTGAGAGTTAAGTAGGGGGCTGGAGATTGCAGCAGTTGGGATTTTTTTCAATTCATTTTAGAGAGGAGAGAGAGAAACAAAGAGAGAGAGAGAGAGAGAGAGAGAGAGAGAGAAAGGGAAAGGAGCAGGAAGCATCAACTCCCATATGTGCCTTGACCAGGCAAGCCTGGGGTTTTGAACCGGCGACCTCAGTGTTCCAGGTGGATGCTTTATCCACTGCGCCACCACACCACAGGTCAGGTCAGCAGTTGGGAATTTTTTTTTCAATTCATTTTAGAAAGGGGGAAGAGAGAGACAGAGAGAAAGAGAAAGAAGAAGGAAAAGGAGCAGGAAGCATCAACTCCCATATGTGCCTTGACCAGGCAAACCTGGGGTTTTGAACCGGCGACCTCAGTGTTTCAGGTCGACATTTTATCCACTGCGTCACCACACCACAGGTCAGATCAGCAGTTCGGAACTTAAGCATAGATCCTATCCCTACCTCCACCAGCTAGCTATCTCTCAAATGCAGACGGTTTGTTTACATGACTCATTTTCCAAACATCAACATATTTTCTTTTTAGAAAATGCTTTTCCAGCTTGACCTGTGGTGGCGCAGTGGATAAAGCATCGACCTGGAATGCTGAGGTCTCTGGTTCAAAACCCTGGGTTTGCCTGATCAAGGCACATATGGGAGTTGATGCTTCCTGCACCTCCCATCTTCTCTCTCTCTCTCTCTCTCTCTCTCTCTCTCTGTCTCCTCTAAAATGAATAAATAAAAATAATTTTTAAAAAAATTAAAAAAAAAAAGAAAATGCTTTTCTTAAAAAGAACATATTCAAAAACAAGCTCCTACATATTCAGGTATATGAAATTTCTTAAAAATAACATGTTTGCAATTTGACAAAGTGATGTAAAAACACTGTCAAAATAAGCTCACTTTCTTGTGTATGTGGGTCAGGTGAAAAAGGTATCCTTTACAAACACCTACCCAAATCACACACTTCACCTTGCTGCGCATCACTGTATCCACGAGCACACGTGAAAGGCTGCTGTTGGGCAGGGCCTGAGCCCACCGCTCAGGCGGGCAGACCTTTCTGTAACTGTCCGGGTGCATGTGTGATGGGAGACCGGGCTGGAAAGCTGGATGGTGAAGTCAAAGCCATCATGACATGTCTCAAGGATCACACTGATGCAGTTACTAAGAAGCTCTTGTCCCTCGGGGACCACGTGGTGGGCATGTGAGGGCCTCTCCCAGCCCATTCTGTTCTCATTGATTGTTGCAGTTTGCCCTTGGGGTCAGGCCTCTGCAGTCATCTTCTAACAGCTCTGTCCCTTTAACCAGAGCTAATTGGACCAGGAGTCAACTGACCAAGGGGACCCAATCCCTTCAATGGGGGCTGGGGGAGGGTGGGAATCAGATATCCTTTTCCCGAAATTGGCAATTGGGACACAGTGATGACAGTCAGTCTCTGATGGACACTGCCTCTAAGGTCCTGTAAGGTCACGTAGGGCTAGCCAGTATCTTGTACTGCAGTTAGGGAGAGGCAGAGAGGCTGTTCGGCACAGAGAGAACTGCATGAAGGTGACACACAGGGGACATGGAGAGGAGGGGGTGTGGAAAGAGAAGGTTTCTGCTTCCAGGTTCCACGTTTCATCCATTCTCCCTTAGGTTCTGTCTTACACTCTTATTTCCTCTTCACACCCCATTTGGTTTAAACAACAGACGACATCTAACACAGATGTACTCTGTTCAGTTTGCATTTAATGCAGAGCAAAATAATTCTGAAAACGTTTGCTTGAGAGCGCAGAATTTGAATTACATTGATCCAGTTTGCCAGGAACCATCAGAATAGAAGGAGGCCCTGCTATTTGATCTTCTGGATATAAAAGAGTTAAGCAGAAAACGCTTTTTCTGTTTGTTTCCATCTTGATTATAAAAATCTGTCTAAAATGCATGAACAAAAGACAGATTGGAAACAACTTAATTGTCTCTCAGTAGGACACCAGCTAGAAATTTGTACAGTAGAGTATTACACAGGCATTAAAAGAATAAGACAGATCCAGCCTGACCAGGCAGTGGTGCAGTGGATAGAGCATCGGACTGGGATGTGCAGGACCCAGGTTCAAGACCCCGAGGTCGCCAGCTTGAGCATGGGCTCATCTGGCTTGAGCAAAAAGCTCACTAGCTTGGACCCAAGGTCTCAGACTTGAGCAAGAGGTTACTTGGTCTGCTGAAGGCCCGTGGTCAAGGCACATATGAAAAAGCAATCAATGAAGTGTCGCAACGAAAAACTGATGATTGATGCTTCTCATCTCTCTCTGTTCCTGTCTGTCTGTCCCTGTCTATCCCTCTCTCTGACTCTCGATCTGTCCCTGTAAAAAATAAATAAATAAATAAATAAATAAATATTAAAATAAAATAAAGAGAAGACAGAACCATATGACCCACCCTAGAAGGTTCTCCTTAATATATCATTAATAATGATATATTATTAAATAAACAATAAAATATTATATATAGTGTGCTTTTATTTATATAAAAAGAAAAAGGAAATATATAAGTTTATAGATACATATATGCTTGGATGTGCATAGGATCTCTGTGGAGGGGTCCCCAAGATCTGCAACAGTGCATGCCTCTAAGGAGAAACCTGGGGACAGAATGAAAGAGAAACTTATTTTTCTGTGTACCCTTTCATACTATTTGAATTTTTTTTTTACAGTGTACATGTATTAGCTCTGCTTTCCACTTGTATTAAGTACAGAGCAGTTATTTCCCTTAACCATGAGAGTTCTTGGAAATTGGAGTAGAAATTTCTTCATCAATGTCCCCATTGCTGGGGTCACCTAATCTAACATATTAGCTTCACCTGTAAAATTTGTTAAACGATCAGATAAGGTGTTGAGAAGTAAAAGCCCAGTGTTCCCTGAACAACACAAGTGAGGGACAAGTGAAACCGGAAAGGGTGTAGTTTGAGCACCAGCAAGTTTATCTCTGAGACTCTCGTTTCCTCTGTGGATTCTCATCACTCAGAGTGGTTAAGGCCTTGAATAGGGCCTTTTGGCAACTATTAAATGGTGACAGCAATACCTTCTTTCTAGGTTCTTCTGAAGAATAAAGATTAAAGCATCTGCAGCAGTGCCTGGCTCAGTTAGTTTTAGCTGAATGTAGTCTGTTTTGTGATCACTTTGATTGATTTCAACTTTTCTTCAAAGTGTTCTATAAGGAGGTACATAATCTACCTTAGAGTGTCACTGATGATGGTGGATGTCCTGAGTTTAAATTCAGACTCTGATGGAGATATAAAATAATGGATCAGAATACAGAGCCTAGAAATAAACCCATGCCTGTGGACAAGTCCTGCCAGGGGTGAGGATGACGAAGACGCAAAGACCCGACTCCGGGGACCAGGTTCAGTGACGCAGATCCACTTTATTCAGGAAGTAAGCTAGCTTATATACACAGGTTCAGCCTATAGGATGTTACAGTGTGCCCTTCATAGCCAATGGCTGAAAAGATCAGGGAGCTGTGTGGTTGGCGCTGAGTCACTTCCTTATAGCGGGCGAGCTCCCTTCCTGGGTATGCCCAGGATGGTTCTGGAAGCTGGAGTATTCTCACAGCATTGCATCAGCCACAGCTGCTAGGAATGCGCTCTGTGCTCCACCCACACATGCCATTATGGTCAATTAATATTTGACAAAAGAGGCCAGAACATACAATAGAATAAAGAGTCTATTCAATAAGTGGTGTTGAGAAAACTGGACAGATTCATGCAAAAAAAAAAGAAGAAAACTAGATCACCTTTTTTTTTTTGTATTTTTCTGGCGTAAGAAGTGGGGAGGCAGAGAGCCATCCTCAGTTCTGGGGCCAACTTTTTGCTCCAATGGAGCCTTGGCTGCGGTAGGGGAAGAGAGAGATAGAGAGAAAGGAGAGGGGGAAGGGTAGAGAAGCAGATAAGCGCTTCTCTTGTGTGCTTTGACCAGGAATCTAACTCGGGACTTCCATATGCCTAGACCACCTTCTTTTCTTTTTTTTTTTTGTATTTTTTTCTGAAGCTGGAAACGGGGAGAGACAGTCAGACAGACTCCCGCATGCGCCCGACCGGGATCCACCCGGCACGCCCACCAGGGGCAACGCTCTGCCCACCAGGGGGCGATGCTCTGCCCCACCAGGGGGTCGCTCTGCCGCGACCAGAGCCACTCTAGCGCCTGGGGCAGAGGCCAAGGAGCCATCCCCAGCGCCCGGGCCATCTTTGCTCCAATGGAGCCTTGGCTGCGGGAGGGGAAGAGAGAGACAGAGAGGAAGGAGGGAGGGGGGTGGAGAAGCAAATGGGCGCTTCTCCTATGTGCCCTGGCCGGGAATCGAACCTGGGTCCCCCGCACGCCAGGCCGATGCTCTACCGCTGAGCCAACCGGCCAGGGCCTCCACCTTCTTTTTTTTGTTGTTGTTTTTGTTTTGTTTACTTTTAGACCACCTTCTTATACCATACAGAAGAATAAACTCCAAATGCATTAAAGAACTTAAATGTTAGACTCAAAACCATAAAAATCCTAGAAGAAAACATAGATAGTAAAATTTTAGCCATTTCTTGTAGCAGTATGTTTTTCAGATATATCTCCTCAGGCAAGGGAAACAGAAGAAAAAAATAAACAAATGGGACTACATCAACCTTAAAGTTTTTGCACAGCAAAAGAGACCCATCAACAAAATGAAAAGACAACACACTGAATGGGAGAAGATATTCACAGATACATCTGTTGAGTTAATTTATAAAATTTATAAAGAACTTATATAACTCAACACACAAAAAACAAACAATCCTACTTAAAAGTGGACGAAGAACCTGAATAACACTTCTCCAAAAAAGTACATACAGATGGCCAGTAGGCATAGGAAAGATGTTCAACATCACTAATCATCAGGGAAATGCAAATTACAACGAAATCACCTCACACCTGTCAGAATGGCTACCACCAATAAATCAACAAACAAGTTGTATTTGGTGTAGAGAAAAGGGAACCCTCATGCACTGCTGATGGGAATGCAGATTGGTGCAGCCACTGTGGAAAGCAGTATAGAGTTACCTCAAAAAATTAAAAATGGAACTGCCTTATGACCAGCAATTCCACTTCTGGGAATTATATACAAAGATACCTGAAACACTAATTCAAAAGCATATATGCAGCCGTACGTTTATTATAGCATTATTCACAATAGCCAGGATTTGAAAGCAGCCCAAGTGCCCGTCAGTAGATGAGTGGACAAAAACACTGTGTTACATTTACACAGTGGACCACGACTTGGCTGTATTAAAGAAGGAAATCTTACCTTTTTGCAACAGCATGGATGAACCTGGAGAGTATTATGCTAAGTGAAATAAGTCAGTCAGAGAATGACAAATATATGATTTTATTTATATGTGGAATCTAAAGAACAAAATAAACAAACAAAATAGAAACAGACTCATAGGTATGGAGAGTAGACCGACAGCTGTCAGAGGGGATGGGGAGGAGGAGCTGGGGAAAAAGGTGGAGGGATTAAGCAAAAAAAGAAAACTTCATAGATAGCCAACAGGATGGTGGTTACCAGAGGGCGAGGGGGTGGAAGGAGGTGGGAAGGGCAAAGGGGGGATAAATGGTGATGGAAGGAGACTTGACTTGGGGTACAACACAATACAACATACAGGTGTTATATTTTAGAACTGTACACCTGAAACCTATATATTTTTATTATAATACCTATAACACCTATATATTATAATAAAATTAACCCATGTCATCCCCAATAAACTCAATAAAAAATAAAAATAAAAATAAATTCAGACTCTGATGTTTAGAGGTTATTACCAGAAGTGTCTTTGCTCTCTTTGGAGACTATTGTTTTTGGTGGGGGGGCTGACTTTTTTCCCTTCAGCACGGACATCTTTGTCATCAACTGGAGAGAACCAGCCTGAGGCTGAAGCCAACATGGAGGAAAGTAGAGCAGCGAGTAAAGAGAGAGATAGATGAAGAAAGAGAGAAAGGGAGAGAGAATCATTTTGTTTGAGCCCTTGGATCCAGCTTTACTTAAAGCCAACTCTTCTGTCCATGGCAACTGAGAAGAGCCCGACTCAGTCTCTTTGTTCTTGTGTCGAGATGTAGACATACAGTATACTAGAAACCAGGCCGTGTGTTTCCCAGCCACCCAGCCACCCCACCTGGTCATATGGACTAAGAGGAGGACTGTGGAATAAGGGAGTGAGGGGTGGTTTCTAAAGGAAATTCAAGTGCTTTCACCACAAAAATAGAAAAGGACTCAGCAGGAAAACCCATAGCTATCCACCACACTTAGCAGGATAGAGTAGAGGTGCGGGGGAAAGGGCAGGAAAGAACCAAACAGACCATCACTGATACTCAGAGGGGACTCTCTGACATGCTTTGTGTGAGCATCTGGAAATTGAATGATGAGCTGGGTTCCCCAGTAAGATCTTCAGAGAAATGAAAATAGAGGGAGTCTGTGAAAATAATGAAAGGATTGTATAGGAGTCTGTAGATGGGGCCCCATGGTTGTCCCATCCACTTTTCCAGCCCAGACTTGCACAGCCTGGACTAGAGGTTTCCTCACTGCTCAGGAGTGAGTGGTGGAAAGTTGACAGTCTCATTATAGTTACTTCAAACTAAAACTAGCCAATTAGTTTTCCTTCTGTCCTGGCTGCTGAGGCCTTTCCCCTTTCCATTAGGGTGACCAGTTATCCCAGTTTTCCCAAGATTGTCTCTGTTTAGCACTGAAGGTCCCAAACACACCTGTGGGTTGGTCACCCTAGAATGGAGAATCAGCACTCTTAAGAGGTAACTCATGTTTGAGGGCGCTGTGCTGATGCTGGAAGCAGAGAGCTAAATAAGTCAACTCTGGACTGGGCCCGGAAGAGCTTGTTATCTGATACCGGGGATGAGACCGACATGGATTATCCCAGAGAGCTGTGGTACAACCGAGGCAAAGGCAAGCAGAGGTCTGAGGGGCTTCTCACACAACACCACAAGGAAGAAGCTGTTGAAGGGGCTTTTGAACCAGACATTGATAAATGATTATGTCTGTGGATCAGGGTGGCTAGGAACATTTTAATACAGCCAGGAGCTTGTACACAGACATAGTGTGATAAAAACCAGGCACTTGGGGGAGTAGTGACAGTCCTCCTAACCCCTGTCAAACATTGCAGGGTCAAGGGCAAACACATAAGTAGAGGCCTATATATCATGTGTCTATATATTTGAAAGTTATAAACCAGGCTAATAAGCTCTTATATAAATATGCTCTATTTATTCTCTTCCCTTGACAAACAGACATTCATAACAACCTGGGAGGCCTGGTTAGACTTGGGAGTCCCCAGTCTCTCTGGCGTTCTGGCTGAAGGAGACTGCATGAGAACCGCTGGGCCCCGGCCTTGCTTGCGTGCCTCCTTCCTACCCCCAGCCCTGTGCCTTCCCATGCTGCTGGGGGCCTCACACATACACACGGACCCTGACACTACAACACAAGTTCTATCCAGGTTCCCTGCAAACAGCTTGCTCATCTCTGGGACCCAGGGGAGTAACACTGGCAGGCAGGGAAGAGGCCTGAGCAGGCCCTAGAAGTGGGCAGGGCATTCTTAGGTCCTGGGTACTCAGAGTGTGGTCTAAGGTAGGTACAGGCTCTGGCTGGCACATCTCTTTGGGCCCTGCAGACTCTGCCTCGTGGAGCGGGGGACCTCTGGACAAGGCCTGGGAGAGGCTTTCTTGCCTGGGTATAAGGATGATACTGAGTGGTGAGGAGTTCCCAATGGCTGGAATGCTGTCTTATCAGCATAAGCAAATAGCGGCGGAGGCAGGTTCTCATTACTATGAAAGACTACAAAAATAGTGGTCCTGCATTTTAGTTTTTAGGACGAGAAACATTAGAAAGGACCTGAGAAAGGGCCTCCTGCTCTTCTCACTCACATTTACGCAGAGGTTGGGCATGTCCACATCAGTGTGTGGAGCCGTTCCTTATGGTCCAGAAAAACAGAGGCGAACTGAACAGGACCTCAGGTACACACTGTCTCAGACTGTCAGTTTGGGAGAGAAATGGGCCATTTGGAAGTGAGTTGGTTTCCCTCTGGCAATAAACACTCCATGGCTCCTGCAAAGTGAGTAACCTTTCTGAAGTGTAGATGTCATTTCCTTGTCCTATTAGAGGGCCAGGATGTGTTAAAGTAAGCGATGACCCAGACTTTCAGGACTGCCATTATACAGCAGGGGGCACTAAAGGAGCTTGAGCCTTTCTGAGGCTGCTGGACACCTCAGATCCTAACTCCCTGGTCCCAGCCATATCTGACCTGTTAGTAGCTGACTTAAAGTTTCAGATTGATTTTAGTTACTTATAAGGAAAACACACACACTTCCATTCTTGCCTAATTGGAGACAAGTAAAAGCATGAGGTCTTCTATTTTGTCTTGGGACACACAAGAAAGACCATATTTTCAGCTCCACATAAAAGGAGCCTTGTTTAAATAGTCCTTGAAATTTGACCCAATTTGTACCATCATTTCTTTCCATTCATAGTATTTTTAGAATTTCTTCTTCTCCCACATCCCTGATAGATAACCCCAGGAGCTCTTTGGTTCTACTATGAAGAATGCTGTGCTCTTAACCATCAGGCCTTTGCTATGAGGGATTGTGCTGTGCTACTGGGCTCTGGAACTCAACTGTCTGGGATTAACTGTTTTCCCACATATCAGCTGTGTGACCTTGAGTAAGTTATTTAACTTCTTTGTGCCTTGGTTTTCTCATTGAGAACCATCCATTGTAGCAGCTTGGCATACGTTTCTCCCTTCTCTGTACATGCCTGCCACTTCCAGACCATTGAGAAATAGAGCCTATTCCTCCACTGCCCCGAACCTGGGCTGGGCTATGACTGCTTTGATGCCCAGAGTAGTCAAGCCTTAGATTGGCCTCACTGCTTTCTGACTGCTACTGGGTGAGAGGCCCGCTCAGCTGATTCTAGTCAAACCATAGAACCCTGTGAAATATAAATGGCTGTTTTAAGCCACTAAATTTTGTGCAGCAAAAAGATAACCATATTAAACATTGATGGGGATGATAATAACAGTATCCACCTAAAGGGGTTGATGTGAGGAATAAATGAGTAATAATATTCATTAGATGCTTAGGACAGCATCTGGTCATTCTGATTGACATATAAGGACATTTTGAACAACAAAAAAAAAATGAATGGCTCAATACTCTGAAAGTATTAGAGTCTCAAGCTAACAAATACTCATTGCAATTTTAATTATTTAGCTTTTGTGATCTCCACTAGATCCTAAGCTCCAGGGAGTATTTGTTTTGCCCACTCTTATACTCCCTGGACCTAGCTCAAAAGTTTTGAATGAATGAAACATGACATTCAGATCCTCCTATGAACTTCTGATCCACATATCTAGTTGTCTGCTGGTGACTCCATCCTTTCCACTGCTCAGGTCCAAGCCTTGGGACCATCCTTAACTTCTATTTTCCTTTCCATCTGGCACACTGGGGTTCACATTCTATTCTACTTTTGCATGTTTGAAGTTTTTCCTATTAAGAGATTACACAGAACAGCAATTTTCAACTAGTATGCCATGGTACTCCTACAAGAATTTCTAAAATATTAAATACCTGACTATTTAAGGCAGGGCATTGACTTCTTTTCTCTTAGATTGTCAAATAAAAAAAATTATAACAGCCAGCACAATAATAGCCATCTGGTGTGAATGAATCAAAATTATACCCATTTTTTTTGTCAGATCGGTTAATGGTATATTTTTTAAAATAAAATTTTAGTAACGAGTGTACTATGAAATGAAAAAGGTTTATTTAAAAATTCTTGAAATAGAGTAACTGTATAGTCATAATTTTCAAAATTACTAAAAAAAGGTGCAGTTGAGTTCTCAGCCATTCTAAAAAAAATAGTATGTGATGTCTTAGATGTCAAGAATAAAAAGCCATATTTCTGTTATGACCAATTCTTCCATTAGTTGTTTAAATTTGGAGTGTCTCACTTCAAAAGTTGCACACCAAGCCAACTCACCTGCTCCTTGACCATCTTGCTTGAAGGATCAGGATCAAGGTTTGCAAACTGGGAGGGAGAACCAAAGGGGCCGGCTCTCTCCAGAAGCTCCCTTAATAGATGGCCAGGATTTGGGGAGGGGAAAAGTGAAGAGTTCTTAGATGTGAAAACAGTGCTTCTGCAAAGAGGAACTCACGGAGACAGAGGAAGCCAGGTCAATCAACAGGTGATGAGAAAAGAGGAAGAGGAACAATAGGAATGAAAGACCCGAAGCAATCGAAAGAAGACGCATATACAGAATTGCGATTTGTTGTTATCCTTTTAACCCAATTATAAATTATTTTGATATTAAATCTGCTTTGCTAGATAATAAAGTTAGTTTTAGCTGATAGCAGTTATGAAAGTTTGGGGAATATAGTTGTGAATTGCCCTTCAAATACAAAAATTGATGCTACTGGCCAGTCAGTAGACCTGGAAATTTTATTTCTCACAAGTCATTTATTTGGTGATCGATTGTGGTGTCTGAGCCACTGATACCCCTTTCACACTGCCCACTATGACTAGTTACATGCTTTGTGTGTGTGTGACAGAGACAGGGACAGATAGGAACAGACGGACAGGGAGAGAGATGAGAAGCATCAATTCTTCGTTGCAGCACCTTAGTTGTTCATTGATTGCTTTCTCATATGTGCCTTGATCAGGGTGGGGGGTGGGCTACAGAAGACGGAGTGACTCCTTGCATCCAAGCTGGTGAGCTGTGCTCAAACCAGATGAACCCGTGCTCAAGCTGGCGACCTCGGAGTTTCGAACCTGGGTCCTCTGTGTCCCAGTCCAATGCTCTATCCACTGTGCCACCGCCTGGTTAGAGATAGCTGCATGCTTTTAAAAATTAGCTAAGGTTAAGAGTATAGTCTGTGATGATGGAAACAGATTTTTTTTTTATGTGAAAAATTACTAGTGTATAAGAGCATTAAATTATAATGTCTATATTCTTTTAAAAGTGTACAAACTCTTAAAAATTGATTTTATACTCCTTCCTCTCTCTCTCTTCCCCTCCCGCAGCCGAGGCTCCATTGGAGCAAAGATGGCCCGGGCTCTGGGGATGGCTCCTTGGCCTCTGCCCCAGGCGCTAGAGTGGCTCTGGTCGCGACAGAGTGACGCCCGGGAGGGGCAGAGCATCGCCCCTGGTGGGCGTGCCGGGTGGATCCCGGTCGGGCGCATGCGGGAGTCTGTCTGTCTCTCCCCGTTTCCAGCTTCAGAAAAATACAAAAAAATAAATAAATAAATGATTTTATAGGATAATATCCTAAGATATAAGAAAAGCCAAATGCCTAAAGTATTGAGACCTCAGGAAGTAGATTAGCGAGGAATCCGGGGAAAGAGCCTAACATAACCTCCTTGAAGCTGTCATTGTAACAACTACCATCTGAATTACTTTATCATGTCTTTCCTCTTCTCTTCCTGTTCAGATTAAGCACTTTTCTTAGGTGTTGAGAAGGAATGAAATGTGAACTTTGGTGCTCAGCAGCCCTAGGTTGGGTTCCTGATTCTGTCCGGCTCTGGGCTCTTCTCCAAGTCACTATAAAATGTAGAGAATGACATCTATTTCCCAATGTTGTCAGGGAAGGACCACTGTCAAGTGCCTGGTACTCCCTAAGTGTAATATGTTTCCTGTGGATGAATACAGCAGGACCAGGCCTGTCCAAAGCACTAAATTACCAGAAGACTTCAACTTCTCTTATTCTGATTTTTCTTTTTCTTTTTTTTGTATTTTTCTAAAGCTGGAAACAGGGAGAGACAGTCAGACAGACTCCCGCATGCGCCTGACCGGGATCCACCAGGCACGCCCACCAGGGGGTGACGCTCTGCCCACCAGGGGGGATGCTCTGCCCCTCAGGGGCGTCGCTCTATTGCGACCAGAGCCACTCTAGCGCCTGGTGCAGAGGCCAAGGAGCCATCCCCAGCACCCGGGCCATCTTTGCTCCAATGGAGCCTCGGCTGCGGGAGGGTTAGAGAGAGAGAGAGAGGAAGGAGAGGGGTGGAGAAGCAGATGGACGCTTCTCCTGTGTGCCCTGGCCGGGAATTGAACCCGGGACTTCTGCACGCCAGGCCGACGCTCTACCACTGAGCCAACCGGCCAGGGCCTCTGCTGATTTTTTAAAATGTCATAAGCATCTAAGTAGGTACCACAGCATGTAAACAAGTGAGGAAACAGAAATGTAGTGAACAAATATTATGTGAAACAATGCTGTGACTCACACCGATGAAACAGCTGCTTGGTTGCACAAAAGAGTTAACATTAAACCATTTAAAAAGAGACTTAACATAGGAACAAGCTATTTTAATCAAGCAAAACCAAATTTATAGTCATTATTTTTAAAAATAAAATTAGACTTTTTCCAACCCTTAACATCTGCATTTAATATCTTCTAACCAAAATACAGATGCTCAAACAGCAAATCACAATATATCTTGTACAGCATACAGTATGTTCACTGTTTACACTTACTTTATTTCTAGTTGGTCGTTATGTGCTCAATGCATACTTAAACATCACTCATAATAAAGTTTTCACAATTAACAAAAAAATGTGACAAGGCTGTCTTAAAACGGCTCTGCTATAAATTGTATAGAATATACAGAATTACAAAGTCAAGTATTTTTTTATCAAAATATACACCCCTCCCTGAAACTAACACAAGCTGTCAACATTTTAAATGAATAATACAATTATAGAAAATATTTGCAAAATTATTTTTTCATGTATAAATATTCTGCCATATTTACTTTGGTCTAGAATTATCAGCATACAAGTCCACTTTAAAAATATCCACATGTAAGGGCTGGGAGACATCACTACATGTAATAATTTTATATTTGGAGTGGCCTCAAATCAAAATGACTAAAATACACAATTATTTTTCTTGATTCATAATCCTAATTGAAATAAAACAAATTAAATCACAGGATTGCTTATTCAATATTCTAATTATCAATTCAAAAATGATTTTCATAAGCCCTTAGTGACTATCTCTTCAACAAAACCCAACAAATAGTGTAGGTATACATATATACAATGTATAAAATAAAGTTAATTTCGCCTGCATTTCCCCATTTTTCTCTATTCCATAATGCTGTATGTAAGTGAAAATAGATGAACAAAAGATAAATGCCGATACAATATTGGGGTTACTTAACAACAAAGTACTTCAGTATTAAAATGTCAGCTTTTAATCATGTCCCTTCTGGGTCTTTAAATGCTTTCTTGCCCACTCAAATCTGTATTAAGTCTTCTTCATGGAGACATCACAACATCTGGAGAGAGAAACTAGAGTCCTTTGAGTTACTTCTTCAAAATGGTAACCTTGCAACCTTGGATAACCTTGGGTCTCCATCTAACAAATCCCATAAACGCAGATGGTTGCAGGTCACCCTTGAACCGGTTTCCGGATTCTGCTCATACTGGTGATCAAAGGATAGGAATGTTTACTCTCCTATTAGGCAGTTTAAGAAAAATCATGAATTCCAGCTTCCCAGGAACCTAGTCCAGATGATGGAATATCCTATAGGGCAATTAGACTCTGAGGGCAATGTTGGCAAGGGTCAGTATAAAAGAACATCAAAAAACTTAAGTGGGATTTTTTTTAGCAAGGGGTCTAGATGTCTGCAAACATGATAACAAGACAGCTGACTTGTGGATATACCTCTGAGTCACATAAGTGAGGGAACCTTATCACTCCAAATCTATCTCCCTACCACCCTCAAACAAAGCTATTGTTTGAGGCAAGGATGGTTATCATTTACTGTTACCCACTCAAGTCCGTAACTGGTGCGGCAGGTTATCTTTTTTGTTTTATACTAGTATGTATTTGTGGGCTGCATAATCTCCAGAAAAGCTAATCATTGCAGGGATTGGGCTTTCTGTCCCTGGGCATTCATCACGTTATGCGAGCCTTGTGTTAACTTTCCTAGACACACCTTTAGTAGAATGGGAGGTGTCAGGTTTTACTTGAACCCTTGAGACTGGTTAAGTTTGTCTGGAATAGACCTACACACATTTATGGCCTGTGATGGATGGAAGACTGCAGGGAGTTTCAGAAGAATTTGACCCTTCTTCATTTTGTGAGGTGAGGCCATTGCAAAGGAACGCACAGCACAGGTAATCACAGGGAAATTCTGGGAAGGCTTTCCTCCATAGATAAGGCATGACCTATGTTTTCTGTGACTTGAATACACCAGTTCTAGTAACAGCTCAGCCATAACTTCAAGAGAACAGCATTCCACCTAAAGCATACACATGTTCTTACGTCATATTCAGAACACTTCCTACTGATTTTCACATCAGTCCTCATTATCTGCAGATCTACTGCTCATCATTATAATTCTCTACAGGGGACATGGACAGTTAAAAGTTATAGTGATTTATATATGTATTTTACAAGGTTTGTGTTGCAGAAAAGTAGTTCTAATAATATGAATGTCCTACTTAGGTTACTCATTTCACACATATTTTTAGCTATATTTTAAGTATTTAATATGTAGCCATTAAATTTAAACAATTTTCAATAGTGCAGAAGCTGAATGGGAATGACTGTCATAGCTCATTTACCTTTTACTTATGAAGATGACATTTTCATGATGTCTGACCCTTAATTTCTCCAGTGACTAAAGACAGTTTAGCAGCCAGTTCTTATTAGTACTTACCAGAAAGTTTTAAATTAGGCTAAAATTAAACTTTTTTTTCCCACTGGCAGAAATACCACAGCTAAGAGCTTGATAAACTTTCACAAGACACTTGGGATATTGGCGGAGTCAGCTACTGTATTTTTGCGCACTTTGCAAGACGTTAATGCTAAAACCCAAAGTAGATATTAGGATCCTTTTCCTGGAATTCTCACAAATGAAATTTTCTTTTTTACAATTCACTCCTTCATGACTGTTACATAAACAAAGCAAAACTAAATTTACAAAACAAAAAACAAAACAGCTAACTAAAAAAAAAAACCCCACCAACTTATATTATTGAAGATTTCCTTTTTTCTAAGCATCGCCATTTAAAGGACATTTCCAACAACGGTTTGTACATTATCCTTTTGGTCACTGTCTTCTGAATCCACGAAGTGTGGGTTCTCCAGGACATCTGAGTTTTCGTGGTACAGGTCACCTTCAGCTTTCTCCTGCTGGCTTGGGCTTTTGAATAAGTGTTTCTTCTGGTGCATTCCAAGGGCGGCCGCTGTTTTGCAAATTTTGGGGCACTGGAAGCAGGCGAAGCCCTTCCCGTTGTGCTCCCGGATGTGCCTCTGCTCATGATTCCTTTTCGTGGAGAGGTACAAAAAACTCTGGAAGCAGAACTGACAGTGGTAGCGCTTCTCGCCAGTGTGGATCCTCTCGTGGATTTTGAGGGTCTCATTCAGCGTGAACGCCTTGTTGCAATACTGGCAGATGAACTCCTTGACACCCAGGTGGATGCGCTCGTGTTTCTGGAGGTTTCCTTGCACTGAAAAGCACCGTCCACAGGTCTTGCACTGGTAGGGCTTCTCCCCAGTGTGGCAGCGCATGTGCATCTTGAGTGTGGAGGGGCTCTGGAACTGCTTGGCACAGAGCTCGCAGGTGTACGGCCGGGCTGTGAGGTGCCGGTGCGGCCTGCCTTGGTTTGCAGCTCCCAATGCCTTGTCTCCATCACAGAGTTCACACTGCAACTTGGGCATCTCTTTATTTTCTTCTTCCTCAAAGGCCTTCTCCTGGGGAGCCTTCCCCACAGCGCAGTCTAGTTCAGCCGGGTATTTATACTTGTTGCTCGGGCTTCGGTTCTCATGCTCTTTCCTCCAGTTGCCTTTCTTCATTTTTCTCAACTGCCTGGATTTCTTTTTGGGTTTGTAGTTGTAGTAAGGGCGCCATGGTTTGTCTGTGGAATCCTGGTCACTTGCATCATCGAACATTTCACTCATCTCCACACATTCGGATTGGCAAAGCCCAAGCGGGCTGTCTCCATTGGTTTCCGGGTCGCTCTCTTGTGGCAAAGTCTCCTCCTGCGTTTGATACTTGGGTCTCCTCCCTCTTTTATAGAACAATTTAGATCCTAGGATATGCCTCTTCACAATGGCTTCGTTCCCAATTTTGACTGTTATTTGGCAAAGGGGCGCGACGTTGCTGTTGGTGGAAGTTCCAGGGAGAGCAGGCTTTGCAATGTAGGTTTCAATTTTACTGGTTTCTTTAATGACATTTGTGGTTTTGCTCAACGACCCCCCGGGATCAGCATCGTATCTTGATTCCTCTGGTGTTTCTCCCCTGCTACATGGGGTGGTTTTCTTTTTCTCCTTAATGCTCTTGGGTCTGCTGACAACTTTCCCCGCTTTGTCTGGCTCAGGTTTGCTGTCATCTTTCATGGTCTGACTCTCAGCCTGGTCCAAAGGGGCCTTGTGGTTGTTGCTGGACATGGCGGCCACAGCGGTGCTGTGCATGATCACTGACGAAAACTGGCTACTGTGCACAATGACTGAGGGTGCTGAGCCACTGTAGCTGATCACAGAGGCTGAGTTCTCACTGCCATTACTCAAAGACAAAGCAGGCATGTCCCCAGCTGGGAGGTCAGAACTGACGGCGTTTTCAGTGGAAGAAACTGACACCTCCGTTGAATAAAAGTTATTGTCAAGATCAACTTTCAATGTCTCCTCTCCCCATTTGGTCCCCTCTGTGTTTTGGATGTTGGCAGAAGTGGGTCTGTCCTGATATGTGGATGTCTCCATTGGGACAGCTGGACCGCTGGTCAAAGTGTTTGCACTGTCTTGGAAATTCAGAGTAGGTAATTCAGAGCTGCGTGGATTCTGAATAACATAGGGACCGGGTGCAGACTCATTCATCTGACTGTTTTCTCGAGCATTTTCATAGGAAGAATTTCGGTAGCTCTTATAGGGAGCCCTCTTGCATTTCATAGGCAGTAACCTATAAAGTTTATATGGATAGACACTAGGCTTCAAACCTCCATTTGCCGTTTTTTTACTGATGGAAAGCCTATGATCTATGGCATGGAAAGACTTCTGATGGTTTTTGAGTATATAGTAGGTCATGAAAGTTTCAAGGCAGAAAATGCACTGATACCGCCTTTCTCCCGTATGCCAAACTTCATGCCTTGTCCTGTACTCAGCCAATGCAAATACTTTGTTGCAGTAATGGCAAGGATACGTTCTTCTCCATGAATGAACATTTGCATGTCTGCGGAGGCTAGACAAAGTCACATAACTACGCTTGCATACAGCACAACTGTAGAGCATTTGCCCATTAACAAATTTAACCAGGTGTTCCATTTCTGGCAAGGTACTTCTGGTACTGGAAAATTCACCAATCCTATTTCCAGGTAATAAAGATTCTGGATCTGTGAAGGAAGCTCCGTTTTGTCCGATGGTGGGATAGTTTTCTAAAAAGCGCTGATTTCCTCCTGGAATGGGCATGTGACTAGACCGCATACAGATCTGTTCATGCCGATCCAATCTGTTCAGCGTGCTGAATTGTTTGTTGCAGTACTTGCACACCAAAGGCTCCTGGGTTGGCTTGTGCAGCTGCATGTGGGCACTGAGCAAAGTGCTACTGTCAAAGGATTTGGAGCAAGAGCTACAATTGTAAATGAGAGGTGGGACCTCCGCTGCTGGTGGCCCAGGAGCGTCAGAGGATTTATTTTCATCTTCCTTGGGAAGACAGGCATCTCCTTCATTGTTGGGAGATTTTGAACCAGAAAGAACTGCAGCTGGCTGTGGACTCCTTTCTTGATTAACCTCTACGTTGGTTACTGGAGGGGGTGGTAGCTTTTCTGGGGTTGGTTCTGAATCCTGGGGTATGGAGAGTGTCTTTGGCTTCCGGCATGTTTTCGGTTTTGCGGCAGGAGCTTCACCATTTTCTTTGCCTGTTTTACCAGGCGAGCTGCTAGCACATTCACTCACAGGCTGACTTCGGTAAGCCTCGGCCACGGAAGAAACCGCGTAAGAGTGCTCCGCCAGGGTACGGACAGGCTCCGCCTCATGACAGACATCAGTCCTCTCTAGGCAAAGGCTGGCCGATCTCATGGAGTCAGAGACCTTTTTGAAACTTGCCCTCAAGTCCAGTGGAGAAAACATGTTATTACTATTTTCTGTTTCAATGATGGAAAATGCATTTGTGATCCTTGGCCCATTAGTGATGGCTGGTTCTTCATGCCTTTTTTCATTTTTTTCTTCTTTAACCACTCCCTTCTCAGTAATGCAGAATACATAGGGAACTGGGGAATTTGAGAAGTTGCGATCAGTCAGGTCTTCCAGGAAGGATATTCCCAGCTTTTTTCCTGCAGCTGCAAGATCGGTGACTGTTTCCTGTCTCTTGACAACGACTGTGGAGCTGTAGATATAATTGAGGATTTCTGTAAACACTTCGGCTTTGAGATCATCCAGCTCCAGCACATGGCTGGAAATGCAGATTGTATGGCTCCAGAAGATATTTTTGAAATAAAGGCTTGAAGCAGCCAGGACATTGCTGTGGGCTTTAAATTTGGTGTCTTCCACAATAATAGTGACATCACATAAAATGCCTCGGATACGCTGCTCGTTTAAAATGGAGAGCACTGTGTCACTGTGAAAGTCGTCCTTGAAGTCCCTGGAAAGGGACATGACTGTCATCTGAAACGAGAGATAAATGGTTAGGGTCCCTCTACAAGCAGCTTCTTTGTTTCTAAATTATTTTCAACCTCTCTGACAAACTTTTTTTTTTTTTTTTTGGTATGAAAATACATGTTTTTAACCCATTCTATTGTTGCTTCCAAGACTTGGAATCAACATGAGAAGCTAAATCTTTCTCCCCAGCTTGTTTCCCATACTGTTGCTAAGAGTTGTTCTAGTTGGTCCTCCCAGAACTCTTTTTCCGAAGGTGTAGCTATATATACGTCCAAATTTAGGGGGAAGAGGGGTTTTTCTCTCCAAAATGTGAAGGGTCTCATCATCACTCAAAGCTGCTGCACTGAACTCCCAGAGCTGGGCAATACCCTGGCAGCCTCCTATCATCTATTTTCAAAGATAGCCCTGATGATCTGCTCCAAACACAATTCATGAAACAGGACAATAATATATATTTTTAAAGTTTTCCCTAAGTAAGCAGTACCTGCAGGTAAAGGTATTGCCTGCTTGGAGAAGAAGCAAGATCTGGAGGGGCCATTCCTAATCTGTGGCTTCAATGGAAAGGGTCTCTCAATGAAAAGTTACAGTCTGCATGACCAAGTCTGACCACCAGGGCAGCGTGCCCCTCTGTGAGACCAGGCTATTCCATTCCTTTTCTGATTTCCCTTTCATTATAGCCAAGGTAGACCAGGGTTTTCAAAAAGAGCACTGTGAGGTACTGAAGGCAAACAAAAAAATAAAACCAGGAAAGTATGTTTCCTAGTCCACAATACTGAGTCTAATCACAGGTTCCTAAATTAGCACAATTTAAAGGCTCAGTGACTCTTGCTCTGGTCTGAGGATCTTATCTCGGGTTTTCCCAGAGACTCATTCTTGTTATTCTCTATATATGCTCTATATCAGCCTGGAATGGCCAGCGCCTACCAACTACTATTCTCGTGAGAGACAAGTCAAAAGCAGTGGCTTTTGTACTTACCTGCAATAACTACACGGTATATCAGTGACCTAAGACACAAATGAAATTAAAACTTGACTCTTACTGTGTGTGATGTAGTCTGTTCTGGTCTATTATCTTGCATTTTAAAAAAATGCTAACAGCAACTCACTAAACTTATTTCACTGTACACTAATACATCATCCCTGCAGTTAAAACAAAACAAAAACCCTTTGGTCTATGTCTATAGGATATACTAACTAGCTATTCATTTAGTATCCCTATCCCTTTATCAAATGACATCCAGAAAGCCTATAGCTTGATGAATATTTCTTTCACTCTTAGTGGCAAACTTCCTAGCCCTGGGGTGTAACATTTAGCTCATGGCATTTATTCAGTTGGAAAGACCAGATGGCCACATAAAGAATCTCTTTTTACTTTTTTGTAAAGCAATTATAAGTTGTGCCCATTATGTTATTTAGCATCCTTTATCTAAGGGTCCATTTGATAAATTCTTTCTTCTCATTCAGGCATAGGAAAAAGCACACTTCTACTAACAAATTCTTCAATTCAGATAACAAGAACAATATACTCACCATGTTTCTCTTAATTCTTGAGACAAGTTAGAATTAACTTTTGGCATCACTTGTGATAGCTATTGTGAGTCTGCGTTCTGTTGTGACTACTGTCTGTCTTTATTTAACATTAGTTCTTCTACTCTTGTTTACCCTGACTTTAATTGCAATATTTTATAAATCTTTTCTAGAATTCTAGGGGATTAAATCTATAAATAAAAATGAAAAATTTTTTGTTAATTTTTATATTGATTTTAGAGACAGAGAAAAAGGAAGGAGAGAGAGAGAGAGAGAAAAACATTGATCTGTTGCTTCAATTTTTCTCTCCTGACTCATATATTCTTATCCAGCTTGGTTGTTTCTGTAAGGTCCATACATTATTTCAATTCTTTATCCAGCCTAACTGGATGGTCTCAGATCTGGCAAAACACACTACGTGATTCTAAATGGTGCTTCCATCTTGGCTTAGTTTTATGCTGACATCATCTATTTTGTCCTTTCACTTCAAAATTACTGCTTGTTCCAAAACATCCCACTTCATAGCACTCTGAATCTCCCTTGAGGCTCTACCTCCATCTGGGGAATACAGTATTTCACATCAAGCTACTATAAATACTCTAGAGTGTCATCTTATAAGCCCCACCAACTGCAATGCGATTCTCTGATTCTTCTCTTAAATTGTTCAGTTAGAATGGTCAGCAAAAAGCCAACTGTTAACATTTAATAAGATCTTAGTATCACTCATAGTTAGAATAACATATATAACAGAAATCATTATATGTCATTAAAACATCCTCATAACTTTGCAAAATCCAAGCAGGACATTTTTCAGGGGACTAGCTACCACTGTGTGGCAGAGCCCTTTACAAATCATAGTTAACAAAGTAGCACCTTGATCAGCCTTCTTGGAGCACACAAAAAAGCCTTCATTCTTATTTCAATTTTATCCACCAAATATGTTAATGACTAACATGGTCAGACAGCGCTCAGAGCTGGAGATACTGAGGAGAGTAAGGCAAGTCTTTGTCCTCAAGGGCTCAGAGTCCAGGAGAAGAAAGACAACAACTAACAGATGGAGTCTCTGATGGTAGGCCTTATACTAAAGGTAGGTACAAAGTATTAAGAGATGGAGTGACAATTTATTATTAACGGGGCCCCTGGGAGAGTTGGCCTCTATGGATAAATACAAGAGGGATGTGGAAAGGGTATTCTAAGAGGAAGGAACACTATGGGCAAGAGAGACAAAAATTAAGAGTATACTGTCCTGGCCCTGGCCGGTTGGCTCAGCGATAGAGCGTCGGCCTGGCGTGCGGGGGACCCGGGTTCAATTCCCAGCCAGGGCACATAGGAGAAGCGCCTATTTGCTTCTCCACCCCCCGCCCCCCTCCTTCCTCTCTGTCTCTCTCTTCCCCTCCCGCAGCCAAGGCTCCATTGGAGCAAAGATGGCCCGGGCGCTGGGGATGGCTCCTTGGCCTCTGCCCCAGGCGCTAGAGTGGCTCTGGTCGCGGCAGAGCGACACCCCAGAGGGGCAGAGCGTCGCCCCTGGTGGGCGTGCCGGGTGGATCCCGGTCGGGCGCATGCGGGAGTCTGTCTGACTGTCTCTCCCCGTTTCCAGCTTCAGAAAAATACAAAAAAAAAAAAAAGAGTATACTGTCCTCAGGGACTGATGAGTGGGTCTGTGGGAGGTCATGGGAAGGTGTGCGCACTTTTTTTGTCCCCATGGTCTCCCCAGCAGTGCTAGGCACATGGTTAGCTTCAGCATCTAGCTGCTGAGTGAGACGAGCTAGGAGAGGAAGGGTCAGACCAGGTCATCATGGGCCCTAAAGGACTCTTCACAGTAAAATTTTAATGCAGGGAACAGGGAACCACTGAAAGACATTAACAGATTTGAATGAAGGAAAAAACATCACTTGGGCTGAAGTGTGCTGAAAGGATCAGAAGAAAGCAAGCTGGATGCAGAAACCCGGGCAGTGAGGCCATGCTGGTGGTCCAGGTAAGAAGCAGCCCATCCACCCCAGAGCAGGAGCCTGGGAGGAGCAGATGCTGCACCCTCTGCCAAGAAGGATGTAGGGGTGGTATGTAAACTAAACATTTCTTTTAATTTCCTCAGCCAATATTTACTGAACAACTGCTAAGTACAAGGCATCAGGCTAAGTGCCATTCCTCTTTTGAATAGATGTTACTGAATACCTACTATATGCTATGGGACAGTAGTTCCCAAACCTGACTATGCATTAAAATCAGTTGGGAAGCATTAAAATAGTACAAATTTATAAACTCCTTCTTCCCCACTCCGTCAGACTCTGATTCAGAACAGCTGGCATGAGAGCCTGGAACCCATATGTACTTCTATACTTTATTTAGTGAATAAGTAATACAGTCACATGACACCAAATTCAAAAGGCACACAGAGTAAACACCAAAAGGTCTCCACGCCACCTTGTCTCAGAATCTCTTTGGGTGGGTTTTATTAGCCAGCCAGAGCCAAGCCTGGGGGCTGAGATACAAACCCAGTGTCATAAAAGAATCAGAAAATCTGCCCCCCTCCACCAAGGCCTGTGGGAAGCAGGGGAAGATTTTTTTTTTTTTATATTCAGTGAGAGGAACAGAGGCAGAGACAGACTTCCTCATGTGCCCTGACCAGGATCCACCTGGCAAGCCCAGTAGGGGGCGATGTTCTGTCCATCTGGGGCATTGCTCTGTTGCTCAGCAATCGAGCTCTTCTTAGCAGCTGAGGAGGAGGCCATAGAGCCATCCTCAGCACCTTGGGCCAACTCACTCCAACTGAGCCATGGCTAGAGGAGAGGAAGGAGGGGGGGAGAGGGAGGGAGAGAAGCAAGAGGGGGAGGGGTGGAGAAGCAGATGGTCGCTTCTCCTGTGTGCCCTGATTGGGAATTGAACCTGGGACATCCACACACTGGGCTGATGCTCTACCACTGAGCCAACCGGCCAGGGCAAGTAATATTTAAAGAAATGTAAAGTCTTTATGATGCTAGCACCCCCCTTTCCAATCTTACCATTGCCCTTTACCTAAATTATCTAGTTTTGTCATAAGGAGCCTTCAGACCATAGTCCAAATTCTACTTGTTCAAAAAGAACAAGTGAAAAAAAGAAATGAGTCCAAAGTCTAGACCAGAGGGAGCCCACTGTGGGCCCTGGGCAAACGTGTTCCCTACAGGTTTTATTTCTGGAAACATGTTTTTGAAAACCTGAGCTGATGTTGAAAAACGGTAAGATTTAACATAAAAATCAATATACCTCTTCTTGACAAATCAGAAGACTAGGCAACAAGAGGGCTGTCGCCTGCCTGGCAAGAAGGACTGAGGCCTCGTAGCTGTGACCCCTTGTCGCAGTCACCTTCACATACACACTGCCTGCCCAAGGACTCAACACCAAGCAGCTTCTCTCAGTAACAAGACCAGTCTGGCCCCGTTAGCCAGTTTGGTTTGTGCAGCTGATAAGAACATAAAGTACAATAACGATGGAGCCACAGATCTTATCAGATATACTTTAAGGATATTCCCAAAATTAAAATGAAGAGTTATAAGTGAACTCATGGTGGGGAAGGCAGTCATTCTCACCAAAATTAGTGTTCTTTGACTTTAAAAAGTTAAGTAAATGACCTCCTCTGCTACATTTCTTCATAGGGAGTAACTTAAAACAGATGTCTTAGGACTTCCGGTCAACGCAAAGCTCACAACACACTGCAGAAAAAGAAATATAAGTTGGAAAGAAGATGAGGTATAATTTACATGTAACTTTCTAAAGAGCAAGTCTCATGCAACAGATTCATTATTGTCCGTAGTTCTGCTATGACAGAACAGACAAGCATGGGAAAAGCTAACAACATTATAGATGCAAACCATTTTGGTGAACTAGTATTAAAAAAATGAATTTGACTTGACCTGTGGAGGCGCAGTGGATAAAGCGTCAACCTGGAACACTGAGGTCGCCAGTTTGGAACCCCAGGGTTGCCTGGTCAAGGCACATATGGGAGTTGATGCTTCCTGCTCCTCCCCCCTTTCTCTCTCTCTCTTTCTCTCTTCTCTCCTCTCTCTTTAAAAATGAATAAACAAAATCTAAAAAAAAAATCTTTATTAAAAAATGAATTTGTAATTAGATAACTGGTCATCTGACTTACATTATTGTTTTCTGAGTTTGTACTTTAGCTGTAATAGATTTTATCATATGTCTTCTAAACACATAAATACGCACATGTGACTAAGTACTGAAAGTTCATTGATAATGGTTTCAGATTCCATGCTGCAAATAACCTTTAAGGAACTATCATTTATTAAGTTTTAGTGTGGTATCAGAAAATATCCACAATTAACTGAAAAGATTATTTAAAAACTCCTCCCTTTTCCAACTAACTATTTGTGTAAGGCTGGACTTTCCTATATACTTCCATAAAAAAAAAAAAAAACATATCGCAACCAAATCCCGAAGCAGATATGAAAATCCAGCTGTCTTTCCATTAAGCCAGACTTTAGAGATATTCACAGGAATGTAAAACAATACTGCTTTTCCCACTCTATTTTTTTGCTTAAGCAATTAGTTTTTTGTTTTTTTTTGTATTTTTCTGAAGCTGGAAACAGGGAGAGACAGTCAGACAGACTCCCGCATGCGCCCAACCGGGATCCACCCGGCATGCCCACCAGGGGCGATGCTCTGCCCACCAGGGGGCGATGCTCTGCCCCTCCGGGGCGTCGCTCTGTCGCGACCAGAGCCACTCTAGCGCCTGGGGCAGAGGCCAAGGAGCCATCCCCAGTGCCAGGGCCATCTTTGCTCCAATGGAGCCTTGGCTGCGGGAGGGGAAGAGAGAGACAGAGAGGAAGGAGGGAGTGGGGGTGGAGAAGCAAATGGGCGCTTCTCCTATGTGCCCTGGCCGGGAATCGAACTTGGGTCCCCCGCATGCCAGGCCAACGCTCTATTGCTGAGCCAACTGGCCAGGGCCCAATTAGTTATTTTTAAAAACAAAATGTTCTTTTATCATGCAACTGAATTTTATCATAGTTAATTTTTAATTACTTGGTCAGATCATTGCCAAATTAAAAGCCGTAATTACTACGTCTTTTTAATTCTCACTTAAAATTTGAATATGGTAAATACTGACAGCTATGACTCAGCTAAGCAAAAGCTCTTTGGGCCCTCAGTGTTTATAAGAGTGTCAGGGCGTTCTGGACCAAAATGTTTGAGAACTGCTCCTCACAGCCTATTATACATATGTTCAAAATCACTTTTAAAGAAATTATTTAAAAATTACTTTACTCAATAAAATAAATCATGCATAATTGTAAAAAGCACTATAGAGAAAGAACGAAAGTACGGTAAAACACAAGGCTGAAATGCCCAGGAGACAAGCGAGGCCAAGGAATAGAGAAACACAGATAGACATACCTGCCGTCACACAGGTGCACACACACACTTTGCAGCTATCTAATTTTCCAGGTTTGAAGTTTTACAGTAAGTTCTCACTCCCCAGAGCTCTCGCCAGAAAACACTGGAAGCCTTATCAAAAAAGGAGGAACACAAGGGCCACAAAACTGGAATCTCCTGCCCCTTCATGCTGTCTTCCTGCCCCTGCCCATCTCATTCCCACTAAAAGCACAAGTCTGGCCCTGACCACTCTGACCTTCCCACTTGCTACTTCTGTCTCCCTCACTGGCCTGGTTGCTGTTTCTTGAAGAAGTGGGACAACATGCCCCTCCTCAGGACCTTTGCACATGCTGTTCCCTTCATGTTATATGCATGTTCTAACTAGATACCCACAGGGTTCCTTCATTAGCTCGGCATTGTCAGGCTTCACCTTCGTTCTGAGGCCTACCATGACCACCTTATTTAAAATTGCAGCTGCCCACCCCAGCACTTAATGTCATAGGTAGGATCTTGAAAACTACAATTTTAAGCAAAATGACACTTAAGGAAACCAATTTTCCCTAGGCTAATTGATATAAACAAGAATGAAGTTCCTTCACCATATTTCTGGTCACAAAAACATCACTGAACTTCTAAATAAAGACCCAAAACACTTCTATTTTTCATCATTCAAATAAATGTGAGCTATACATATATTTAAGAAAGATTTATAAAACAAGTAAGATCGTTCTTTTACAACCCGCTCATTCCAGTTCAAGATGGCGTATGGCCAGAGCCTCTCCTGGCAGCTCAGGGCACAAGGCAGGACCCAACTCTGGACAGGACTTCCTTCCATCTCAGGGCACTCTCACACCCACACCCACCCACATTCAGACAGGGACAATGCAGACATGCCACTTCAGCTCACATGCACATCTCTGGGAGGAAACCGGAGTCCCCAGAGAAAACGCACACAGACACAGGGAGAATGTGCAAGCTCCACAGAGACAGAGGCTTCAGTCGAGAACTGGATTTGTTTCCTCATCAATGTTATTCAAGGAACAAAATGACGTTATTCAAGGACCTGCTGTACTTGAATTTGAGCATGGCTGAAAAGCCAGGTGGACAGTCCGTTCCACACTACACTCAAGTTAAAGTTGTTCCTTGATCTGCAGGGCTGCCTATATTCTGTTTATGCCATCTGTCAAACTTGCATCCTTGCCTTCCAACCCTCAAAGGTTAGCTTTGTCGCAGTTCTTTTTGCCCGTACGAGTCTATCCATTCATCTCTTAAATTAGCCTCGTCTCCATTGTATCCTGGATACTGCTTTTAGTATTCTGGGATTGAACTTCAAAACAAAAGAAACACATTTTGGCAATGATCTGACCAGCAAATTCCCAGTATTTCCAGCTTAATTAAATCTTCCCTCCCCTAATTACGTAGTTAAGGCAACTTTACTGAAATACACAGATGTCAAAAAACTTAAAATGATATTTTCCATATAAATTCTAATTCTTATTCTCAATGCAAAAAAAAAAAATCTTGAAAAACCTCTTTATGTTGTAAACTGACATATCTACTATATCGAACTTTCAGGGCTTGTTAATGAAATCTGGTGTACTTTCATTAGTAAATTTTTAGGACGTGACATATAGAGAGTGAAGTAACCCTATCTAGTATACACTGTTAGTGTGAATTAGAAGTCACTCACTCAAGGCCACTCTCCTGGGCCAGACTGAGCCCCATTTTTCTGAAAATTTCCCCCCATTTTTCTGAATCTTCTGATCGGAGGGAAAGGCCGAGAGTTCTCTGGCAGCACTCTGGCCACTCCATTACTCACGCACATACGTAAAAGCAAAACGGGACAGAAGAACTTTCTCCTCTCTCTACTGCGCGTCTTCTTCTATAAAAAGAAACTCAGAAATAAAACCCAACTAAAAAAAGAACGCGCTGCATTAGGATACTGACCTGGAATCCTGCAAAAGTCAAACGCACAGTCCATTTTGGGCCAGTCTGAAGCCCATACCGCAGTGGAATCTACTGCGTGGGTCTGCTGTCCCCTGTGGAAAGTTTTCTGACAACGGACACTGCTTCAGTGATCCGGCTCCACCTTCCCACACATCTTTGCAGTACATTTTCTCATAGTCATGTTGGGTGACTGCGTCAGACCTCCCCACGTGACGGGGTGTTAGAAACACATGCATCAGATCTCGAAAACAGATTACAAAACAGAAGCCCTTTATAGAGTTCAGCTGTGTCTAGGAAAAGGCAAATCCTCTCAATTTGCCTTCTAAAAGCAGCCCAAAAGGGGCAGAGGAGAGCTTCATTTATCAGACTTTCATGCACTTAAACTACCAGATTCAAGAAGGCGTAGTTTGCAAGGGAAATTGGTTTTTCAACTGAAATTTGGGACTGTCGAAAGGCTAAAATCAGGAAGCTGCCAGAGTGCATTCGACAAGGAGGAAGGTTCGCTTGAATCACCTTACCTGAACATATTATTTTGTAAAGGTAAACATTCACTCTCTAGACTTGTAGTTGCGTGCATACAGACTGAGAACAAGTATTACCAGATTCATGAATGATGCAATGTGTCCAGTTAAATATTTCAGGTTGCTTGCTGGAAAGATGAAAGGGGGGAAAGGTCCTTGGTTTCCTTTTTATTTTTGAAAACACAACAGCATTTCAGGGTAGCCCATGTACCTTGGGTTCATCTCAGGATCAAGTTTGCCCAGATTCCCACTTGCTTAAGAAATCTGGCAAACAGGCTTAGAGTTTTTCTCTGAAGCGCTGGAGTGATGTAACCATTTCTTGTTTCAACCAAATCCCACTGACACTCCAAGTCCCTAATGCAGAAGGCTTTAAAATATTTTTTTAAATTTATTAATTTTTAGAGAGAGAGAGGAAGGAAAAGAGAGAAACATTGGTTTGTTGTTCCACTTATATCTGCATTCACTGGTTGAGTTTTATATGTGCCCTGACTGGGGATCTAACCCGCAACCTTGGTATATCAGGATGATGCTTTAACTAACTGAGCTATCCAGCCATGGTGCAGAAGGCATTAAGCTGAATGCAGTGGGGACCAAGTTACCAAAATGAGTAGGACAGGATCCCTATCCCCTGGAACTTTTAATTATAGGGGTGATTCCTAACCCATCAAGAGTTAATTTCAAAAGCCAAATACCACTTTCTTTTTTACAGGGACAGAGAGAGAGTCAGATAGACAGGGACAGACAGACAGGAACTGAGAGAGAGATGAGAAGCATCAATTATCAGTTTTTCGTTGTGACCCTTAGTTGTTCATTGATTGCTTTCTCATATGTGCCTTGACCATGGGCCTTCAGCAGACCGAGTAACCCCTTGCTCAAGCCAGTGACCTTGGATCCAAGCTGATGAGCTTTTTGCTCAAGCCAGATAAGTCCGCGCTCAAGCTGGCGGCCTCGGGGTCTCGAACCTGGGTCCTCCGCATCCCAGTCCGACGCTCTATCCACTGCACCACCGCCTGGTCAGGCCCAAATACCACTTTCATGTGAACCTAAAGGGCCAGCCGACTTGATGACTCTGTTCCTCTCAGTTGACCGCTATGTCGCAGGGAGGGCGGAGGGAAGAACTGTTGTACATTTTGGCTTCTGCACAAGAATAAATCTCCAGCTAGCCACAGGACGGGTTATCCTAAAATGGACAGAGCACCAACTGCTTCTTTGATGTTAAACTATCCACATCCACCTCCCACTGCACCCGGGCTTTCTGCAGACTCCTGTAAGGCAATGAATCCACTTGAGACTTGTTCTTTCTGGATGAACCAGAAACCGGGCAGAGTGTGAACAAGCTAAAGCTCACAAAAAGCACAAAGCGTAGTCCTTGACACATAGTAGGGGTTCAATGAATGCTGGTGGAATCAGCCTGAGAACTGACTGTCCGGCTCCATTGGTGGCTATGGAGAGAATGCTTGTGCAGCCCACACTTCATGCAGAATACAAGGTGATCTTTTACAAGTACAAAGGAGATCAAACCAAGTGCTCTGGTGGCTTTCCCCTCATGCTAGGATAAAATCCAAACCCTTCACTGTGGGCTGCAAGGCCCTGCACTGTCCCCGGGTCCTGTCCTCTGTCTCCAGACTCGCTTCCTCCCTCTGCCCCACTCCCTGTGCTCGCCACACCGGCCTCCCTTTGCTTACTCCACTTGCCAAGGCCCTTCCAGCTCTGGGGCCCTCAAACACACTGGTTCCTCTTGTGCTTCAGGCCCAGCTCAAATGTTACTTCGGAGAGACCACCCCATCTCTGTATTTGCTCTGGCCCTTGCTTGCCCTCACATCGTCTAACTCACTTTCCTCATGCTACTTAACCTTAACGTGCAATCATCACACGTATTTATCTGCACGTTCACTGTCGACTCTGCCCACCAGAAAGAAAGCTCCAGGAGGAAAAGGACCTTGGCGCTCCGGTTTACCACTACATCTCCAGGCCATCACAACGGGAGCACTCAGGAAATGTTTGTTGAATGAATTAAATGCAGAGGCTAGGCACCTAAAACACGAAGGCTCACCCTGATTTAAAAAACAACCCACTTCCTCCTTTGCACTCCTGCTCCCCCTCGCCCAGCCTGCTTTTGTCTTTTCCACAGCACTCTCGACATTCCAATACAGCACACAACTCACTCATTATTTACTGTACATCTGTCTGCTAGAATTTATGCCCTACAGGACAGCAGTCTTTGATTTCTTCACTGATGTAGTTTAAGGTCTGGCACATAGTATAGTAGGCGTCCAATAAATAATCATTTACTATATGAACAATCTGTACTACAAAGACATGTTTTTGTAAACCAGTGTTATACATGGATAAGTACCATAAATATTGCCGTTACAATTTTCATGTCAGCATGTCCCCAGTCAGTTTGGGATAAAATTGCTTTTGTCTGATCCATTTCAAGTCGTGAAGCACTGCACATATAAATTCATTTCATCCCCTTCACAATCCTGCAGGCACCTAAAATGGAGGAACCACTACGTATTCACAGGGTGGAATGAAGGAACAGTGTCCGCAGTCCACGCACGGAAGCTGACCTTATCAGGCCCACAGTGTCCCTGTGGAACGTGAGCCCAGGGAAAGGGATTTTCAAAGCCGAGCTGGACCTCCTGATGGCATGCACTGCTCGGCCCCCACCCTCGCTGCTCGGCCCCCACCCTCGCTGCTCGGCCCCGGCAGGCCACCGCCTCACGTGCACGCGCACATGCTGCCAGGGTGAAACCAGAGCAGCTGACTTGCTTTCTCCAGCACAAAATGGCTGCACAGAATCCAAACTGCAGGCTCATTGTACAGGATCACCATTGCAGAATCCTGCAGCAGGAACAGATGCAGGCTAAGATTCAAGAGCGAGGGCTGTCGGAGGCAGCCAGCTGGGGTCACATGCCAGGACATCCCTGAGAAACGCTGCCCGTCAAGATGCAGAATATTTCAGAGATGTCCCCAAGAAGAGCAGCTGAGGGTCAGTTGAGGCAAGCAGACCCCTGACTGTGGGTAGGAGGTACCAGGGCGACACGAGCAGTGCCAGAGGATGAACCTGGTCCTGCGACCCCTCACGGCTGGCCGAGACAACGCGGTTTCAAGGTGCCATCTGAACACACAGTCAATCATAGTGTTGCCCCAAAGCCCAGAATTTGTTTAACACCTAACACCAAGGCCTTTTTTATACTATACCCATATTGCCAACTTAAAATTCTTAGTATTAAAAAAATTAATTTTAAAAAGTTTGTTGCAGATTCAGTCCAAGAATTTGAGAGACAAAGGGTAAGGATTTGCACAGCCAAGATTTGTTGATCTGAAGCGAATTCATCTGCTTCCCCTCCCCCACCAAGAGTACTGAGATTTATCTTCTCATTACAGGCCTGGGATGATGCAGTCTCAGGATCAGAGGCTCAAGCTGGGAACCTGTCAGTCAGGATACAGCATGAGCTCAGTGGCTAGGAAGCCTCAGGGGAGGAGCCAGGGAAGAGCCTTCCAGCTTGGGGGCCGACTTTGGGTGTGAGCCTTCTCCATGAGAGAGGGGAGGGTCTCCCTGCCAACATAAAGCTGAGATACAGTCAGTGAGGCTTGTTAAAACCCTAAATCCAAATTCCAGTGTCTTTATCAGATCCTCTGACAAATGTGTGCTTTTACCACAAGGGTCTAAATTCCATGAAAGCTGAGACTGTTTACCACAGCCTCCCAGCTCCCAGCACCACACTTGGCACATACCAGGTCCTAACAAGCCTTTATTAGATAAACGCAAAAATAAAAAGCAACCAAACACTCAGCTTGACCCACTGTATTTGGCATTGTCATCAAGCTTTCTGGATCCAGTGTTAGGTCAATGAGAACTGCCCTGTTATTTGTCAACTATGGTGAAAGGGGGAAATACACTGGATGAACATAAAAAAGTCAAGAAAGTTATTATGATATGGTAAAAGGAAAAAGAAAAACACACACATACATCTTTGCCAGCCTAAAGCTGAGCTGGATAAGACAAGCCAGGGCTGTCCACTGCCCACAAAGTTGTTACTGCTCAAACAAGTTAAAACATTGAAACACAGCTTTGAAACACCCTAACACTGTGGCTCAAAGGAAGGAAAAGAGCAATCCTTCAAGCTCTACTAATACACTTTGTTCTGTTGAAGAGAAGACAACTGGCCCAAAATGGAGCTGCTTATGCTAAGTCCCACATCACCAAACCAAAACTTAACTTAGTTTCTGCTCTCCCAGAAATGAAATCGTAGACAAGTCGATCAGAAATGGACTGCCCAGTATTAGGTCATCTTCCTGATAAACCCCTGCCACTGCCTATATAGAAAGTAATTTTGTAGTAACCAACCCACATTTTTGCTCAGTGTAATTTCCTTATTTTGCTCCCTTTTGCCTATAAAACCTCTTGCCTTGTACATTTGGAGCTTCTTTCTATTAGATTGGATGCTGCCTGATTCATGAGTCACTGAATAAATCCAGTAAGATCTTTAAAATTTACTAAGATCTTCAAAATTTACTCTGTTGAATTTTGTTCTTTAAACTTTAAACTCCAGGGATTTGGCCTTCGTCTCCTGAGTGATTGGAATGAATTGGCAACAGACTTATTTTTGACTTTTTTTTTTAGTACTAAAAATTTAAAGTAGGCAACATGTGTAAAGTTTTTGTAAAGAGCTTTGTCCTCCCTGCAAGCACTCCTACAGGTCTCCCCACTTTGTACCCATGTTTCAGTTCCTTCCGATGTCTCCCTCACTCAGCGTCTTCTCACCAGAAACTCACTCAGCGAGGCACCCTGGGCCTGTGGCCTGCTTCTGGGTCACAGACCTTGGAGGCTGGTGCTTCCAGCGCACTGACATGTGATCCACTCCATAAGCAGACACAACCCTCTCCCCCCCGCCATCAGGCGGCAAACAGTCAGATGAAAAGGGCATTATGATGATGTGTGCTTACAATGATCGTTCTCAGAAGAGATGCATATCAGACTCATCTGTGGAACCTCAGAGAGAATATGAACTAGGTGCCACCCTGACACTGAATCAGAGTTTTAGGAGATAGGGTTTGAGCAGGAGTGCTTTTTACATTCTGCTGAAAATTACTGAGTTATGCTATACAGATGAGCTGGCCCAGGGCTTCTAACTACATTGTGAACAGGTCATTATGTCTCTTGCTTGAGTTGAAACCCCTCTCGGCAGCCTGCCTAAAGGTTGCTTTAGAGTGACATTGACATCCCATCACACTTGCGTCAACGTCCCCAATGTGACTTACTCGTTTGGCAGGAGGAAGTTCACCTAAACATGCCAGCCACGCGCTGTGCCTCTGACACCTCGCAAGCATGTACATGTGCCCAGCACCGCTTCACACCCTCATCCCATTTAAGCTGCACAGCAATCTTATTTTGCAAATTAGGACACTGAGGCTCAGAGAGGCTGTGTGACTTGACCAAGGTCATTTAGCTACCAAGCGGCGGAGCTGGGATTCATACCCTGGCTGTGTGATTCAAAACCACACTCTGTATCTCAGGCTCAGGAGCAGTAAGAAATAAAACTTGGCTTTCCCATGTCTTTCTTAACAGCACAGGCTCATCAGCTCATGACTCCAGCCTACTCAACAGTGTATGTGTCTTTAGCAAACGTGTAGCCTGGACATGAGCAGGGCTGCCACATATAGGAGTACAGGTTATGCCCTGTGGTATGCTGTGGTGGGAAGGGCAGGCTAAGCCAATCCATGCTTGGCCAGCTAAAGTACCCCAGTGAGGGCTGCATCTGGCTGCCACAAGAGGCCATTTCTTTAATATGCAGAAAGACGCCATACAGACCACCAGGTGGCCCTGGGGTGAACACTTGAAAGGAAATGCAGAATTTTCCATATCATTCTACTTTTAATATATTTTCTTTAAAACTGTAAACTTTAAAGTAACATACAGTATTCAAAAATATTACCATTTTGATTTTGATCCATTTCCATCTCAAGGTAATATGACTGAATGCCTACCACCCACCAGTTACTGAGTATAATGCAGGGGTTACTATAAATTGGAGGCATAGAAAAGGCGTAGTGGAGAGATTAAAGCTACTGAATTAGAAGAACTGAGTCCCTTCCCCAAAGCATTGTATTAGTCCACACATAAAACAAGGCTCGACCTAAGGATAATTTAGGATAAGACAGACCATGTCCAGTCCTGCACAGCAACTAAGAACCTGAAATTTGGTGTCAGGCGGACCTGGCTCTGTAACCTCTGGCTGTGACCTTGGACAAGTTCTTAAGCTCTTTACACCTCAGCTTCTTCATCTGCAAAATGAAGCTAATTATAGAATCTACCAGGGCTAACAGGAGGATTAAATGGTAATACCTCTACAGTGTTTGGCATACTGTCTGGCACACAATCAAGCTTTTATAAAATATTAGCTATTATTGGTTTTACTATTACCTATTTTTTTTAATGAGAGAGAGAGAGGGACACCCAGGAAGGGAGAGAGATGAGAAGCATCAACTCACAGTTGTGGCACCTTAGTTGTTCATTGATTGCTTTTCATATGTGTCTTGATGGGGGGGGGGGGGGGGCTCCAGCCGAGCCAATAACCCCTTGCTCAAGCCAGCGGCCAGCAACCATGGGGTCATGTCTATAATCCTACACTCAAGCTGGTGAGCCCACACTCAAGCTGGTGAGCCCACGCTCAAGGTGGTGAGCCCACGCTCAAGCCAGCAACCTTGGGGTTTCAAACATGGGTCCTCCGGATCCCAGGCCAATGTTCTATCCAATGCGCCATCGCCTGGTCAGGCTAACTATTGCCTGTTATTATTAGTTGCCTTGTCTCAGGCCCCGAATCTAGGGAAAGTGAAACTTCTCAATGGCAGGGACAAATGCTTTATTTTACTGTGTGCCCAGGGCTCTCCATCCCCCTACAGTGTTTCATACCCCGGAAGGGCTCACTAACTTCTCTTGCCTAACATGGAGGGCAGTAACATCAGAGCCTTAGCTCATATTCTGGCATTTAGTTACAAGTATCACCTAAATGTCTTTCTTTCCTTTTTTTAGTTCACTATTGGTTAGCATTTCTTCCAACCATGCAGAAAAGGCATTAAGAATTTCAATAAAAATCGTTCAACTTAACTATTTATTAGCAATTCTGGTAAAAAGCCTGATAAAAAGGAGATCAACATAATTTGCTTAAGACAAATACTTAAATTATAGATAAATTTCCATCACATGTACTTACTTGTCCACTTAAGCCAGAAGGTCACTCCAATTTGGCTCGATAAAAAAAGGCTAGGGTACTGTTTATTGGATCATATGCCTGTTTTATATCATGTCATCCTTACCTTCATGAAAAAAGGCTCCCCTTGGTTTGCTTTATCCCCTCTCCCGGGTACTTAAAGATTCTTGGCAGAAGATTTGCTCCTTTCCCCTCACCCCACGGGGATTTTTGCAGGGCAAAGTCTTGGGACCTCCTCTCTCTGACTTTAAACAAGGAACCTAATATTTCATTATAATTTTTTTGGTTGCGTGCTTTAAGGTTTCAGCTTTTTAATTTAAAACTTTTTTAAAAAAATTTAAGTCTTGGTTTAATGGATTCCTTAAGTTGTTGTTTGTTCAAAAAAAAAAAAGAATAAAAAATTGGGTTCAGTTTGGAGTTTAGCTTATTTATGTGCTCATTCTGGGTTTTGGTTTCTGCGGAAATCCTCAATTAAAATTTTTGACAACTATCAGAAGCAGTCAGAGTTGCAAGCTTCCCTTTTCCTGTCTATTCTTCCTAGTTATCGTCCATCCATCTCAGAGGGTAGAGCAGGGCCTCTGCTCACACACTTCTGGGTTCAAGTTCCAGTTCTGCCACTTAGTAGTTGTATGAACTTGGACAAGTTAATTACCATCTCAAGACCGGTTTTCTTTCTTCTAATCTATTAAATGGATATAACAGCGCAACTTAGTTCTTAATAGGATTAGATGAGACAATACAGATACAATGTAGTATCTAATTCTATTGCTCTTTTTCACCCTGATGATTTCCCATGAAAATTCCAGAAACCAAAACAATACCTACAACTCTTTTCTCTAGCCCATCTCATTATGATAATAGCACCAATTTAATGCTTGTTAGTTGAAAGGGTGTTGGTAGCAGGGGTCATTTTGTAAGTGGGGATTTCCCTTAAGCTAGAAGTAGAGAATGAGTGGCCTGGAGAGTTTCAGGCTTCAAGGACTTCCAGTGAGCCCCCGCAAGATGAGCTCTGCAGGCTGCACGATCAGGAGCTACTAGACTCAGCCAGGCTGCCCACAAAAGAAGGAAGTTAGCAAAAACATGCTGGTGGAAAGATAAATATTTAACAAAATAAGGGAATGGAGGTTAACTACAGATATGGTAATATAACTGAAAGAATACATAGTTACTTTTAAAGAACAGGTACAAGAATCATGATGTAATAGTACAATAAAGACAATAAATGCGTATTAACAAATACAAAATCAGTAAGCTATTGTTTTGGGAAACCCTGCATGCCCATTAAAGATACTGTTCCCCACCTCACCTCCACCCTCCACAGCCCTACTATGAAGAGTACGTAGAGAATAAGAACCCTGAACAGCCAGGAACTTCTACCCCTTGAGTGGTTTCTCTAGGTGCACAGATTGCTCCTTCTAGCGTGGGTAAAGGGCCTTAGACCACCATCTCAGCCCAGGCTGCATTATTACTAAGTTTCTGCACACACAGAACAGCATGAACACAGAGGTGGCCGGCCTCACCAGAGTGAGGAGACGAAGCTGGGGAGGCAAAAACACTTACAACCCTAGTGCTCTGTTCCCTTCAAACCTTCATTCTGTCCCATCCTCACCTGGCTGGGAAGGGGGCTGTGAAATACAGTAAAACAAGTTAGGCTCTGAGTGGCAATCTATGCTAGCAGGAAGGAGAGCAGACAGGGCAGAGGGGTGTCCCAGACCAGGAGAGGTAGGGTGGGAGGCAGAATACAAGGGGAGAAAGGTTCTGGAGGAAAGGACTTGGACTCCCTCCCAAGGAGGCCTCTGTATTAATGCCTTCCCTAATAAACAGAATCCCAAGTGTACGACAACTCATGGGACAGTCTGGCTCACTGTGTTACTGAGTCTGCCCACTCTGCTCTTTTGGGTATCATAGACTTAAAAATAGGGTAAGAATCACAAAAGTAAATTCCATAGGGCAGTTACTAACTCTGAGAGCAGGTGGTCCGTCTTAAACACAAGAAACCTCAGACAGCGCCTTTCCCCAGACAGCAACAGCTGGCTCAGGGTTGTGTTCTGACTTTCTTTCCATTGGACGGCCAAAGCCACTCACCGTCCACAAGGCTATGTCCACAAGATGGTGCTCAGTACACACACAAAAATGCTCTTGTGTTCTGAAGAGCTGGTAATCCAGTCCCCCCAATCATTCTCAAAATGGGCATATGAGTAAGCACTGCTTCCAAATAAACAAGACACTGGGTGTTGCAGATAACAAAAAGCAAAGAGAGTGTGCTTTTTAGCGAAGCATGCACTCTAACTCAGGTTTGATTTGCCACAAATGGATTCTAGAGATTCTTCAGATCAGGGGTGGGGGCCACTCCACCCAGTGCGGGAATTTCCTTTGTAAAGGAGCAGTGCTTACCGGGAACAATGGAGGGCCCCTAAACAGTAACCTTTGCCACATGACAGCCCTCTGAAAGTTTTCTCTGCTCATCCCTCTCCTGGGCTAGACAGCGCAAATTCCAACTATTCTCGGTTTCATAGACAAAAGGAACTTTAGAGGTTATTTATTACGACCCTTTCATTTCAGCTATGAGAAAAATTAAAGCATGGAGAAGCCAAACACCTTGCCTACGATTCCATGGTGTGAACAAAACATGTTTCTAGACTTCTAGTGCCACACACCTTACTGTACCATACTCCTCAAATGGCAGGTGCACGGACCTGCTTACTAGCAGCATGACCTTAGAAAGTACTTATCTCCATAAGCCTCAGACTCCTCATCTCTAAAATGGAGCAAATAACACACATCTCATGGGGTGTTGGGAGGATTAAATAAGAGTATCAAGCACTCAGCAAGTACACAGTGAATATAGCAAGTGCTCAATAATTGATTTATTTACAATGTACAGACATTTTGTTTTCTTTTTTGGCATGGAGTTCCCCTTCCTCTCCTTATTTTCTTTTTCCTTGGCTTCCAAACTTCCAAGGCTAAAATTTTTAATCCAAACTCAAAAATTCCTACATTTAACCTGATTCATTTTAATCATATTCACTTGGTCCATTATCTCCAGTCTATTGGAATATCTTAGAATGTAAATTCTTTTCTAAAATATATCTACTGATTCTTTAAACATGTTATGCTGATTCCTGCTGCAGAAACTTTCAGGTAAGTTTAGGATGGTGATGTCTATGACAAAAAGGTATGACTGTTTTCTATCCTCCCCTCTGGAGAGGGGCAGAATGTGACCATTCCTCTTACCCACTCAGATCCTATTTTGAGATCAAGACTGTTATACTAATGACAACTTGGAAAATATTTTTCAGCCTATTCGAATACCAAAACTGATGCCTTGGTTTCGTCTTTAAAGAAGAAGGAGGTTGCCCTGGCCGGTTGACTCAGCGGTAGAGCGTCGGCCTAGCGTGCGGAGGACCCGGGTTCGATTCCCGGCCAGGGCACACAGGAGAAGCGCCCATTTGCTTCTCCACCCCTCCGCCGCGCTTTCCTCTCTGTCTCTCTCTTCCCCTCCCGCAGCCAAGGCTCCATTGGAGCAAAGATGGCCCGGGCGCTGGGGATGGCTCTGTGGCCTCTGCCCCAGGCGCTAGAGTGGCTCTGGTCGCAACATGGCGACGCCCAGGATGGGCAGAGCATCGCCCCCTGGTGGGCAGAGCACCGCCCCTGGTGGGCGTGCCGGGTGGATCCCGGTCGGGCGCATGCGGGAGTCTGTCTGACTGTCTCTCCCTGTTTCCAGCTTCAGAAAAATGAAAGAAAAAAAAAAAAAAGAAATACCTAAAGAAGAAGGAGGTTGAATCCACACTCGTAGGAAGTGACTCTATGAGGAGCAGCTTGGGCCATGTTAAAACATTACTATGTTTAGAATTGAGATGCTGAGACCTCAGGGTAAGTGAGCTCTTCCACTGCGATCCAGAATACTTCAGAGCTGCTGAAAATAAAATGACTGGGAATTACCTAAGAGTAAAAGAATAAGACATCAAGTTCCCAGGAGCTGATCTGTGGTCCCTGAGCTGGTCCTTGGTTGCAGGTGACCCCATCAAACCAGACTAGTTATAGTCTCACAGCTCCGTTGTTTCAACAAGCACAGCATGACGTAATTTTCTAACCATTCCTCTCAGTTCCCATTCCTGCATCCTCCCTAATTAGCTCATGCCACCACCTTCCCCATCCTGACTCTTCCCAAAGGCTGGCTTTCTGGACCCCAAAAGAGAATGAAGGCAAGAACACCAGTCCCTTATTCCTGTTGAACCCTTTACCACTTACAAATCACTTTCATACACACCATCTCATTTTCTTTCTCACAACACCCCTATCAGCTGTGAAATAATATTTCCATTTCAAGGTGAAGACACTGAGGCTCAGAAAAATGAAGCCAAAATTCCAACACTACCTAGTTTGTCATTGGCAAGGTTGGGTTTTCAACCCTGGTCTTGTGGCTTTGGGTCACTAACTTTTTCTAGCACACTGAAAAGGAAGACTATATGTTTATATGTGATTTCAAATGTTACTATATATAAATCACCATCTCATTTTTTGATTGATGTTTAATGATTGTATTTATTTTATGCCAAATTCCATGTCAAAATGTATTTGTATTTGCCATGCAAAAATAAAAATAAAAAGGTATTTCATTAGCTAATTTTTTTTTTCAGTAAGACCAATTTTTCCTTATCAGCCTATATACCATTAACACCTGTGGATTCTACTTTGCTCGTTTATGTATTCTACCTTGCTGGCTAGGTGATCATGCGTAGGTGATCTACTTTGTAACCTCTGCCATCCTATATTACCTGATCCCAGAGTATTTTGTTTAATTCATTCTGTAAAATGGGACTGACTCCTGAGATAATTACTGTAATAGTTAAATGAAGCAATGACACCAGAGACCTTAGCTAGCATGTGTTCAATTAATGGTATTACTCACACACATACATATTACCTCTATACTACTACCACTGTATCTTCATTGCATTCACTAAAACCAAGTACTTTTGTTTTCTTAACAAGTGTCTGATGAGGTATAAGGCGGCACGGGTCCAATAATTCAGAAAAATCATAAAAATTATTTCATCCCTTGGCCTTGTCTAATTCATTCAGCAACCTCTGGAGTCCACAGTACAATGGAGGAGACAGATAAGCAGACTTAACAGCTCCTCCATGATGACTGACATGTTCAGCTGAGAGTGGCCAGGGCTCTGAAGAAGGCAGCTTGAACTGAGTTTGGGGAGAATCAGAAAAAGAGGTGGAACCAAGTCTTGAAAGGGAGCAGGAGAGAAATAGAATTCAAACAGAGAAAAACAAATACTATTATCATTTCACTTATGTGTGGAATATAAAGAACAAAGTAAACAGAGAAACAGATTCATAGATACAGAGAACAAACTGATAGTTGTCAGATGGCAGGGTGTTTGGGGACTGGATGACAAAGGTAAAAGGATTAAGAAGTACAAATTGGTAGTTAAAAAATAGACATGGGGATGTAAAGTACAGCCTAGGCCCTAGGAAATATAGTCAATAATATTGTAGTACCTATGTATGGTGCTAGGTGGGTACTGGAAATATTGAGGGAGAACTTTGTAAAATATATGATTGTCTAACCACTATGCTTCCCGCCTGAAACTAATACAAAAAATATTGAATGCTTTTCATTTAATATTTTAGCAAGTCCCCGGGTACTTCTGAAGCAAGGCTAGCTTGGATACTGCATCAGTTTCCTAGTGCTGCCAGAACATGTAGCCACCAACCTGGTGGCTCCAAACGACAGAAATTTATTCCCTTACATTTCCAGAGGCTATCAAGGTGCTGGCAGGACTGTGCTATCTTTGAAGGCTTAAGGGGAAAACACTTCCTTGCCTCTTCCAGCTTCTGGTGAATTCAGGAGTTCCTTGACTTGTGGCTGCATACCGCCTCTCTCTGCCTCCACATTCATACAGCCTTCTCCTCTTCATGTCTTTCCTCCACGTGTCTCTTACAAGGACATTTGTCTTTTGATTTAGGGCCCACCCCAAAATCCAGAATAAACTCATCTCAGGATCCTTAACTTATATTTTTCCAACCCTTTTTCCAAATAAGGTCACATTCACAGCTTTGGGGATGTGAACATATCTTTTAGGGGGGGCGCCATTCAAATCCACTACTGATGCCATGGCAACAACTCATCTGGATGAATGGGAGAGGGGATTAGGATGTGGAACTCCAAGCTAAATTCCCTGACAGAGGCAGGAAGAGGAAGGAGAAAAGAGGAAGAGCCATTTCAGGAGCTACTCAGATCTACAGCTGCACTTTCAAGTCTTGTGCCACCCGATGGACCACAGGCCACTAAGTGTCTAGAGCACAAGACCTAAATGTACTCTACTGAGTGGTAAAAACTGCCAAAATCATAAATTAACAAAATGCTAGACCATGTTACCCTCAAAAACAGAGATGAGAGCTTTAAAGTGCTGAAAGGCTTTTAGTTAATTCACTTCCCAAACTAAATTAATTTTATATAAAGCTAGGATTCATCCTTAAGATACTGCGGACATGTTTTCCGCTCTACCCCAGTAGCTTCCAGTCCAGACGCCAAGTCACTGCAGCAGCATGGGATTGGTTATTTCCATCTCTCAAAATGTTTCCTTAGGAGCAGGCATCAGTGGTCGGCAAACTCATTAGTCAAAAGAGCCAAATATCAACAGCACGACGATTGAAATTTCTTTTGAGAGCCAAATTTTTTAAACTTAAACTATATAAGTAGGTACATTCCTTATTGAGGTAGCGCCCGCACGTGGTATTTTGTGGAAGAGCCACACTCAAGGGACCAAAGAGCCGCATTTGGCTCGCCAGCCACAGTTTGCCAACCAGGGTTCTTGGTCACCAATGTTAAAGAAGGTTCAGTTACACCTCCCTTCTCACCAGCCATTAGGGTCCCCAAATCTTCACTGAGAGTGGATCACCCCTCAGTTTTACACTGATACATGTATCACCATTCAAGTCCTACATTATAGTTGTGTCAGTTCCTGGATACACAAAGGCCTTCTGTTTTCTCACAAAGGAATTTCCTTTCTTGGCAACAAGGTTTGCAGGTCCAGGGGGTCAGTGCGTGGTGGGGAGGATGGAAAGGAACCAGGTTCTATGTTGAAGTTAAAGTCACAGGCAGGGGACAATAGCTTTCAGAATCAGACTCCTACTGATTTCATCATACATCCCTACAGTATAATGTAAAAGGCATACCCTCCAGACCCCACCCCCTAAGACTGTCACAAAGCACCAGCTAGCTAGCAACCAAAGGACCAATCTCTATGCAAGTCTGTCTCTGTGGTTCACCACAGCATCTAGAGCAGTGCTCCCAAAACATTAACATGCATGAGTCAGCTAGGGATTGTGTTAAGCGCATTTTCTGACACAGTGGGTCATGTATGTGTGGTCCATCTTCATTTATGTCAAGGTGGAGATGGCTGAGGCACACAACCAAGTTTCCTTACCTGCTGGTGAAATGATAATAGTTATAATGGTGATGATGATATGCCAATGACAACACAAGCTAGTATTTACTGAGCACTTTCTACATGCCAGGCCCTGTGTTAAGTGCTTTGTAGACATTATGACTCACTTAGCACCAAGAGAGCTGAGGAAAATGGGAGTGGTTAAGAGATGTTTAGAAAAATTCCAGGATGTGCAGAAGGTTAATCAAATGTCAATACAGAGGGAGGACAATTTCACATTGTCCCAGTCCGGGACTAGTTAGGAAGTTGCTACGTGCTTGATATTTCAGAAAACATCCTTGAGCCAAGCAGGTCAATATAGATATGGCATATCAACATCAGCTAGATAAATCACGATACGCCTGCTGTCCTTTGGTGTCATCCCTTGGCCTGATGCCATCCAGGTCAGCCTCTGTGGGCAGGGCTCCATTCAGCTGTCTTGGGAGTGACATGCCTGGGTAAAGAGGGCTTCCTTTGGTGTGTTCTTCTGACCTATCCCGAGATGGGTACACTGAGCAACGGGCAGCCTAATCAACGCTATGTCTCATGCCTCTCCAGATGTCCTCCAGACGGCCTTGGACATACATGCTTGTTCTGCTGCTGGCTCTATGGACAAATCACTTTGCCTGTATGGGATGACATAGTTTATATCCAACATGGCTTCTTTATTTGCTGTGACATGGAGAAGGCTCAATGGGCATGACTTGGGCTGGCTCTTGGGAGAGCTTCAAGCCCCACACTGCTGGAAAAGACTGGGCAGGCTGCCACTGAAGAAATTCAGACTAAGGTTGAGTCGGGTGGTACAGCTCTGTAACTGTCAACCTGCTGATCTGTTTCATTCAGCCCCACATTATATTTTTTAAAAATTTCATGCCCTCTAGTTTGCCACAATCTAACCATTATTTCTTATACCCAAGTACACACTGAACATGCACCTTCTTGCCCCTGTATATATCTGAATTTTAGACCACGATCTATAAGTATAAATCACAAGCTTTGTTCTGCCTGTCACATTTCAGTATCTATTCAGTAATTCATTGTCCCCCTAAAATGTAAATGGTGAGATAACAGTATTCAAGCTTACAAAACTACCAAAGTATTCATGTTAATGAAGGATAGTGGTGAGACACTTTCACATGGAATAGATCAGGGTCATATACAATTTCTTCAGGATCCCTCCAGCTTGTTCATTGCCATGTGGAACATTTCTTAATACATGAATCCTAGGAGGCAGAGAGGCAAATATCAAACTCTTTCACTTTGTTTCAAAGGTCACTTTAATTATAGGGTCATCTCAGCTTCTAGAAGGAAGGGATACTCAACTCCTAAACGGCATTCCAAAAAATCAGATTCATACTCTTAGAGGTGCCCAGCTCTCCTTTTTAAAAGAGGGTCCCATCTTCATCAGCAGCAGGTGATGTAATAAGAAAAGCAATACATTGCTGAGAATGCATAGACCTTTACTGATAGCTGCTTGCTGGGTCAGAGTATACTGAACTGGCATCACACTTCATCATTGTGACACGCCAACAATTCCAAAACTGTATCACAGAAGTGGAACATGGATTATCTGGCGGTCAGGGCTTCTTCAAACAATGGGGTCAATACCATAAAGCATATCTACCAAGACCACCAGTGTCCTCATGGAATCTTTGAGAAGGGAACAACAGTGGTGAACCCGAGGAAATAAATTCTGCTCTAGAGATGCAGGGTGGGGGGTGGGGGTGCACAGCTAGTTCCTTTGGTCTGGAGAACAGTCTAAATATCTTTCACGACGGTGGGGGCCTCCTGGGGAAAGGCTGCCGGCTTATGCTCGGGCCCTGCTCTGCCTCGCCTCCTCCCCACCACCAGCAGACAGCCCACATTTACAGTGCTTTCCCACCAGGTTCCAGACACAAAAAGTACAAAGATATTTTTACGAGCCGGGGCATTCATATATTTATCTGAGTCCACGCACATACTTTCCTTGTACGCACATTTCCTTTTCCTCGGCTTCCCACCATTCCTCCTCCCATGTTTTCCATCAGTTCTCTTTCACCTCCCATTTTTCCAGTTTGAAGCCACTGCCGCGATACTGTGGTCTCTGGAGGGCGGCCAGGCGTGGCGTGCAGCTCTGAGACAGCACAGGAATGTGAGACAGCCACTTCTTCCAGGGTTCAGGAGATGCAGGTGATTGGCACAGCTGTCAACCAGCCCAGGTAGGCCTGGTGTGCAGTGAGGAGCACAACAGCCTCTCTGCTGTGGGAATGCTACCAAAGGCTGGTCGGCCACACAGATGGATGGACAATGGTTCAGACAAAAGAAATCTACTGGGGAAGCTGTTGGGCGGGGAGAAGGGAGAATATGAAAGGAACAAAGTTCCAGTTAGCTTTTGCCAACTTTACCCTGAAACAAATTTAATTAAAACTGAATGAAGGTCTCTGGCCTTAGACAGGTATCCAAACAGTTCCCTTGTTCACCTGTACTAGAGTGAAATTATCTGGAGGCTGGGGGACCAGGGAGCAATGACACAGTAAGTTGCCTCGATTTAAAAAAATAAAATTCCCAAAACAAACCCAAACCCACTATATATAAAAACACACAATAGGCTGTTTAGACAAATTATGCTTTAAATACACTGATCTAAAAAAATCTAAAGAACAGGCTGTTCTGTGGAACAGCTCGAGTTTCTGCTTGTGCTTTCATTTTAGAAAACAAATGCTCAGACTCCACAGTGGGAGGAGTTTCACACAGGGATTCAAACTCACAGAAAATGGCCACCAGTTCTAGAAACCTGAACACAACAAACACAGCACTCAAGGAACCTTCTGGGAATATAGGCCACTTACCCTTCATAAGACTAATTATCTAGAGACAGATACAACCCCCCTCCCCCACCAGCCAGTAACATAAACCATGGCCTCCAAAGTGTTTGCTGAACGCCACATGACTAATCACCCGACTTTGACTATCCTTCCTGCTAAGGGAACCTCATAGGTGCTAGTAGATAATTTTTAATGTAAGGTAGCTGCTAGGTTTGGAGATAAGACTCCCCTTTAAACTTCTTCTTTAAAAAAATTTTTATTGATTGATTTTAGAGAAAGAGGGGAAGGGAGGGAGAGGGAAAGAAGAGAGGGAGGAGGGGGAAAAAGGAGGGTGAGAAGGGGGAGGGGAGGAAGAAGAGAGGAGGGGAGGAAGAGGAGGGGAGGGGAGGAGGAAGAAGAGGAAGGGAAAGGGGAAGAGGAGGAGGGGAGGAAGGGGAGAAGGAGGAGGGGGAAAGAAAGAGGAGGGGGTGGGGAGGAACAGGAGGGGGTGGGGAGGAGGAACAGTGGAAGGGGGTAGGAGGAGAAGGGGAAGAGGGGGGTGAGGGGGAGGGGAAGAAGAGAAAGAAGAGAGTGAAAAAGAGAGAGAGAGAGAGAGAGAAACATCGATTGGTTGTTCCTCTTATTTATGCATTCATTGGTTGATTCTTTTATATGCCCTGACTGGGGATCGAATCTGCAACCTTGATGCATCAGGACAATGCTCTAACTGAGCTACCCAGCCAGGGCCCATTTGAACTTCACAAAAGAAAAAAAGAAATCTCAAAAAGCATTTCCTAAAATAGAAGCACAAATCATCTTATCAGAAACTCATATCATTAAATAGAGAAGAAAGTCTTAAAATAATTAGGATGTGGCAAAAAACTCTCGATTGAAAAACTATAAAATCAAAAACAAGCATTAGGAATATTAAATACATAACAAACGGGGTGAGGCACTTCCTTTGTAGTGTATGTTCACTCAGGGGGAAAAAACATCCTCCTGGGTAATATACAGCGCTTTTCTGCAAAGAGTCAACCTACAGTGTATAGTGGCTCAAGAAACTCCAGAATTTCTTGACCTTGCCCAGAAAAATTTTTAATCCTGTTGAGCACAGCACTTGGAATAGGGGGTTCACTAACGTGTGAGTAAAACCTCGTCTGGGGCTTCATTTCATTGCCACGTCGTTGCTTTTCACGGCTATCCTAGTACCTTCTGCTTCCTCAAAATGGTCCTCCCTTCCTCTCCCGTTAAAGCAATGGTGGGACTCGCTAAGAATCCAAGAGAAGGGCAGGATACACAACAGAAAGTGTGGCTTGGCACCAGGAACCCAGGTAGCAGGTATGACTCTGGCTACTGTGAGACTGCTTCCACCAATGAACATCACAGACGGAACTGAGACCTTGAGAAACTTTGCTCTTTGAGTTCACATCAGATACTACAAGACCAGAATAAACCAGTATTAGCAGGGACGGACCAGCATGCTGAGCGGGTTTTTAAAAAGGAAATCCTCACTTTGGTCTGCAACGTTCTCTTACAGCTGGTCAGAAACTCCCACGCTTAACATGAAAATGCACCTAAGTTTGAGGAGCCTGAGATTCAAACTCGAGTTTCTCATGCCTGGCAAGATAATACATTCAGCTCTGTTTTTACTGAATCGGTAGTCTTATTATCTAATTGTAATCAATTCCACAAATGACCAGAAGTTGTCCTAACACATGAACAGGAAGAACACAAGCAAAACCAGGCCTAGAAACACTAATCAACTCACAAAGCAGGAAGTGACAACTCATATCCCCTCTCGCCAGGCACAAAGCCTGCCTTCAGGGGCTGCTGAAATGACCCCAGGATGCCCTTCGAAGACTTAAACAGTCACTGGATTGCTCATGAAAATGTACCCTGGCATGAACGTGCTCAAAGTAGGCACCAGTAAAATGGGTTATGCAAGCTGGGTCTTCCTCATACTCCCTGAGAATACGTTTAATTCCTTTAAAAATTAAATTATTGTATGGCTTAGTAATTTTCACTTAAAGAGGAAAGATGCTTTAACAAAACAGGAAACAGCCTTCTGTCTCTCCAAGTTTAAAAAGACATTTTCTTGACTACCTTAAATGCCAAGAATCCAAGTGCTTCAATGAGACAAGATGGAAGTGTGCATAGTGCTGTCCCACTGCGTCACTCTCTCCAACACAACAGCTCAGCCCTTCTTTAAGGTCTGCCTGCAGACTGCCCGCTCCTGCTCACCCGATAACCCGCCGTCAGACAGGACCTACCTGTTTATGCAGAGAGCGTACTGGACTAGGAATAGGACACCGGATTCTGTTCCCAGTTTGCCACTAAATGTGTGACCTTGAACAAGTCCTGTGACTTCCCGGGACTCCCGGTTCCCTATCTGGAATGTGAAGAGGTTGGGCTAGTTTCTCAGGTTCAAGTCATAAAATGTGAAAGCCATGATTCCCTACCTACCATTTTGCCACCTTCTGACTGACTCCCAGCTCCTCTCGATCTTTGTGTAGGAATGTTCACTTCCTCCAAAGTGGACAGTCTCGTCCACTCTTACATTCAGCAATCTCCTCAAAAGTGTATGGGGAAAGGCTGAGCCCAGTCTGGCTAGTCCGAGCGCATTCATGAGGACGGTCAGAGGGAGCTCTGAGACCAGGGACCCCAGAAGACCTCAGACATGGAGTTTATCTGCTTTGTCTCAGCACCTCTGCTTTTCTGATGGAGAGGGAAGAAATTACTGCTGGAAGGCACCATAGCCATCACTGAGCCAAACCTCTGGTTACAGGTGAGGAAACCAAGCCAGCAAAGCTACTCGATTTTCTTTCCCAAGGTTGCACAGTGAAGCAAGGGATAAGTCCCAGGCCTCTGATCTCTCTCACAGTCTTTTTGCCTCCCTCTTCAGGGGCTCTGGGCACTCGCCCTCGCCCCCTGTATGCTTGCTTCCTCAGTGCCCCAGAGGATAATCAACAACACTTACTGAGCACCTCTGGCCAGTTCCCCAGGGAACTCTCTTAAACTTTCAACTGGCAGGTCGACTCTGGAAACATTTAGCTGGACACAAGGACAGTGACAGATCTAGCGAGACACAAACTGATCTTATCAGAGCAGAAATCCGTTGGTGTCTTGACTCTAAAAGAAAAGCTTGCAGCAGCAGCTACGTGGTAGATAAGAGCAGGTGAGGGAGATAGGCCCCATGAGGGTGGGGTGCTACTCTGTTATCAGGCTCACAGAGTTGATATTTATTGAACAAATTCCAGTCTGCGCATTACCTCTGTTCCACTTGCTTCTTGTCAAAAATTCTAAGGTTACAATAATACCACAGACAAGGGTCTCCAAGTCTCTAAGTTAAAATCAGGAGCAATGACCTATTGAATACTCTCGGTATGTGGCTGGGGAAACAACCTGGGTGTGGAAAGAAGAGGCAGGACTTTGAAGTCAGATAAGGCCCAGGGTGTGAAAATCCCAGCTCTATAACATGGGCCGCATTACTGAGCCCCTTTTCCTCAATTCCACCACACCAGGTTATTTTGAGCTTCTAATAACATGGCCGAGATAATGCACATAAGGTGTAGAACTGACTCCATAAAGTCGATCTGTTTTATCTTCTCAGGAGCTGTAAATATAGACAGAGAAACCCTGTTCCTAGACAAAGCTCCAGGCCACTGGCATCCTCTTCCAAAAGAGGCAAACCATCAGTGGCATGCCAATGACATTATGAAAGGACTCAGTATAATTTTAATAAATATATTCCTGTTAAGTCACCTGATTTTAAACTATGTATAAAAAATATAAAACACTATTCAATATATACAAGTTAATGTGTTTTATATCCTCCATACATAGCTTAAACACCAAACATGTACGTCTGTCTCAGTCCTTTCTGGTAGATAAGCAGAGAACCAGGACTAGGAGGAAAGAAAGGATAAATTATTCTCATCTATAAAATGAGGTTGGGATAGATGAACGATGGGAACTAGCCTCAAAATTACGTGATTCCCAGATGCAGAGAATGAAGGAAATACAATAACAGATGTTTATCGACCAGGAGAGTGGCATCACTGTACAATGTTGCTGCCATTAAACATACTACTGGTAACACCATTTATAGTACATTGGTTTATTTTTTATTTTATTTTAAAAACTTATTGGTTTGAGAGAAACATCAATTTGGTGTTACACTTATTTATGCATTCATTGGTTGCTTCCTGTACGTGCCCTGACCAGGTATGGAACCCGCAACCTTGGCATATAAGAACGACGCTCTGAACAACTGAGCTTCCTGGCCAGGGCCTACAGTTACAATGGTTTTGCAAACTCTGAGCATAAGAGAGGGTCTTACCACTGATTCCACAGGAAAAGAAGCTGATTTGGGGTCTGCAAGGGGCCTAATATTGCTATGGATACACTGGGTGTGATAATGTTACCATTCCTTGATTATCTAAGATCTATTTGTTTTTATCTTATCACAAATATGAATCGTAAAGCTTAATGATACAAATATAAAACTCTTAAGCACAGATATGTCTCTAACAGAAACTGGATTTGAAATCAGCATATCAACTCTCTGATACAAATATAAAACTCTTAAGCACAGATATGTCTCTAACAGAAACTGGATTTGAAATAAGCATATCAACTCTCAAGTTTATCCCTTCCTAGCAATCGGCATTTGTCAATCTTCATTATAGCAGTGATCATTTAAAATAAAGATTCCCAGGGGTCCCACCCTAAATCTACTGAATTAGAATGGCTGTTCCAGGGTCTGGGAACCTACATTTCAGTAAGTTCTCTGGGTTGATTCTTATCCATATTAAACTGCAAATCACTTGACTATCACAAGGATAAGTCAGCTATCATGGAAGGTATTCTCTATGATAAAACACATTAAAATGAGTCATAAAGATAAGGCTTTGTGTATAGACAGATGCACGGTATGTATCAATTTACATACCCACACAAGGTTTTCAGGAAAAAGGAATCAACATTTATTAATGGTCTACTATGGTATAGCTATTGACCAAATTATATATTACTCAATCTTCAAAATAATCCTGTTTGAGTTATGAATGGAAAAAATTAGGCTTAGACAGAGTAACTTTTCTGAAGTCACAAGCCTGGAATATGGCCCAGTGCGGTTGTGAAACTAGATTTATCTGACCCCAGTCTTCTCATTCCATTGTATTAAGCTCATATGCCTATGAAAACACACATACACACTCACATCATAAGAGCCATATAATAAAAGGCAAAGGAATTAAATTACTTTTAGAAACCTTTTACATCAATAGGAACGTAATTTTTAAAGAGCTTATAGTATCAATGAATATTCTTTGGTTCGTCTGCTGACAAAAGAATAAATGGTATGACTACTATCAAAACCACATTTAACAGCCAGAACTTTAATAATTAGAAATATGTTCTGAGGCTTGCTAGGGTCAAATTTAACAGCGATTATTAATCTGCACAAGCTACAAATTTTTGCAAATAAAACATCTTAATATTCATTCTGTAAATCATATTACCTTACAAAGGAAAACAATAATAAACGTGTGACCTAGCACTTGTCCATCCAATGACCATCCTGGGCCTCCCCTTCCTCTCCAGCATAACCCGCCACTGGGAAAGCCCCTTCTGCCAGCTTCTGCAGTCATGTTCTCTTGCCCAAATTCTCTCTAGATCCTCCCTAAGTCCTTCTTTCTCTTCTCATCAGGCTCTATTCCTCAACCTCTGCCTCCATATATTCTCTTTCTCAAAAATCTCTTCTTCCACCTCTTAATTTATTTATATTCCAATGACTACCAAACTAGCCCCGGCCTTCCTCTGGGGAACAATGCACCCATCTGTCTGGGGGACATCATACTTCAACATTTAACTCAGCACCTCTAAGGTGCAGCCCTTCACTCCTTCCGGCTTCCTTCGTGGGTGCCATGGCTCTGGAAATCTGTGTCAGCATTAGCTGTTCCTTCTGTACTAAACTGTCAGATTGTGTCAATTCTTCCCTTTGCATCTGTTCCTTTCCCATTGCATGGCTGTCATCCATTTCAGGCCTTCCCCCTACCCTTTTCCTCGGTGGACTGGGAGCCTTCTAACTGGCCTCCCTGTCTCTGGTTTCTGCCTGCCTCTCCTCCCAATCACCTCATGAGGTACCCTCAACAGCACACTCCTAACACACATGATGCTCTGCTGCCCAAATACCTTCAATGTCTCCTACTGGTTAATACATTCCTATTTCCCAGCTTGGCATTCAAGACCACTATGGTTCGATACCAAATGTTCTCTGGTTTTATTTCTCACTTGATGTGTTTAGAAACCAGTTCTACTCAGCTAGGCTCACTACCTTTCCCTGAATACGCTCCATGCTTTCCTGTGCTGCTACTTCTCCTATCCCAAATGCCCCCTCCTCATCTCTTTGATGGAAACTCCACATCCTTCAAGGACCTGTTTAAATGCTTTCTCACAAAAGAGTGCCCTGACTCCAACAGGAAAAAGGGACCTCTTCCTCTTCAAAGTAACAAAATCTCTTTTTTGGGCATGTCCCACATAGTTATTTTTGCATATTTTATTTTCTCAGCTAAAACACAGGGTTGGAGAGGAAAGGAACCAGATTTTTTGCTGCTGAGTCCCTCGTTCCCTCTGGCACAGTGTCACAACTCCTAGTAGTTACTCAATAAATATTTGCTGCCTACCATTTATGGAACTCCTAAAAATGTGCAAAGCCATCCTTTACATTAATATCTCATCACATTTGTTCTCTTTGGAGCTTAAGTTTATTCCAAGTAGCACTCAAGACTTTCAATCTAATTTTTGCTGCTTAATGCAATTATTGGCACTGTCTCTAACTTTGGGCCTTTAAATTAAACTATCTTTTGAATTGCTTTATTTTGAACACTCACGGTGCTGTGTGGCCTCCAAAGCAAAAAAAGAGCATTTTGAGTCAAAGAAAGCCCACTGGCCAAACTGGTTTTTCTCTCTGCCTACAGGTTAAGTGTACAAATAAAAGGACTCTATAAGCAGATGACAGTGACAGAAAAAGAAAAATTTAAAAGAGAAGAAATTCCTCTCTGAAGATGTTTAAGATAAAAAGATTTTCCTGTATATCCAGTTGGAATCCTACTCTTGGGTCAGTCTCCAACATCCTCAGAGCGGGTATTCTAGCATGTTGACAACAGGAACTCTCTAACTGTTGAATGATTCCTTGCTAAGAGACTGAATATGACTAATATCATGATGGTAAAAACGTGGCACTATGTTTGGTCTTGAATACTCAGTGCCTTGTAGGAGCTTGATAAACATTTGATGAACAAATGAATGAATGAATGAATTCGGAGAAGGCCTTCCTATTGCTTGTAATTTGGAAGTGTAACTTTTAAAATATGGATGGAAGGATATGTTAAATTTGAAAAAAAAAAAAAAGGGTGGAGAGTGCACTGACGAGCAAGAACTGTGAAATATCAACTCTTCCTGTGATGGATCCCACTCTGGCTGCGGGAGAAGCAGGTGAAGGAGGGGTAACTATCAGTCACTGCCCCTTGGACTACGCTTCGTTGGAGTTTGGGTTGCAAGCTCCTCCAGGGCAAGCACTTTACCTTGCACTTCGTGGCCCCAGTGCTGTGCTTTGCGCACAGAATGTGCACCATAAATACAGCCTGAGATGCAAAGACCTTCATGAGCTGCCTGTGCATTTGTACGTTTCAATCCTTCACATCTATTCTTCCTCACCTTGCAGTGGTATTATGAGGAATAAATAAAAACACAACACTTAATCTCATAACACATGCCACACACACACACACACACACACACACACACACACACACACTGCTTGATAAATGGTAGTTGTTATTCTCATCCTTTGGGGCTTTGTACATGCCTCAAAGGCAGCATTTAGTGGACTGGGTTGTCAGTACTTGTGTGCACAGATTGCAGGTGTCCTGGGGTTGGGGTAAAGACCCTTCCATTCTCAGTGCCTAGCAGGGGTGCTCACCTCACAGCAGGCCCTGAGGCTGGTTGCATGACTAAGCAATTGAGATCCAGGTTCCAGGCCTGCCTCTATCCGAACCCACTGGGTCACCCTGAAGAGTTATTTAAACTCTCTGGGCCTAGCAATTTCTGTTGGTCCTTTCAGCCTGGAGAAGCTAGTGAGCTATAAAGAGACTTATAGAAGCTCCCATGGCAGTCACTGGCAGAACTGAAACAAGAAACCCGTTGTCCTGGAGCCCTGTCTGTGCAGTTCACCCTTTATCACAGAGGCCTCACACACCATGTCTCCTTAATAAAAGTTCACTTAAATATCATTGTCACTTTGTACTCCTCAAACCTGGTGGGTTGCCGGCACAAATCACATGCCCCTTGGGAGTATGTCAGTCCCTTAGGAAACCATTTCCTCTTTCATGTAGACCAGTGGTAGTCAACCTGGTCCCTACAGCCCACTAGTGGGCATTCCAGCTTTCACGGTAGGCAGTAGCGGAGCAACCAAAGTATAAATAAAAAGATAGATTTAACTATAGTAAGTTGTTTTATAAAGATTTATTCTGCCAAACTTAGCGGAAATCCGACATAAAGTACTTGGTAAGGAATTATTATATGCTTTAACTTGCTGTAACTCTGCTTTATAAATTTTATAAAGTAAAGTTACTTCCCTACTTTATAAATCACCATTACTGTGGAACCGGTGGGCGATTAGAAAATTTTACTACTAACAGAGATACAAAAGTGGGTGGTAGGTATAAAAAGGTTGACTACCCCTGATGTAGACTAAGGAGACACGCAAATTCAGTTACCTCAGGTAGACCGGACCAGCCTTAACAAAGTCAGTTTCTTGTACTTTGGAAGAAATCACTTGGAAATCCTTGGTTCTGAATCCTCCATCTCTTCCACATCAAGATCTAAAGAAAAGAAAGAAAGAAAAGAAAAAGCACAGTGTCTCAAGACTAGCTGACAGGATTTGATGTTTCAGCAACAACAGTAATTACAATTAGCATGTGTATTGAACACCTACTGTAAGTCAAGCAGCAAGCAAAGTGATTGACATATGGGACCTCAGATAGTCTTCATAATACCTTCAATAAAGGAGACATTCCCCCAATTTACAGCTGTACAAAAAGAGACTGTAAGAGGCCACGGAGTATGTTCAAGGTCACACAACTAGGTTGTTAGATCTGGGACCTAAACCCAGGTTCAACTGATTTCAAAGCCTGAGTAATTAACTTGTAAGCCAGGGTTTTAAAAACTTTTTGGCAGTGACCCACCATTTAAAAAAAATTATATAAACAAATCCCAAAATCTCAAAACATCAAAACAATGCTTACTCTTACTATGTGCAACGCATTTTGACATTTTCTATTCGATTCTTTTCTATATTGTATTATACATTCTATGTCTTTTAAAAAAATATTCCAATAGTAACCTACTACACTTATTTCATAATCTTCTAAAGGGTCCCTACTCCACCGGAAAAACACTACACTTAGGCATAACACGTCGCTAGAAGTTTCTCTGAAACCACGCACTAAATCCTGCTATGCTTTTCAACCATGAACCTGACCAAGTAGCTGAGCTTCCTAATTAGGAGAAGAGTCTTTTACCATTAAAATATATATGTATATAAGGCATCATAACGCATATCACCTATAATGAATCCTTACAAGCGATATTCAATTAGGGCCAAAGCCCAGAATGGAATCAGTCACTTACCTATAGCAGAGCAGGAGTTAGAAAGTGGAATCGCGGATGGGCTAAAATCTAAGGTGATTATCACATATCCTGCAAAGAAGTGGCTACCAGCGGGCGGTTGTGTCGAACCAACTGGGCAGACCTAACTATACTACAGAAATAGGAGGCTGCGATTGCAACCCCCTGGGAGCAGGGCCCTGTCTGCATTTTCCATTCAATTCTAGGGACTTGGTGTTGAGCCAGGGAAATCATCAGGTTTCCGTAGGGTCAGGACTGGGGTCCGAGTCGCAGTCTGGGGGTGAGGAGGTGCGACTGTGAGGGCAGTGCCCGAGCCTGTTGGACCTGAGCCCAGCACGTCCCTTGGGTGCGCATTTCTCCCCAGCCCCCCGCCCTCCAGCACAGCTGCGCAGTTGGGCCACTACGTGCGGCGCAACCTGCGCGGACTCTGCGGTTGAGCCCCCTCCCCCTCCGGCGCAGGCCCCGGAGCCCGGCACCTGCAGGCGCTCGGTCCCTGCAGCAGCCCGGCTCTCCAGCGCTGGCGGAGCTCAGAGCCCTGCGCCAGGGCTTCCCAGCCAGGCTTCGATACTCCCCGGGGACAGAAGGGGCAGGCTGGCCGCGCCCGAAGCCCCGCGCCTGCAGGCCGCGTTTCACCCACCCACTGAGCATACAGACCCTGCGACTGGCACTTACAGGGTTCGACTCCGCCGCGAGCGCGTTCCCCCGGGGGTCCATGGCGCTTCCGGACCCGCCAGGCCCGCCGCCGCGCCGCACAGCACCGCCCAGAAAATGGACGCCGGCGTCTGGGCTCTGCCAGCCCGGCCCGCCCCCGGCGCGGGGCACTGGACGCGGCCCGTCCGGGAGGAGGTGGGCCCGACCCTCTGCTCCGCGGGCCGGTGCTCCAGGTGGCTCGTCGCGCCGAGGGCGAGGCCCCGGGAGGGCAGCGTTGGGACTGGGGAGCACCCACGACGGCCCCGCGAGGCCCCACACCAAGCCAAGTGGACAGCGGCCTCCGCCTCCACCTTCTACGGGGAATACACAATTCAGAACCCGCGGAAGGACAACCCAGTTAGGGTCTAGGCCCACAGAGCCTAAGCACTATCAAAACAAGCCCTAGACCCGCAGATGTGTTCCTGGGTCCCGGACCCAGATCCCAGACAGCATCCAAATCCCGCGCATTTGAGAGAGACAGGATTTGGAGAAGGTCGAGAGCAGTTTTAATTTAATCAAATTCTTCGGAATAGTGGTATCACCTGCGCTTTCCCATGCCTGTCAGAAGAGGCCTAGATTGATTTTCCTCACGTAGTATAAAAAATATTTCACGCACACGACCCAATTCTTTTCCTTAAATAAAGGCTACTGACTGCCTACTGAGATCTTTCTTCCAAGATTCAGGGGCTGCTCACTGAAAAAGTATTTACTGAGGCCTGCCACAAACTCGTGTGGAGCTAACAGCCAAATAAATGCACTAAACGTACAAGTTTTGCTCGCTTTTTAAAAACATTCATGTGCCCTGTGTTTTGGTTGTAATGAGCCTTCTTTAAATTTTTTCTTTAGGAAGGATTCACTACCAGATGACAACTTGGTATGGAAAGGCTGTTCTTTACCTGACTTACATCCTGTTTTTAGCTTGGAGTACCATGTTTGCAACCCTACATTCTAGTTCTTGACCATGTTTTCAGAAGGTGATCATTTTGATGAGTAAAGTATGTATTTCTAGTATGAAATACAAAACCAGTAAAACTTTTTTTTTTTTTTTTCATTTTTCTTAAGCTGGAAACAGGGAGAGACAGTCAGACAGACTCCCGCATGCGCCCGACCGGGATCCACCCGGCACGCCCACCAGGGGCGATGCTCTGCCCACCAGGGGGCGATGCTCTGCCCCTCCGGGGCGTCGCTCTGTCGAGACCAGAGCCACTCTAGCGCCTGGGGCAGAGGCCAAGGAGCCATCCCCAGGGCCCGGGCCATCTTTGCTCCAATGGAGCCTTGGCTGCGGAAGGGGAAGAGAGAGACAGAGAGGAAGGAGGGGGTGGGGGTGGAGAAGCAAATGAGCGCTTCTCCTATGTGCCCTAGCCGGGAATCGAACCCGGGTCCTCCGCACGCTAGGCCAATGCTCTACCGCTGAGCCAACCGGCCAGGGCCAAGTAAAACTTTTTTGATTTTAAATAATCAAGGGAAAATATACTGCCTTAAAATCAAATTAAAGGATCATGCAATTTAAAAATAAAGGCAGGGTTTTGAAGGCTGGCAGGTTGGGCAACATGCATACACATGTACATTAGCAGCTCCCACCCTCCTGAAAGCCAACCACCCTTTATTCTCTCTCCCTAGACCACACATTTAGAAAGATCTATTCCAGTAAACTGCATTTATTAGCTAATGATTCATTTTCCCACTTTAAAAAATGACCCTGCAATGTTTTTGTATATGTAACTGCCAGTCAGAGCTTCTAACAAAACTTAAGCTAACCCTTTGTTAATCATGGATTCCAACCTAAAGAGACTTGTCTGATTGCAAGTTTCCATGTTTTCATTGAGGGTTTTAGAAACAGAATAATTCGGACCTCAAACAAAACTGTGGCACCTGAATCAGGAGCCATGGGCATGGCTCTCTGTGCTTCCCTGAGATGTAAGGTGGAAAGTGGTAAAGCAAAGTAATTTGGCCTTTGAATTCTGTCTGCCTGGGTTTAAATCCCAGCTTTGTCACTTAAAGGTCAGTCACTATGTAACTTTAGGCAAATTACTCAACTTCCCTGAGCCTTGGCTTTTTCATCTGTCAAATGGGGCTAATTTTAATATTACGCTTACCTCATAGGGGTTTTTGATGATTAAATGAGATAATATATGTAAAGCAACTACAGTAGTGCCTGCCACATAGTAAGTGCTCTGTAAGTGTAAGCAGTTGTGGCTGTTAGGGCTGGAAGACAAGTATTCGGAGCTCTAAATTCCTACCATCCAAACAGCAAGAATCATAGCTTCTGTGTGTAAAGCAACCTTTATACCCTAGAAATTTTCCATGGGTAAGCTGCCAGGGTCACATGGTGAGTGACATAAAGGGATTTAAACACAGGTCTGATTCCACAGTCCACTTTCTGTGCTGCTAACATGTTCCAAGGTGGTACCTTGATCAGAAGCTGTCAACAGCTTGTTAAGGGTGAAATCGGCTCTGGCTTTCCTAAGAGGCTTAGCAAATGAATGGCTCCTTACATCCACTTGGGAATTCACAAACAGCGGCATTTCTTTCTCATTAGAGCTAAATGTTTCTCCAGAAGCGAGTAGATTTCCCCAAATTATTATTAATAACATCACAGCAACATTTTTAAACACCACAGCCTAAAACTTACATAATCAGCCTGTCCTTCAAAAATTTCCACCCTTCCTCATAACCAGTCACAGATTCTCTCTCTTAATCATTCTTCTGACTATGGGGAACTATCTGGAAATTTCCAGGGACGTCCCAACCTGTCATTATTTTATTGTTTTCTGGAAAGGTTTATTCTTTTCTTTAAAAGACTTTATTTATTTATTTTAGAAAGAAGAGAGAGAGAAAATTCAGGGGAGGGGGAGGAGGAGCAGGAAGCATCAATTTACAGTAGTTGCTTCTCTTATGTGCCTTAACTGGGCAAGCTCTGGGCCTCGAACCGGCGACCTCAGCATTCCAGGTCAACACTTTATCCACCACGCCACCACAGGTCAGGCAGGTTTATTCTTTTCAAAATAACTAAATGTGATTTCTTTTTCTATAGCTTTATAATCCTTTTCATTTTAATACATTTGCTAATCACAAAAGAATACCTAAGACTTTCAGGATTCTTTCCTCTCTCCTTAAATTCCTACCAGTTCTTCAATGTCACCACAACATGGCTCCCAATGCTTTTCCAGTGGCCTTTGAGGAAACTTACCTTGTTTTCTACTTCATTTCTTTTAATCCTCACAATTTCTGTTATGCTACAACTCCCTACTTGCACTTTTTGATTTAGGACTATTGGCCAATTTAACATTTATTCTCCCACTTCTCTTTCTTTTTTAAGGTTTCAATATTATCATAATATATGAATAGATATGTGTTGTATCTATTTTTTAAAAATAGATTATATTTACTGATTTTAGAGAGAGAGAAAAAGACAGGATTGGGGGAGAAGTGTGAATTGGGACCAACGGGATAATCGGTGTCCCACCTAAGTGGGAAGCATCAATTCAGTTCCTTCTCATATGTGCCTTGACCAGGAAGGCAGCCTGTGGTTTTTGAACTGAGGACCTCAGCATTCCAGGTCAATGCTTTACCCACTGCACCACCACAGGTCAGGTAGTATAGTCTCTGTTAAACCCGCCTGCTTCCTTTGTTTCCTATCATGGGTTAGGAATCTATAACTCATTCTGCCTCCCATGTTTGCAGCACTCTGTAAACTCAATTTATAATTTTACTTTTCCTCTTTTCCCTCATCCTGTGTACTCACCAGATTCTATCACTTGGCTTCCCCTGATGTGGCTGCTTATCTCTTTCCTTTCAAGCTTTTTAAGAAAGTACCTATCCAAATCATTTTCTCTAATCTTCACCGCATTCCTGAAAGGCTTCTTGTGATGTTGAGAAGTCTACCTAAGCCCAGAAGAGGCAGCATTTAGAATAAGAGTGTCAACTTCCAATGCCCATGGGAGCCAGGCAGGAAGTAATATGAATTGGAATCAACTGGATAATTGGTGTCCCACCTAAATGGAGCGTGGGGATGGTCACCACCCAGCCTCAGACCAATTATTGCCAGGTGGGAATGCCAGATCTGCAGAATTTTCTAATGAAGCCAAAACCAGGAATTTTATATAAAATATATGAAATGTCAACTATTAAAAAAAAGGAATCTGAATCTGATCAAATCTCTGGTTGTAACTACCAATTTATAAGAAATCTCTGGGACAGAGGAAGATGTAAAATAGCATCAAGAAATGCAATCATCAAATTTCAAATTGTGGGGAACTACAAGTCAAATGAATTGCTTCTTCAACAAAATTTTTATAGCAATAGCAACAATGAAAGAAAGAGAGGGAGAGAAATCTATAGATTAAATGAAATTTAAAGAAATATTAATTGCACTGAATAGACCTTATTTGGAATTGTGCTTTGAACAAATACATTTTTTAAAATGACCTAATTGGACAAATATGAATGCTGACTATGATATTTGATGTTATCAAAGAATTATTGTTTTTGTTGGTGTGGTATTGATACTGTGGTTATTTTTATTAATTAGTCATCCACATTTTTTAATGTATTTTTTAAGAAATTCACATTTTAAAAACTTTTTATTTAGAGATATTTCAAAGTCATAGAAAAGTTGCAATAATTGTACAAAAAACCTACATACACTCTACTCATATCTATTTACCTATTATTTTTTCCTGAACCATTTGTAGGTTGCAGACATTATTCTCTTTTACCTCTAAATATTTGAGCATTTATTTCCTAAGACAAAGGACTTTCTCTTAATATCCTTATCTTTTAGAGAATGATACTAAAATATTTAGAGATAAAATGATATCTGGGATTTTCTTTATTTAAAATAATACAGGAGAAGGTCCTGGCTGGGTAGCTCAGTTGGTTAGAGCATCATCTGGATACAGCAAAGCTGTGGATTCGTCCCAGCCAGGGCACATACAAGAATCAACCAAAGAATACATAAGTAAATAATACAGGAGAGGATTTACATGAAACAAGATCGGTCAGCAGTTGAGAACTGTGGAAGCTGTATGATGGCTACACTGGGATTCACTAAGCTAGTCTTTCCATCTGTTTTTAAATCTTACAATAAAGTTTTAAGAGAATATGGTAATAAAAGACTTTAAAATGACACGAAATGCTTCTGATATATTAAGTGAATAAAAAGAGGATATAAAATTGTCTACAAAATATTATCTCAACTATTAAAAAAAAAATCACAAAGCATAGCTAAAAGACTGAAAGAAAACATGCCATGATGTTAACATTCCAAATTATTTCATAGTATTTGTATTTTACTTTAATAATTAGAAAGGGTTAAAATAATTAAAAATTAGAAAACAAATACATTGGTAAATGATTCAATTAAAAGTCAAACAAAATACGTATGTGGACTGGACTGGTCAATGGGTCCCCAGTTCGCAGATTTTTACTTAGAAAATGGTTCACAAACTATGGTCTATGGGACAAATGTGGCCTGCCACCTGTTTCTGTATAAACTAAAAACTGAAGATGGCTTACATTTTTAAATGCTTGAAAAAAATCAAAAGGAGAATAGTAGTATTTCATGACATGAAAATTAGATGAAACTCAAATTTCAGTGTCTACAAATAAAGCTTTGTTGGGACACAGCCACAATCATTTCTGTATCTATGATATGACATATATACATACCATGATATTATTCTTCATATATTATTGTATATTTAATTTCACCAATAAAAAGTTTGTGGAAAGTTTTTTCTGTTGTTATATAAATACTGATATACTATCTTCAATTTTGCCTCAATCCACAAAGACTAAAATATTTACCTTTTATAGAAAAAATTTCCAAACCCTAGCTTAGAACTGGACTACTTCTGTGACCTAAAAGCATTAGAAGAATGCCCTGGCCAGATGGCTTGATTCATTAGAGAATCATCCCAAAGCACAGAAGTTACCAGTTCGATCCCTGATCAAGGCTCATACAGGAACAGATTGATGTTCCTGTCTCTCTCTCAAATAAATAAAATAAATAAATAAAATAAAATAAAATATAAGCATTAGCAGAAAGAGCACTGGACTAGGAGTCAAGCACAACCTCTTAACTATCCGAGTGACCTGGAGAATCACAACTTGTCTGGCCCGCAGTTCTCTCAATGATAGAATAAAGTGTGCGTATGGTCCACATAGCACTGAAGTCTGGTTCACATTCCCGTAAGTGCTAAGTGAGAAGTACAGGGATGATGACAACACTAAGTGCTGATGTGCCAGGTGTGGGTCTCCTGGAGATCAAAACTTCAAATAATCGAAATTGGAGACAGCTTTCTAGGCACTCAGACTTAGGATACACTGGTGAACAGCAAAGAAGGACCAACATTGGGCGCTGCAAAAACAGAGCAGCATGCCTCTTGTTGACAACCTGACTTTGGGGAAAAGAGTTTCTAAAATCTGCAGGTTAATGTGGGTATTTTGGGTCTCTCTTCATTCTGAGCTTTGTAGAAGACCCAAAGACTAGGTCACAGCACATGTGAAAACTCTGCTCATTTCACTTAAAGGTTCATTCTGATCTAATAGAGTGATTTGAGGTGAGGCTCTCTGGCATCCTCAGCATGTAGAATGGGGGCTTTGAGATGGAGACTTCATAAGACTCTAGGATAAATCACCTCTAAGGATGTCAGTCTGTAGGTTCTTCAGAATAGCCCACATGGGACAATTAAGCAACAAGGCCAACAATATGACTGAAGCCTGACAAATAAGACAGCACCCAGTCCCAACACAGCAGGCCTGCAGTCTGTCTTTTAGGGGCTCTCCCAAGGCTTCATTTTCTAGTTGAAACTCCTTCCCACCCTAGCTGGGTAGCTCAGTTTGTTAGAACGTCGTCCCAATATGCCAAGGTTATAAGTTTGATCCCCAGTCAAGGCACATACAAGAATCAACCAATGAATGCATGAATAAGTGGAACAAATTGATGTTTCTCCTTCTCTCTTTCTCCCTCCCTCTCTCTCTCTCTCTGTGTCTCTCTCAAAAAATCAATCAATAAAAAAGAAAATTAAAAAAAAAAAGAAACTCCTCCCCATTCTCTCTCCTCTGCGCCCCGCACCCCCAGCTTCAGGGTGCAGCACAGCAGCCCCTCCTTGCGTCCACCCACCCGCCTACCTCCTGACTGCTCCCTTTGTTCCCTCGGTCTTATTTTCTGCACCCCCTGGCTGCCTTCTCAGTCTGTGGTCGTCTCTGTCGCCCCACTTAGCCTCTCAGATGACCACCGTTCTAGTCCACATTGTTTCCCCCGCATCCTGCAATTTATAGAGAATCTTTCCATGATGTGGCTCCTTTCTTTTCCTACTAAAGATTCCCCTCTTCCCTTCAACAGCTCAAGAAACAAGAGGAAGGGAAAAAAATTATAAGGGCACTGCCCTTCTGGGATTTAACCACATTTTCAGCTGGTGGCTTTTGTTTTCTTGTCTCGCTGGTTTGTAAGGCCCTCAGGGCAGGGACTCCAAGTCTTTGCGCTCTGCGCTGGGAAAGATGGGCAGGACTGTTAGGCCTTAATTAGAGCAAGACCTCAGACAGGGGTGCAGATTTTAGCAGGCAAAGGAAAAGGAATTTCAAAATATCCATTTGGTAGCAATGACCACTGGGTAAGTAAGAGAGAGGTTTATTTTATTATGTAAAGAAAATCATAAAAGCTCTCACTCTTTTCATGAACACAGAAAGGATATTTACACTGGCATTTTAAAAACAAAACAGAACCAAGAAACAAACACCCTCCAAGAGCCAAATACAGTGAGGGCAGACACAAGTCCTAGTCTCAAACCCTGGGCAGGAATAGCTGCAGAAGCACAGAAGCCATTAAGAAAAAAGATACAGAATGAGTTATAGGATCAAAAGAGCAATTTTCTGGTCATTGAGACATTTAGGCTATGCAGAACCATGCTGGGATCACCTAACACAGACAAGTGCTTTGGCAACTTGTCTTTGATTTACCTGCTGCCCACAAAGCCTGCAGCAGAACAGCCAGCAGGGAGAACCCTCACTCACCAACCCACGGTTAGCCAGGGAAGGTAAAAAAAACAAAAAACAGAAGCATCTTGCCTGCATCAAAAATTCAAATTTCTGCATTCAAGGGCTTCTCAACTTAACATCTGCTCATGAATGCGAAAGAGTGGCAGCCATTATCCAGGTCACCTGGCAATGCAGGCAGACCAGCTTGGAGCAGGGCAGTCAGACATACGGTGGCTTATTAGGAGCCAAGACATCTTGGGAAGGTAATGAGGATGGGACATAGTGTCCCAGGGAAGAACCATCCTTGCTGTTGGCTGAGATGCCCCAAACTGAAGACTGGCCTTCAGGAAACAGTATAAAAGGCTACTCAGAGAACAGCACATCATTAATTCTTTCTGGAACAGAGATAACACATGACTGTGCCTGTCTGTATAATGTTCCAGCATCGTATAGAAACCTGGACCAGAGTTTCATACTATATTCCATTCTTCCTGGGTTATAGCAGTGTCTGTCACATAGTAGATGTTCAACATATGCTTGAAGAAGTGAACTGAATTGTTGAAGCCCCCTGCCCCACTAATGGGTAATACTCTACTACAAAGGACTAGAACAGTCTTCATGCAGTAGAGTGTTTCATAGCTAGTCAAAATCAAAGTATAAAAAGTCAGGCCACCTCTAACTTATAATAAGCAAAATCTACTAAGTTATGAATCAGTTTTAGAAGATGCTTAGGGCCTTACAGTTCCTAACTTGTATATATAGCAAACCTATACCTTTGTTCTTAGATTTTTATCAGTCAGCAAACTAACCTAAAAGGCATAAAAGAGTTCTGAGTCTTAAGAATTTTCTTAGTATTATTTGCTCAAATAGAGAAATATCACTCCAAGTAGTCTTCAAGAAGCCACTAACAGTCCAAGAGGCCTGGAGAACTGAAGAGTTTTAGGTTTTGGAGGGCAATGACAATTTATTGGCAGAATGGGATAGATCTTTCCATCATTTGCCTTTGAAAAAAGTAAAGGAAATAGCTAGCTCAATGCTTGGCCCTGAGTTTAAACTCTGGAATTCTTATGAAAAAATAAAGCAAAAAAGCCGCCCAGAATTTTTTTTTTTCACTCTGAGAAGGCTTTCTTTTGTGAATTTCTTGGGTTAGCATTGAACCTGTGCCAAAATTTCATCACCACCCAGGACTGTAATGCCCAGAGTTTCCCTGCACCTTCTTAGGCAGCTTCTGGGTAGTACTGGGTCAAAGGCAATGACTCCGCTGGCATCAAGTCCTGGGAATTTGACTAAAATCAGTCATGGGGGCCTGGCCCACCTTCTCCCTGCAAGGGAAGTTTACCCAAATAAGGCTAAGTTCACAAAGTCATCAATATCTGGCTCTGATATCTCTGCAGTTACACTAAGAAAGGGAAGCTTGCAGTTTGAGCATGAGCACTCCTCTGGCTGGTCGAGCTCTTCCTGGCTGGCTGGGTCTATCTTATCATGTAGGTCAGTGGTCCCCAACCCCCGGGTCGTGGACCGGTACTGGTTTTGGGGCCATTTGATACTGGTCCGCAGAGAAAGAATAAATAACTTACATTATTTCTGTTTTATTTATATTTAAGTCTGAACAATGTTTTATTTTAAAAAAATGGGCCTGACCTGTGGTGGCGCAGTGGGATAAAGCGTCGACCTGGAACACTGAGGTCGCCGGTTCGAAACCTTGGGCTTGCCTGGTCAAGGCACATATGGGAGTTGATGTTTTCCTGCTCCTCCCCCTTCTCTCTCTCTCTCACTCCTCTCTCTCTAAAAAAAATCAATAAATAAAATATTTTTTTTTTAAAAAATGACCAGATTCCCTCTGTTACATCCGTCTAAGACTCACTCTTGATGCTTGTCTCAGTCACGTGATACATTTATCCGTCCCACCCTAAAGGCCGGTCCGTGAAAATATTTTCTGACATTAAACCGGTCCGTGGCCCAAAAAAGGTTGGGGACCACTGATGTAGGTCTCTGCTAAACACCATGTCTTTCAGAAGGCTTTCCCTGGCAACCCTTTTAAAGTGTCTCTCTTCTTTCCAACATGTCACATTGCTTTTTAAAATTTAATTTAATTTTTTATCTTTGCACTTGTCTTCTTTAATTCATTGTTTACATACTTATTCCCCTCCTCCCCACCACTACCCACCACTCTAGGGACAGGTCCATGAGAAGCAGGCCCTGGTCTCTCTTGTTCATTACTGTATTTTCAGCCTCTGAAATATGCCTAGCATATAGAAGTGCTCAATAAATGTGTCAACTAGGAACTCAAAGCCTTAGCATGATTTCGTACTAAAGAAAAAGTTGCTAGATTCTTTTCTAGATTCTTCTCCCTATATTAACCAGTTCTAAAACATGGCTATTCTGTGAGAGAGCCATGGTAATGGTTGTGGTACGTCAATATCACTCTAGTAGGAAGAGGTAAAATTTCTTTTAATTAGAAGATATTGACAATAAATATCAACCTGGATAATGATATTTTGGATGAAAGAATGTAATATTTTCCATTTACCTGACTAAACAGATCATTGTTATAGATAGGTTTAAAAAAAAAACCTCAAGATAAGGCTTGGAAAAACATTTATTATTATTTTTTTTTAAAAGAAGAAGACGAGTTGAGAATTTTATACTATAAATCATTCAGGCAGAAAACCACAGATTTGCCCATTTCATTTTAGTGAGAACAAAGCAGTTGTTTGCACATTCTTCCTGTCACACCTGCTCTGGCCTGCCCAGTATAAATGCCTTAGCCAAAAAGTGTAAATTGGTTAAGCAGAGCCTTCTGAACTATGAGAAGGGGTAAGTGCCATCCTTTACAAATGGCAGGAAGTGTTTTTGGCTAATCTAGAAAACCCAATAATAATTGTAAATGGGTAAGTTTAGAAATGCATTGTGCCTTGTAAACATTTCTGTGAAATATGGAGGCAAGGCATTAAGGTGAAAAACAACAAAGTAATAAATAATAATTAGTCTTCCATTCACTGGTCTATTTATTAGAATGACAATGGTACAATATACTTCCCAACAGTCTTATTTGGCTTTCAAGCTCCTTGAATTGTGTTTAAAAATTCTTTTAGGTAAGACCAAGAGCAATATAAATGAATAATGCCACAAAAAAATTACTAGGGATGAAAATCTCCTAGATGACGCAACCATGCTTGAGTTGAAAACAAAAGGATCGACCTTTTATAAAGAAGAAATACACTATTGAACCTATCAGGCATTCATTTTTATGGTAAAACAATTCTATTACATCCATCTAATCTTGTGATTAAGATTCAAATAGGTTCAAAATGATTAATTTGTACCAGCCTAACAAAATAGAAAGCATTGTAGTTGTATCTTTCTGAATAGCTATAGTATATTAATTACAAATGCCTAGTTCATTATTTGCTCAAGAGCGAATGAGAATTAGGTTGATCCTACTGCAACTGTTAAAGCTACTGGTACTAAAATAAATAGACAATACTGAATCAGGTTTCTGACATTTCCCTTCAGTTTATGATTCTCTGATTGATTTTATATTCAAATGTACTTAGTCATTTTAAGTCACAGGCAAAAAGGAAAATGGCTCCCGAACAGCCAAAGGGGGGGGGGGGTGCAGAAAGGTTATTTCATGACAGCCCAAAGAACGAAATCACTATGAAATGAATCATGATCTAATATAATTGAGCCAAAGAAAGACTTCCACACAAAATACTTAAGTTGGCCTCAAAACAACACAACAACAACAATAACAAACCTTTAGCCCGTTAGAGGTTTGATTTTACACACAGTGCTTTGGAATATGACAAGCTGCTAGAATACAGCCACTATTTACAAAAATGGTTCTGAATCTCAAGGTTCTTCGAATCAGAGCAAACCTCTGGGAGGTTTCAGGTTTGACAGCATCTTTCTCCAACACACCTACAAGGACGTTTCCACAAAGGCTCAACGTGCACTTATCATTGGGGTGGGCTTGGCTCTGGGTCTTTCTCTACCGAGAGCTCTGAGGTTACCAATGGAGGGATCAAGGAAAACAAGAGCATAAGCATTTTCCGATTCTCAGAATTTCTGAGATGCCTTTTGTTTCAGTGGCGCTGGTGAACTCGTGATAATGAAACTACACCTTTGTACACAAACTTTGACCAGCATTCTGGAGCACAGTACAAAGAAAATCTTAATTTCTGAAAGTACTGAGCACAAAGGAAGAGAAAAGGAAGCTCTCACTGTGCAAGCTTTCTCCCTATGTGCAGAAACCTGACTTAGTTTTTAAGACTTGCAGACCGCCTTTAAAAAATGTCTAAAACCAGTTCACACTCTATATGAGAGGAAAAAGAACTAAATTTTTCATTAAAGATTTTTTCTTTTTTTTTTTAAAGACAATATTTTGCATATCTGTTTTTGCTCTTTTAAATGAGATTGGTTACTAAGGAAACAGGTTTTGGCCCAGTTTTAATTTGAAACTAAAATATATTTGAGAAGTTAACCTCAAAGGAGAGAGCCCATGAAATTATTTTGAATTGTGTCAGAATTTGGTACTTACAGACCCACAGCTGTATGGTCTGCAATGAACCATCCTAGGGGCTGTTTTATTCAATGAAGCTCTTTTTCTTCTAACAGGGCCATCTACATTAAATATTTCTCACTTTACAAACTGTAACTCTTCCTCTCCCTAAATAATTGATGTATATAAAGTGTATATATTGTTGCATGTTATCTAAAATTAAATTTTTAAGCATATAAGTTTTTATTTTCATCTTTCATATAACACGTTTAAAGACCGTTTCTTAAAATTTAAATATTTTAAATGTTTCATATCAAGCTTGTTTGCGCTCTTTGAAATTATCTCCAGAAACCCATTTATTTTTGGTTTCAAGCTAAAATGGATCTGAATCAACAGACTTTTCAAAAAAAATTCTTTTGTTGTCTAATGGCGCCACACCTATCATATATATATAAATGATTTTTAAAAAAGAAATCATCTCTCTTTTATTGCAGAATCATTTTGTAAAAGTTTATAAAAGCTATATATTTCTAATAGTATCTGAATAGGAAAGGCTACCCAATTTAACACCCCCCCCAAATTATAACTGTCTTATTTAATTTTTGTTTTAAAAATCATATTTTAATTCATCTAACATTCTTGCTGCATGGCTCAAATTCCATAAAACATGCAAATTTCAACCTACCTGTATGTATCACTTAGTGCAATGCTAGCATGACAAGACACTCAGCCATTTTTATGTGAAGCGATGGAGACCGATTTCTCCGTCTTCTTGCTCACAAGTTTTAGATGCAATTGTCACACACACAAAAAAATCATACGCAGAACAGCTTGGATGTACTGTGATCACGAGAACTGAATTTATCAACAGGAAAACAGGATTGGAAAAAAGGAAGTTTCTCATCCAAGGTTTCTCTGAGGCTGCAACCAAGGAGATGGTGTGTTGAAATTTTTTTCCCTTCCTCCTCTGAGAGTTCAAAGCTTGGAACTGACCACTGCAAAGGCCACTGTCACATTTGCTGAAAATCAAACCACTGATACCAGCACTGAAAATACAAATTCGAGAACCAAGTTGTTTGCACACCACAAAGTGCATAGGAGTTAAAAATAGATCCCACCTTGCCTCCTACCTGCATAATAAACATGTAAGTTTCAAGTGTTTAATTTGATATTCACATTAATTAACAATACAACATACATTATTTAAAAGTCAGCAAATGAAAGAAGAAAGGGGAGACACCATCTGGTAGCAGAGTTTTGTTGTTGTTTTGTTTTTAGGGTTTTTTTTTCTTTGGCTTTGTTAAAAAATAAAAAGGTAAAATCCTATTTTGAATGTGATGAAAAGCAAACATCCAGAAGCAAATGAATTGGAACTGAAAGGTGATGTCGAAATATCTAAGGCTATAATGAGGCAAAAACAAGTCTTCACTACCAGATGATATGGCACACAGAGCATTTACATACTCACATCTGAAATACTAAGCAACGTGTAATGAATTCTATACACAGCATGCACACACAGCACAAGCACAGCTAATCCTGCCTGCCATCTTAGGCTCGCAGGAGCAAGATACGCACTGCATGCAGCACAGGAGCACTGGGGAAGGAGGAGGCAAGGGACGGCTCACCTTAAATGCAGTATCTGATTGATGTTGGAAGTGACATTGCATATCAGCCTCAGAGTCCTGGTTCAACTGAGTAGGAGGGAACAAAGAAAAATGTCATCAACTGGTGATGCAAGATGAGCCCAATCACTAAACACTGTTTAGCCAACTCCAAATTCTGCAACCAGGCAGTAGAAGGCATTTCATACACTTAAGCAGAGCTGCTGCACAATGACTGTGTCCTTCTGCTTCTGAGAAGCAAACAATCCTTTTGCTAAGGAAGAAAATCAGCTGGAATGAACACTGTCATGTCTTCTTGAAGAAAGCTTTCAATACAGTATGTATTTGGTTTGGGATGCATTTTATAGACTGTTAATTTCATAGCATTGCTAATAACAACAGCAATACAAAAAGCAAAACTGTTAAGCTATGGCAAAATCAAAAATAATATTATAAAAGGTGTAGCATTTCTAGATTATTTTGTAAAATCCTAAATGGTGCCGGCAGGCTTGTAGAAGAATGCATGATCAGCTGTCTGTATCGGTGCTATAACCTCTAACCACAAGAGTGTAAATGTATCCTGCTAAATGTATCTGCAGTACAAAAGGCAGATACCTCCTCAGCTGGAATGGTATTCAAATGTGAATAAATTTGTTTAAACTTAGATGTGCAGAATACAGCCAGGACAGAAAAATAAATTGATGCTGAGTTCCTTTGGATATACAGCTGACCAGCACTAACGATAAAAGCTATCCTTAGAATACTGACCTAAATAATGTTGACTTGCAGCAGCCTACTGTACTTGCTCAGAACATAGGACATGCAAAATGATTTTTCTCCTCCCTCCCCCTCCAGAAGCTAAATTGTAAAGTAACAAACCATTAACAGAAATCAAAAAGACTATATTTATAAAGAGGGAGAGTACATACTGTAAGAGAAGAAATGGTGTTGTGCTGAGATGCAATGTTTCTTTGTTTTACTTTGAGGCTTATCTTAGCTACGCTTGCATGATGACATTGACATCATGGAGGTCAGGGCTGACACTGGGGTGCTACCCGTTTTATGAGTGAAATGTTTTCTGTAAATTAAATCTCATCTATTCAAACACCAAATTTCATGTCTTCTTCAATACCACCTCTCTACCCCCACTGCTCAAGATTAATGGGAACTAGTTTTACTGTATGTAATAAATCGGAATCATCTTCTGTAGAGATTCCAATACATAATTGTAGGAATTAATTTTTTAAAACAAAAACCTTTAAGAATTTGTATGCATCCCCTTTCAAGCCTATCAACACATGCACGCACACATGCATACACGCGTGCACGCGCACACACACACACACAATTGAAGCTCAAATTGCAATGAAATGTTTAACATGTGGAACAAAAAAAAATGTGGAAGGAGCTGCTTATTCAGGATTTTTAAGAAATGCCCAATAAGCAAATACTGTTTTGCTACAAAACCGGTGTCACCATGTCCCCAAAGAGAGGAAAACGGCATAGCTTGCTAGAAAAATTTCTTCCAGATCCTGCCAGCAGGTAAAAAGCAGAAAAGCATTTCATTTACCATGCTGTACAAAACAAGAAGTCTTTTATTTTTAAGGAAATAGAACAGATTCTTTTCCACTCCTTCTTCAGCTACAAAGAAACCATACCCACCCCCATCCTTAGATCCTGGACATACGCCAACATTTTTATAAAATGCTATGAGACTGATTTTGAGCACATAACATATATGTTTCTCTTCTTTCTATCCCTCCAAAAGTCTTTCATTAACTATTGCATCACTGAATATGCTAATGTTAGTTAATTTTAGCACATGCAAAAATAAATTAATATTTTCTGAGGTTGCTGGTTTTCGAGTGCCTTTATTTTCTGTAAGGACTGGCTAAAAACAATCGGGTTAGCAAAACATTCAAGTTCCCCAGCATTTCTTTTAAAGGAGAAAATGTATTCGAACATCTTAACTTAGGTACTAGGTTTCACAACCAAATCTTTTATTTCTAGCTCCCATCCTATCTTCTCTCTCAGAACTCAATAATTTTAGCTCAATGTGTGGAAAGTACCCAGCCCAGCTCTCCCTTATACATTTTAAAGTATCCGAGTTGGGTTGTCCAGATGGTTGGTCATACCTGAACCACATCGAGTCCTCTTCTCTTTGGAACACATCTCTCTCTCCACCACCACTATTCCAGAAATAAACGTGGCTCTAACAGAGACAGTAGCTCCTGGTCTGACACCAATGGTGGAACCATCTTCCCCACCCCCACATCACTGCTCTATGAGCTCTGGTTAGCATTGACAGCGACAGAAAATGAGAATGGAGTATCCTTAGGCTAATTCCTCCTTTACCATGGGGGCTGAGAATTAAAGACTATCACTCTGAGTTACAAGATACCAATTTAATATAAGGTCATCTGTATAAAGCAGAGTTCTGGGAGTGGGGTCAGAGGAGGCTGCAGCAAAGACATAGGTATTTGGTGTTATTAGTGTCTGTTCAACTATTCCCCATTAATAACATCTAAAAGCTAGACATTTACATTAAAATACTCACAAATTATCTTGTAGGCTAAATAGTCACAATATGGAATCAACTCTAACCACATAGAACTAAGGCAATGTCTTCTCTTCCGGGGATAATAAATGACAGTGACAAGGACAGTAATCCATATCAGGCTCCCATGAGATGAGTGAATAGTGTTATGTCCCCTTTATAGGAGCAGGGTGGTGAATGTAGTTAGGTCCCCTACTGGTACTCATAAGCCGATGCCTGGGCAAGCGGTTTCCAAACTCCTTGTGGGGTTCTCTGTCCACTCTCTGTCAAAATGAGCCTAAAAGCCATGAGTCGGTTATTTTGAGATGTTCCAAAACACTCCATGAGCTAATGTGGCCTGTTTACTAGACCTGATTGTGTTAAACAAAACTGAACTGTAGTTGAAAGCACTCAGATGGATGAGCTTGTTTAGGCAGACATTCTCTGACTAGTAAATCCTGTTTTGTACTTTTAAAAAACCACGCTCATGCCTGAATTACTTGCTTTGTCATGATTACAAGTGGCAATGGTATGTGTTCACTTATGATTTTTAAAAATTTGTGCTCCTCACTAACCTCCTCAGGGCATATGCACAAACATGAATGCAAAAGACAGACCCTTTTTCCATGACGTAAACGCTAACCTGTTTTTTGCCACTTTGATGAATCAAGGACCTGGAACCCAAAATAATCTGGCAAGAGCAGGCGGGGGAAGGACAGAGCTGGCGGTGAGGGGAGCGTCTTTCACTTTGATTAAAGGCTCTTACTTGCTCACAGTCTCATTGTTCTGCAGTCTGAGCTCATTTTATTTTCAGTCCTGTAGGTTAAAGTTAAATTGCATGGCTTACATAAAGAACATAATTCAAGTATGAGCAAAGCTTGACTCTCTACGTTCAAAAAAATGTCATCAAGGCACTGCGTCCCAGAGGACTCTGGTTGATAAACATTTGGATTGGTTTGTACATTTTTTTACTCCATTCAGAGCATTAAAAATTACAGCTGGTTTCCGTTTATACCTAATATAGATATTCAACATTTGTGCGTAAAATTGTTATCAGGTTAGGCTGTTTTGATCTAAATTTAAAAAAATATAATATTCCACTACAACCAAATATAACATAAAAAGTTTAAAGATTTTTCTGAGGTTGGTGAGTATGTGTCTAGAGTGTGTTTAGCCCTAGAAACAACAAGGTTACAATCTATCAATGGCTGAAAAAGAACCTGGATGATATGGAAAGTCCAGTGCTACTTTGATTATCTACATTTTGCCTAGAAATCTGGGCAGGAACTTCTGCTTTCTATCTTGATCAGAGCTAAGTCTACAATAGCTTCCATTTATTGAGACCTTATAATGAACTCAATATCTTAGCTATATTATTTAATTCTAAACCAATAATCATGCAAGGTGAATATTAATTATCATCAATTTTAGGTAAGAAACAAATTGAGATTACTTTTCACACAGTAAATAGCAGAATAAGGATTCAAACCTAATCTTGACCAATTCTAAACTCTGGGTCTTTTCAACCAATTTCAACAGGATAAAACCTCCTCCCTCCACATTCTGCCCTGATGTAGGAATCCTTTTGCTGCGCAGACTCCTGGTAGAGGGGACACACTCCTCCCGGAGCCCCAGTTACCCCTGTTTATAAGAACCAGCCTCAATTCTTCAGGTCCTGGAAATTTAGGGTACCTAGGATGATGGACCAGCAGGTGGAAAAGACAGAACGAAATGGAAAGAATGAACTAGTAGACCATGCTGGAAACTTAAGGTTAGACAGCACTAACAAATCAGCAGTTCACAAATTTGGTCAGAGATCTGTCATAATTTGGAAATGTTTTACAAGGTAAAATAAGTGGAAGAGCATACATTTCCATCTGATAGACCACTTCCTCTAGTGAAGCCCCGTCTTTTTATGTTACAAATGGGGAAAACTGAGGCTGAGAGAGATCTGGTCATTTGTGCTAGATCACACACTTACTAAGTAAATTGATTCATTTGCTGTATTAAAAAGCAATCTCGTTTCCTGTTATACCTAATATACTCAGCATTTGTGAGTAACTTGAACATATCGTTAGATTGTTCTAAGCTAAATGATCATTAAAGAAAAATCAGTGTAACAATCAGGACTGACCTGGTTTCCACAATGTTTTTGGCCCAAACAGATAATCTAAGTTGGTATTACAAGTTCCTCCCCCAACATATTTTGAAAATGAACTTTTAAAAAGCTTAAATTTTGAGTAAGAGATTTTCCTCCAACAAGATCTGTGTTTCAGATGCATCATTTTAATGATCAACTCCCTGCTAACATCTGTATATTCAGCCACTGTTTCTAAGATAGATCCCTTTCACCTCCAAAAGTTTGTGATTCTAAAAAAATGCAACCCAGGTTGCTTTCTAGGTTAGGCCAAGAGCTGGACTCCAAGTCCCCTGCCGCCTGGTTATATGGCCAGCTGACTGTCTCCCTCCTTGGCAGTAATTTTATATGCCAACCAGATGGCTCTCAAAGGGGGCTTTCTAATTGACTCTATCAGCTCCACCCTACCTGGGAATATGAGAGGAAGATTATCTTCCTCAAAGCTCATGAGGCAATAGAAGGAATGACTGGGTGAACAGACAAGCCTGAGAAGTCTGATTTCCAGAAAGTCTCTTCCAATTCTTAGACAGGAGCTTTCTCACGCCTGCCCATGAGCATCTGTGTAAGAAGTGGGAAGACAGTACACTTTTGATGGCAAGGATGGGCAGCAAGCCTTGGTGACCAAACTGAAGTTACCCTACAGGAAAGAGTTGGAGGGAGAAGGGGAATGGGAACCATGTGGTTTTCAACAGAGAAAAAGTGGTGACTTAAGGCTGCAAGGGAGACTGTGGTGGATACCATCCCATGCACCCTAATTCAGTTCAGACTCTCCTGTGGGAATATCCTCAGCATGTCTCACTAGCCTTTTCAATATCACGACCTCCAATTTAGCAACAGAATAGTTCCTGCTTTAATTTCTCTGCACTTGAAACATGGCTAGTAAAGACCTTGAATGCACTGGAGATCAAGAGCTTTCCTGCATCCCTAATCACATGTTCATCTGCGGTCATGACTGCTTGCCACTCCCCAAATGGGCAGCATGTAGAACAACAGGGTTGTCTTGAATTGGCAAAATACATATTCAGCAAGAAGGCTGACTTTCTTCTTTCTAGAGAGATTAGCAACTAGGTTGAAAAGGGAGGGTGGGCTATAAATGAAGGTGGGGAAGAAAGACTTCTTACAGATCAGTCAGATCCAACCCACGTGAGTACACAATCCTCTCCTTGTATCTTTCTTCATTCTGGGCAGCACATATTCCAAAAACCTACCTGGGAACAAACTCATTTGCTTTTTTTTCCCCCCGCAGATAAATGACTTTGTAGCTCAGAAGGGTTACTACCATGTACCTCTTCTCACCACAGCAGCTTAACAAACCTCAATGAATTTTCACTTCCTTTGGATTGAAGATAAAAGCACAAGAAGTTTGTGTTGTATTAAATTACCTATCTTTACTCATATCTCAGGGTTGCCTCCTGCTAGATCTATGTATCTGCTATGGTACCTAGAGTGTTGCCTGGTGCAAGAAAGGGACTTAGAGGTGTGTGCTCTTAACTAACCAACACCAAACTTGGGGGTCCTTTCTCTGCTCCCACCACTACCAGTGGAATCTTCAGCTTTGTACCATGAAGTCACTTACTAGAATTGGAGAACTCACTCCACAAGTTAAGGAATAGACCTGGGGACTGAAAATACCAATAGAAGTCTTTCAAACACTTAGTCACTTGTTTTACCCAGGGGGCCACAGATTGTCTGTTCCTTCTAGAACAGGGAAAGGGGAGACAGAAATAAGAGTGATATGACTGGGTTCTGGCTGGTTGGCTCAGTGGTAAAGCATCAGGCTAGCATGTGGATATCCTGAGTTTGATTTCTGGTCAGGGAACACAGAAGAAGCACCCATCTGCTTTCTGCACCCTGTTCTCTTTCTCTCGCCCCCCCCCTCTTTCTCTCTCTCTCCTCCTCCTTCTCTCTTCCCTTCTGCAGCCATGGCTCAAATGCTTTGAGCAAGTTGGCCCTGGGTGGGCACTGAGGACGGCTCTGTGGCTTCGCTTCAGGTGCTAAAATAGCTCAGTTGCCAAACAACAAAGCAGGGGCCCTAGATGAACAGAGCATACTGCTAGAGGGCTTGCCAGGTGGATCCCAGTCGGGGTGCATGCAGGAGTCTGTCTCTGCCTCCCCACCTCTTGCTTAATAAAAAAAAGGAGTGACCTGACAGCAACACCACTGTTCCCCTCATTTCCTCAGGCCCTCGGTGGCAGAGCATGCTTCCCAGAATTACAGAGAATGCCATCTAAATGCTTGCTTTGAGGGAGGAAAAAGGTTCAAAGAGACTGCTGCAACTCAAGACCTCAGCATCCAGGATAAAAGCCATGTTTCTTAATTTCTAGTATTCTGCTCTCTGTAAGTCAACATACTGGCTCAATTCTTTTTTTGGGGGGGGGGGGCTCGTCTGGGATTCAATTCTTTTTTTAACTCCAAGCTTTCACTCAAATAGATGCTTAATATAGTAATAGAATAAGTGAATTAATGAATAGATGCCAATATAGAGGGTTTATAACTTGTTTCCCATAAGAAAATGTTATAGTATACTTACTTTTTTTTTAAACAGAAAAGCTCAACTAAATATAATTTTAAGCAAAATAGTAAATATTGGCCAAAATATCACCTGGAACCAAGCATCCCTTGAGAGTATCAGAGAAGTAGGCTTGATCGCTATTAAATCAAGCAGATTAAATTTAGCCAGCTGAAGTAACCTTTATCCTATTTGGTTTACAAAAAAAAAAACAAAAAAGTCATGAGTTAGCATGAGCAGCTAAAAATAAGTTGCATGTTTCATTTTCTGTTGTTCAGTATGATTCTGAAACCAAAAGGTACAAAATTAGGAGATTCACCAACACCTACCGATGACCAACAATTCCAATTTTTACCTTTCTAGCAGGTAGTCCCGATCTGTACCTCACAGCCAGACCCAGTACACTGCTATCTGTCTCACCGTGGTCCCTTGAGATGAGTCCCCTTAATAAATAAGGCATGGCAGGAAACGGGGCTGAGGCCAGTCCAGGGGGACAGTGGCTTGTGTGTATTTTATATCCGGACAGGATGCCACCTAGACACCAACCCCATTTGCTCAGCCTCAGTTGTAGCTGATGCTGGGGACCCCATCGCAGAGCAAGGCAGTAAATAAAACTAAAATTTCATTGAGATGGGGTCCTAAGGTAGTGACAACAGCGAGTAACCCTTGCCCTAAATGTCCATGGCCTTATGCAATTCCATACTGCAAACGCAGGCGGTTCATGGTAAATTTAATTTCAAAACTGTCTTTCAAGGGCCAAGTCTGACGAAAAGGTAAGTGTGACAGAGGCGGAAGTCCTTCAGAAGGAAGGCAGCCACCCCACACTGGAACATTCAGCTAGGGCACAAGGCCTGGAGAGAGCATGCGGGTAACAGAAAGCCCTCGGCTGAATGAGATTGAAAGGGGGCAAAGAAGGGTTAATCTGCTTCTGTTAGAGGAGGGGACATTTAATGAAGGTGAAGAGAATAATCTGTATGAAGAGCACAGAAGACAAAGAGCCATTCCAGAAAAGAAATGCTTGTGCAGGGCAAGATGGGTGATTTGTCCTGGATTTTCACCGTGAGGCCATTTCTTAGCCCTGTCTTTACATTGCTTTGAAGTTACAGTCTCAGGGAGGGGTGCAGGGAGCAGATTCACACTCAGTGATGAAATACTTGAGCTCTGATTCCATCTGAGATGGGCGTCTCTGCGAAGCAGAGGGTGAGGCCGAAGCCAACAGAACGCTGCCATAGAAGCCTAACCATAAATAATCAGAAAGCGGCAAAATAAACAATAGGAGCTGCTCATGAAAGGGAAACCAGTGGCTGGTCCCCCTTTCCTGGGGTGGGGAACACCCGTTTTTTTAAACTTAAAAAACTTTAAAAAATTGCTTTTAATAACTTTTTGGGAAATAGTTTTAAGATTCACAAGAAGTGGCAAAAGTAGTACAGTAATTGTATAATTTCATCCAGCGTCCCTCAATGATAATGTCTTCTACCACTACAGTACCTTGTCTAAACCAAGAAATCAACATTGGTGCAGTGCTACTAACTCAGGTACAGACCTTATTCAAATTTCACCAGTTTCTACATGCACTCTGTGTGTGTGTGTGTATCTGGAGTTCTATTAAATTTATCACATGTGTAGACTGTAGTAGCCATCATCAGAATCAAGATACAGAACTATTACATTACCACAAAGAAACTCTTGATAGTTACACCTTCCCCTAGCCCTAACTTCTGGCACTGATCTACCCTCTATCACTGTAATTTTGTCACCTTGAATATGTTATAAAAATGAAATCATACAGAATGTAACATTTTGAGATTGGCTTCTTTCACCCAGCCTAATGCCCTTATGGTCCATTCAAGTTGCATATAAAGAGTATGTGCCTTTTTATTGCTCATTCATATTGCCTGGTATGGATGTACCAGTTTGTTAACCATTTGCTCACTAGGGGACATATGGCTGGTTTCTAGCTTCAAGCTATTACAAATAAAACTGCTTAAATATTCATGTACAGGTTTTTGTGTGAACTCAAGTTTTCATTTCTCTTGTGTAAATACCTCAGAGTGGGATTGTACGATAAGTGCATGTTCAGCTTTAAAAGAAATTGTCGCACTATTCCAGAGTGGCTACACCATTTATATTCCCACTACCAATGTGTGAGAGATCCAATCTATCCGTATCTTCACCAGCACTGGGTAACATCCATATTTTTTATTTCAGCCATGCTGATAGATGTGCAGGAAGCTCCCTCTGATGTCCCCAAAGTGGGAGGAAAGTACGGGGTCTTCAGAGCTTGGGAGAGGGGCTTCAAATACCTTTAACTGTTCTAGCTTTCTTGTCTAAATAACAGCTTGGGCTGTCTGGCATTTCACTGATAGAAAATGGGGCTCTTGATAGGGGGTGAGCCTTCAGGTTTGTCCAGTTGCTCCTGACTGCAGTAGTGGGATACTACCACCTGGTGATGCTGGTTCTTTGAGGCAGTACCTCTCAGCCTAGGAGGCAGACTTAATAGTAATGACCCTCACCCCCATTAGGTGAATATGAGAGCCATGATAGGAGAGCCAGGGGCAGGGACAGAGGGGCCAGGCTCCTCCTGCAACTTTGGCCAGAGACTGTGTGAGAACTCTTTATTCTCAGAGTTACTCATTAGTAGCTAGGAGAGGGAAGGTAGGTATGAAATGAGCACAGAGAGGTAAGGATATAACCACCAGTGGCACTTGTCAGATAAGAGGTCCCACTGAATACTTTTGCCCTTGGACTTCCTACTCTGTTAACCACCCAAGACTCCTCCACAGCATGCGAGCACCTGGCCTGGATGCCATCAAACTCTGATTTCTATCTCCTGGGAGTTAAATATGGAGTTACTGCTGTCATCACCATAGGGGCCTTCCTGGCCTAGCAACTCAGGTCCTGTCAGCAATTAGAACTTCATCTAAGTATCAGGAGGTGCCTTAGCCAAGGAAGTTGTTCAGTCGGAGAGACAGGCTTTGCATAGGGCCAACATCATAGTGATGACTCAAACTGCCCTAGCCCTGTCTGGAAAGTCACTTTCCATCTGTGTGCCCCTGAGTCAAAGGAGGTTGTGGACCTTCCCAGGATCTATATTCATCATGACTCTGGGTCCACAAGTTTGGATCAGGAAGCCAAGATTCAGGAGAGCGGTGATTCTGCATGGCAATGGTCAAGAGATAATGGAGGCCACGCACAGAAGCTTGGTGAGCACAGGCAGATTTCTGGTGCCAAGCATATAGAATAATGGGTGCAGCAGAGGGTCCTTTGTGTTCTAGCTCCTGTGCTTTACCTGGTGTAGTCACAGGAGATGGATGTGGACTTGGGCATGGTTGTATAGGAACTGAACATAAATAGGACTGTCAGGAGCTGAGTAGTCTGTGGAGGCTGAACTTAAAAGTGAAATGATATGATCATTTGGCCCCCAGAAGTTGAGGTAGTAGAGTGAGAGGAAGGGCAGCCAGATATTATCAGGTGACCAGTGGGTGTGCTCTGATGGGTTTGAGCAGAGTTATGCAGACAGGATGAATAGTCACACTTCCTTTTAGGAGATGGTGAGAATTTTTATATTTCATTGTTTGCTCACTATATGTTCTTTGCTATGACAGTTTTCCAAATTTCCATTTTCAGGTGCCTCTTCTCTGACCTATTGTCTCTCCAGATGAGCTGAAGGCAGCCTAGTGCACAACATCTTTCAGATTTAAAGAGGCAGGCACAACTTGGGGCAAGTGCTGGCCCTGACCATCGAGTTATGTAATGGAGACTCCATCATTGAGGTTGAATCCATGGCAGCTCCCCTCTAGCTCTGGCTTTGTCCTCTTTTCCACTCATGCCCACCTTGACCTAAAATTTTCCCACAATGTGGGTCTAGTGCTTGCCCTGTCCCTGCTTTCTTAGCTTCTGACTCTGGACCCCACCTCTTCCTCTGCTCTCGTGGCATGGACTTGCATGGCTGCCCTACGTTCTCCTTGATCAAGCTTCAGTGTCATCACCTTTGGCTTAGGGCACACTGTGGTCTGGCCTATTAGGCAACTAAAGTGGACAACCCCAGAGGGCTGCCCACACATGTCCTGAGATATGGCTGCCTATCAGAAGCAGAAAAGAAGTCCTCTAGATGAGGGAGGAGCTCATTTCAGCTGGTGCCTGTCTCTTTTCCTCAGAGGTTGGGTGGATCCAGGCCCTTTGTCTATACTCAAGTTCCAGTTTTATCTCTGCCATTATATCTCTGGCACAAGGAAGATCTCTGGGTAACCACAAGGAAGTAAGTGAACTATTCTGGGTCTCGGTTATTTCATTCTTACAATAAGGTTTTCTGACCATACTATACCACGAATAAGGGAAAGATCTAAAATTCAGAACCCTAAAAAGAGTCTTTAAGTTAAATTCTGATTTAGATACACTAGCTCAGAGTTCCCTAACTTTTTTCATCTAATAAGTATTTGCTGAAGTGAAACTTGAATTGCACACAGCATATCAATAGTTCTCAGGTTTTCATGTGCTTAAAGATTGGGAGGCTATATTAAAATGCATATTCCTAGGCCCCTCCTCAAAGCTTCTTTTGCCCCTGGAGCCTAGGAGCATGCATTTGAATGTGAGAAATTGAAGAGGACCTAGGTTTTGAAACAGACACTGGTAACTTTTTAGAGGCTAGTTTATTAATATGCATTAGGGTCTTTAAAAACAGGTCATTTGAGCCTGACCAGGCGGTGGCGCAGTGGATAAAGCGTCGGACTGGGATGCGAAAAGACGCAGGTTCGAGACCCCGAGGTCGCCAGTTTGAGCACGGAGTCATCTGGTTTGAGCAAAAAGCTCCCCAGCTTGGACCCAGGGTCACTGGCTTGAGCAAGGGGTTGCTCGGTCTGCTGAAGGCCCATGGTCAAGGCACATATGAGAAAGCAATCAATTAAAAAAAAAAAAAAAAGGTCATTTGACCTACTGATTCAATTATAGGAATTTTCCTTAAGACACAAAGATAAATCCACAAAGATTTATCTTTAAAAATGTTTACATATTTATAACACCAGAACACTAGAGGCAATCAAAACAGCCATCAATAAACAGGCTGGGTAAATTAAGACATATCAGTCCAATGGAAGCATAGTCATTAAAAGTCAAATTTTCAAAGACCACGTAGTCACTTAGAAAATGTTTATAACATACCATTAAGTGGGGTGAGAAAAAGCATATAAAATATCATTTCAATAATTTCTAAAAGAAGAAATATATATATACAAAATATTGGAAAGAAATACATTGAAATGTTAGTATTGAATTGTTTGGTTGTTGTCTCCTTCTTCATATTTTTTGTATTTTCCAGATTGTGTGTAGTGACTAGTTATGGCTCCTTTTGTTTAAAAACCAGTGACCCTGGCCAGTTAGTTCAGTAGTAGAATATCCACCTAGTGTGTGAATGTCTCGGGTTTGATTCCCGAGAAGCAACCGTCTGCTTCTCCACTCTTCCCCGTTTCCCTTCTTTCTCTCTTCCCCTCCCACAGACATGGTTGGATTAGTTTGAGTGAGTTGGCCTCGGGCTCTGAGGATAGATTTGTGGCCTCCACCTCAGGCTCTAAAAAATGGCTCAGTTGTTGAGCAAAGGAGCAACGACTACAGATAGGCAGAGCTTCACCTCCTAGTGGGCTTGCTGAGGTGGATTCTGGTGGGGGCAAATGTGGAAGTCTTTCTCTGCCTCCCCTCCTCTCACTAAAAAAGGGGGAAAAAAACCCAGTGATTTTTATTTTTTATTTTTTAGAGACAAGGAATTTGCCTCATGTAGAATAAAAACTGAAAGACTTCTTAGGAGTTCAGCGCAGCAGTGTCCCAGCTGCAGTGAGAGGACTCACAAAACAGACAGACTGAGGCTGGTGCCTGGAGTAAATTTTGAGCTACACTCTCTTTTGCAAAGTACCTTGGCATAGATGATGACAAGGAATTTGAGTCAAGGACAAAGTCCTTTTCTCTAGTTACTACTTTCCTGCTACATTCAGGGATAAAAGACTATAGGATCTGGGACATGGAGGAAAGTTCACAGTTGAAATGACATCCTTACTGCTCTTGGACTGAACTCATGCTTGTTGCCTCTGTGTATAATGCTCCCAACCCTACTCCATAACACCAAGCAGACCCACATCAGTCATGATTAGGGATTCTGGACAGATGGTGGGCTCCATTCTGGTGTGAGAGCACCACCCAGGGTCAATGTTTTCGTGGAATGGTTTCAGAGCTTCCTTGGGCCAATGCACTGACAGCTCCAGAGAATGCCAGGAAGCAAATACTTTTTGGCAGGGAGATGGCTCAAATCCATCCTCTTTCGCAGATTTCAGTGAATCCTGGGTCAAACCTCTCTCTGATAAGATTATAAGCCTTGGGGTTAGGCCTCTGGCCTAGACTCAAACCTTTCCAAATGTCCTTGAAATTTTTATGCTTTGGCTCATTAGAAAGTGGTGTTAAGGCTTTCAGATAAAAGTCAATTTAGAAAGACAAAAACAAAAAAAATTAAAATAATGATACTTAACAATATTAACAATAGCAAAAGCTAAAACACTAATGCTGATGATAATTACAGTAATTATTTTCATTAACACCTTGACTTGACATGCATTTTTCTAAGCCCAAACCACTTCACATTTATTATCTTAGTCTAACAGAATCTCAGTTTTACATTTTTTTTTTTAAAAACTACCATTTCAGAGGCAGAAGGAAGCTTTAAAGTTCTGACAAAAAACCAGAGGCTTTTTGAGTTAAAAACAGAACCCTGAAGTCTCAGTGTGGTGTTTTCCAACTTCGTTCTTGACAAGAAATCAGGGGATTTCAGCATGAGAAATTACGAAGCTCTATTACCATGAATTCTTAGCTTTGGTGAATATGATGCGACCTTATTGCAAAATTCTCTAACGGGAGTAATAGAACATTTATAATGCTGATCCACAGTAAGAAGGAGGCTTGTACTTCTGTGCTGTAAGAACTATAAAACCTCTGGGGTAAAAAGAGCCAACAGGTCTGTAGACACTGCCTGTGTCAGTCTGCTATGCTCGTCACACATCTGTCCATCATGAATCCACAGGGCCAGGCTAAGCTCCTTGGATGACCAAGGCTCTGAAAAGACAATGGTGCTCCAAATTTGAACTATACCCCCCTCATGTGGAATTAAAAGTTTTAAAATAATACAATTAAGGAAGCTCAAGAAAATCTAACTTTTCCCATGGTATCTACTTCGATGATTTTTGAAAATGTTGAAGATCTAAATATTTACAAAGTGTATACTTATTACCCCTACCTGTTTGTGTGTCTGTGAAGTCACTCAGCATGCTGTACCAGTACTGTGGAGGGGTAATGTTGACAGTAGCGGAAGTCTGATTTGGCGATCGCACACCTCTCTCTGGCATGCTATTCAGCTAAACATTAGAAATCAGGAAGTTGGCCCCACCCCACCCTCTCCAGACACATACTCAGACGTCAATTCCTGCATACTAAGTGCTAGAAGGAGTCATTATCACGTGGCAGTTGAATGGACCCTGACACTTTGCCTCTTTGACTATGGCCTTTGGCTCTGCCTCTCTTGGTAGACTCCGTTAGGCTGGGACTTGCAACAACAGATCATCCCCACTTGGCTCCAGCTTTCGAAACCTGGTACATGTTCTCAACTTACTTGTTTGGCTGTATCCATCTGGTCTTCTCTTAGGCTTACTCCACTAGCCCAGCCATGTCTAGGCTCAGTAGGCTTTCAGGACCCACCAACCCAAGAAAATGAACTTTCAGAGGTTGTAGTGTTTTTGTAATACATCAATTTGTTATTCCATTCCACTCCTCCATAGCCCACTTCAGATGGGAGGGGACTGGGCCAAGGCCAGGCGGCAGTGACAGGAAAACTGCATCAGGCTCCATGAAAGCCTGCAAGGCTGTGTCAAATCAGCCAGTAGTTGGCCTTCTGGCACAATGGACAATGTATATTCCACTGTGGGTGTGGGTGCCAGAGATGCTCAGTCTGTGATAAAATTCAATCAGAAACCAGTGTCTAGCCAGATATTGACAATATAGCTAGAGAATTAGGTACCAGATAGCTCAGGAAAAGACTGTAGCCCATTTTCAGTATCTGTGCTGCTGAAGTGAGCATATATAACCCATTTTCAGTATCTGTGCTGCTGAAATGAGCATATATAGTCCATTTTTACTGAAGGTCTTTAATGATGCCTTAGGGGCATTATATGGCGCCTGCCATGTGGTTTCTGCTATTTATCTGTGAGGGGAATACTGCACTAACACCAACAACAGTGAGAAGGCTACATAAAATATAAAATTAGTTTCCGGGTTCTCCAAACACAAATTATAACTTTAGCACTCATTGTTTCAGTAAACATTTCAAAACTTTTCCTGAAAAGAAAAAGCTAGAATTATATATCAAATCCTTAGGGTAGCAATAATCTTCCCAGCTTGAGCCTTTTTAGTCTACTTTTAAATGTTTCCCTAGTGCCTGACCAGGTGGTGGAGCAGTGGATAGAGCATTGGATGGGGACACAGAGGACCCAGGTTTGAAACCCCAAGGTCGCTGGCTTAAGCACGGGATCGCTGGCTTGAGCATGGGATCATAAATATGACCCCATGGTCACTAGCTTGAGCCCAAAGGTTGCTGGCTTGAGCCCAAGGTCACTGGCGTGAACAAGGGGTCACTCATTCTGCTGTAGCCCCCCCCACCCCCCATCAAGGCACATATGAGAAAGCAATCAATTAACAACTAAGGAGCTGCAACAAAGAGTTGATGCTTCTCATCTCTCTCTCCCTTTCTGTATGTCTGTCCCTATCTGTCCCTCTCTCTGACTCTGTCTCTGTCAAAAAAATAATAATAAAAATAAATGTTTCCCTAATACTTGGTGTGAAGATTCTGTCTTAGGCGGGGATTCCTCCCCTCCCTTTCTCTGCATTCTCCTCCACCCCATTAAAAACTGTGCCAAGATCTGGAGCAGATCAGGCAGGGGGGTAGCTTCTCAGAGCCCTTAGGAGCAGAACCAGGAACTTCCTATAGCCCACTAGGGCTCAAAGTTGGGGGAACAGAATTCTGTTGGACAGTTCCAACTAGCATAACTAGATCCAGGACCAGGAGACAAAGCCAGAAAGGTCCTACTCCAAGAGGAGGACCCTGTAGGGAAACATAGGGGAAGAATGTTCTTCCTGGTTCAATGGCCACTGGCACATAGTAGCTCACAGAAAGGCTCAGGGTGACAGAGGCATCTTGAAAAATTTTACCCACTGCTCCTTGTCCACACAGCTAGATGTTTCCTAAGAGTGTCAGGGAATTCTAAATGTCTGATTTTTTTTACTTCTCCCACTGCTTCATTTTGCTAGCTTACCTTGAACATCTCTAAGTTCCCAATTATGCTGGGCCAGAGAGGACTACCACTTCTCCAGAAACTCTCCCCAGCATCCCGGGGAAGTGGCTTTCCCCCACCCCCCACCCAGGGACTACATTTCTCAAACCCCTTTGCAGTCAGATGTGGTCATGTGAAAGTTTCAGTCAACTGAATATGAGTGGAAGTGATGTATATCACTTCCAGGTATGGCTCATGAAAACCTCCTATGTGCATTTTTTACATTCTTCCTCTTCTACTGGGAAATGAAAACAATCCCAGATGACCCTGAAAACCACATGCTGCAGAAGGTGGAGCCTCTCTCAATCTGTGTTTCTGAATGTGTAGAAGAGAGTTATCCCACTAACTTGCACTGTCATATGAGCAAGAAATAAACTTCTATTTGAACCATTATACATATTTTGGTCTACGATAGCAATTAAACTATCCTATTACATATCCTTTTTGATAGTCAGCTGTTATCATTATGTGCAGAAGTCCCCAGGTTTTCTCTCTTTTTCTTAAATCTTACTGCAAACCAAAAGAACAAAATTAATAAACTTATATTTAAGCAGCCATTAGGGATAAATGGCACTCACCAAATTACTGGTCACAGTATTCAGATCTTGCAACCAGATGAAGAGTAGTTTAGCAGAGCCTCACTTCAAGCAATCTGATATATTAAAATAAAACAAAAAGTAAAATATAAGACCTACAAAGCAGATATATTACAGTGTGATGGTTAATATCTAAACGGTATAGTCAGTTTACAAAGGAATTTATCACTCTTCTGCAGTAAATGACAAGTTTCCCCATTGCCTTTAAAATAAGAGTTATTTTTGCCTGGTCTGTGGTGGCACAGTGGACAGAGTGTTGACCTGAAATGTTGAGGTGGCCACTTTGAAATCCTGGGCTTGCCCGGTCAAGGCATATATGATAAGCAATCAATGAACAACTAAAGTGAAGCAACTATAAGTTGTTATTTCTCGTCCCCCCACCATTCTTCTCTCTATAAAATCAATAAATACGATCTTTTTTTTAAAGAGTCATTTTTAATATCCTCCCCCATTCATCATTATAAAACAGAATTTATAAAGAACAATTCTACTGGGCTAGAGTAGATGCTGACTCAGGGAATGACTCTGGAAGTCAGGAAAACTGGGTATGATTTCTATGCCTTATGTGCGCTGCAGTTCTTACATACACATTAAAACTTTCCTCTTGGGAATTTAGCTTTCTTGGGTAGGAACTTCCAGAGCTTGTAAAATTATAGGCTATGCAAAGACTTAAGATATTTTTATAGGTAAAGTTAAAACAGACACCAGAGATACATTATAACGTCTTTGTGTTTAATGTCATCTCAGATGTCACAAGAAGGAATGAAAAAAGCTGTCTGTAAACAGGGCAATGTGACAATGGAGGTACCCACACCAGGACAACCAGGAACACATTCTGTAAAGGCAGCAGGCTGTGGATGTTTTCTTACCAGAAGTGCCATCTTTTACCAGATTAAGTGTGTGAAAATATTGTTTGACAGCACAGGGCACCTATTTGCCTAGAACAGGGTTTATTTTTGTATCTGATTACTCAGTATAAGATCCAGGAAGCAAACAGTTCAGAACTCTGAGCAAACATTCTGGCCGTCCAAAACAGAGCGCTGGGGTGGAAGGAAGAAGAGGGTTGACGGGGTACGGCTAGACTTAAGCCATTTCCCTCAGGGTTTCAAGCTTTAGTGTGTGTATATATATTTCTGAGAGGAAATGTGTTCCTGTCTGGGCCTGTGGAGAAGAGAGAAGACAGGTCCCTTTGTGCTGAATTTGGAGGGTCTCCTAAATGCAGTGCCCCTCCCCCCTGGACTGGGGCCTGCCAAGCCTTAGGTGTCAGGGAACAAGATGGCGCCCCACCGTGTAGGGCACTGAGTGAGGGGGCCCAGGGTGGGCCTTCACTTACTCGGAGGCGCTGGCTCTTCTGAAACCCAGACGCTGCCAACTCCTTGGGCTCAGGAGTTATAACCGCTTTCCTGCTCTGTGTTCTTCTCGTTGAAATCAGCTCCACATATTTTTCTGATGATGTTACCCATTCTGACTCCTTACATTTTGAAAGGTGATCTACAAGTGAAACCTTCCATGAAGCTTAAAAAATAAAAATAAAAAAGAAGAGAAAAAGAAAGGTGTGCTGTGGGGAGATGGGGAGGAAGAGGAGAGAGGCAGTTGCCTTCTTAATTTGAGATTTGCTGCAGCTGCGTGTGCCACTCCCCAGTCGGTTTCCTGGCTGCAGAGGGAGGCCAGTGGCCGGGCGTGAGTGACGTCAGGGTCAGGCCTGAGTCATCATCAGAGGCCGGGCTGCCCTGCCACTCGGAAGGGGACAAAAGGAACCTTTGATGTCCAGGGCCCTCCTCTCAGCATACTCGTCTGTACTGAGCAGCAGGCCAGGAGAACATTCCAGCCGCTTCCCCACCCCCGGCCATCCTTTCTACTTCCGGAACAGTCCCAGGCCGATTCAGCAAGGCCTCTCCTAGGGATGTCACTCTCCTGCATGGCAGAGGCATGGCTGCTGTCTGTCAAAGAGAGAAGCAGGGGAGGGTGTTTCTCTGGGGATTTCTCACCTCCTGCTTCCTTGTGGTGCTCTCTAACCCAGGGAGTCGCAGTGGTATTAAAAGAGATGTGGAAATGCAGATGATGTTCTTGTCACCCTCCCTGAGCAGTACGCAGTGGTCAGTGTCTATTCTTGTCTGCTTTTGTGCGATGGTACTGGGCTTCAGTTCTCTGTTCTCTGGGTGCCAGCGTAAGCTTGCACTTCCTGGATTTAAGAGGGCACTGCTCTAAAAGGGTATTTATATCCTAGTGCCTGGCAGTGGGCTCAGTAAGTACATGATGAATGAATGAACGATTATTTTAAAATAAAACAGTACAAAACATATATTGAATACTTACAGTGAATATTCGATCTTCTGTGCCAAGTGCTTCATAAAGATTATTTCATTTATTATTATGAAAAAGCTGTAAGGTAGGTGCTATACTGATCACAAAAATTAGGGGATATTGTATCACTTCATATTCATTTTGAAATATCCCCTAATTTTTGTGAGCAGTATATTATTATCCCCTGTTCTCTAGGTGAGAAAATGAGCTCAGAGAGATTCAGACACCTCTCTAAAATCTCACAGCTAGTTAGTGGCAGAGCCTGGATTGTCTGATCTCAAATCCTGTGCTCTTAACCACTATGTTGAGTGGCTGGAGTGAGTGAATGAATATTGATCAAGGGCCTGTCCATCTGAGGGAGAATAAGGGTAAAGATGGGGCCTGAAACCAAATTTAAAAAAAAATAGTGAAGCAATTAGGGATGATCTGTCTAGGGTAGTAGGCCCTGTGCCTTCTTAATGGGTCAACACCGGGTCTAAGGGTTGGTAGGATATGACAGTGACAAGGAAGGCAAGTCTGTCATCAGGTCCAAGTGAGGATGAGAAGCTAGAATGTGAAGACAAGTTGTGGAGGCCTGGTGGCGTGTGCTGGGTGCGAGTCCCAGAGCACAGCAGGAGGGAGTACCAAAGAGGTGGAGGTTTGGGGCAGGCAAACAGACTACATGACAGTGCTCTCAAAGACTGAGAACTAGAGAAAGCTTTGGAACTGTGACATGGTTTCAAAGCATAAGGCGGGGCTGGATGTGACAGGGAACAGAGCTGAACCTTACAATGGTACGTACTGTCCTTAACACTGTCCTACCAGGAACCAGCTGCCTTTTTTGGACTGAGTGAGAGTGCTGTCAGCGGCTGTGCTCACGCCAAGGTGAGGAGGGCAGCGAGAAGAGAACATTTGCTTACCAGCCCAGGATAAGGTGATTTTTGAGGTACCTTCTCCCTCTGTGGTTTATGATTCTGTGATTTGTACTTTTCCACAGTTCTCCTAGGGTAAGTGCCTCATTCCAAGAGAAAGAAAAGCCAGGAATTTCCAGCCCCTTTTGGAAGGGGGTTAGGGATGTGTTGGTGGCCTCAGTATTGCCACTTCATAGCTTCCCTTCCCTCTGTGGGGCAGATGTCTCTGATCACAGGACCCCTTTCGGTGGCTCAGGAAATCAATGTAGTTACCTTGTGCTGGGAACTCGGCTAGTTGCCACTCTGAGGAATTAAACTTGTGCTGTGGGGCCGGACTCCCCAGCAGGTGGAATCAGCAGGTAAGTTTCAGAAGGGAGAATGTCACAAGCTTTTAATCAAGGGAGCAGCAACAACTAATCAGGGTCACTGTCAATATCCACACAGAGCCTGACCTTGGGCCAAGGAAAGCGCTTTAAGTTCCAGGCATTTTTGGCAGAAGGCTTGTTTATTCTTTTCTTCTCTCTCTACAGAAAATGCCTCTGGGCACCTCCCTGCTCTGTTTCCCTGAGGGCTCAATGGCCTTGCTCGCTTCGCATACACAGGTACTTATTTCTCTAATAAGATGATCAGAGGCTGATTATTTTTTTCAGCTTCTCTTGTGGGACCAAGACAATGCATTGAGAAGAAGAAAGGAAAAAAAGAAATGATGAGTAAAAGCTTAAGTGAGACACGGATCCTTGCACTGTATGCTCTTGGGTTGGTTCAAACAGAGGATAAAATTCAGAGAATTGGGCAAAACATCTATTTAGGGACACAGAGAAGGAAGTGATGAAACCTGTAACCTCTACTCCACCTGGAGAACCTGCCTCCTTTGTTATAACAAATACAGCTATACTGATAACTGTAAAAAATAAAATTAAACATTTATAGGTTCAAGGAATTCCTTGGAAGACTTATTTATACTTGCTGTCTCCAATGTCTTTTAACTCGTTCACTTAAAAAAATTACTAAGATATAATTTATATACCATAAAATTAACTCACTTAAAGTGTGCCATTCAATAGATTTTAATACAAGTATTTACAGAATTGTGTGACCTGTAATCTAATTATAAAACATTTTAATCATCCCAAAAAGAAAGCTTGTACCCATTATCATGCCTCCTTTGCCCCCATCCCCAGCCCTAAGCAAACATTAATCTTCTTTCTGTCTCTATAGATTTTCCTTTTATGGACATTTCATATATATGGAATCAGACAATATGGTCTTTTATATCTAGCTACTTTCACTTAGCATAATGTTTTTCAAGTTCATTCATGTTGTAAAAGATATCAGTACTTCATTCATATTTATGCTCAAATAAAATTCCATTGTGTGGACATACTACATTTTGTTTATCCATACATTGATTAATAAACATTTAAGTTATTTTCCTTTTGGCTGTTACAAATAATATTGCCATAACTGTTTGAGTACAAGTATTGGACATGTCTCTTGGGTAGATACAAAGGAATAGCATTGCTGGATCATAAGGTATTTTAACATTTTGTAGAACTGACAAACTGTTTCAAAGTGCTGCACCATTTACATTCCCATTAGCGATATGGGAGAGTTCTGATTTTTTTACATCCTTACCAACACTCTTTTTAAAAATATTATTTTTTAGTAAAGTATAGTTGAAATGGGATATTGTATTGGTTTCAGGTATACAACATAGTGACTTGCCATTTATATACCTTGTGACGAGATCACCACAATAAATCCAGGAACCATCTATGCCTTATAAACTTATTAAGATATGGCCTATTTTCCCTATACCATACATTACAGTCTCATGACTTATTTATTTTATAACTGGAATTTTGTACCTCTTATTCTTCTTTATATTTTTCACTCATCACTCCACTACCCTCCCCTCATCAACATTCTTATTGTCTCTTTTTGATTCTAGCCATCCTGGTGGATGTGACATGGTATCTCATTTTGACTTTCATTTGCATTTCTCAAAGGATTAACGATGTTGAGCATCTTTTCATGAACTTATCAGCCATTTGTATATCCTTTTTTGTCAAACTGCCTATTCAACTCCTTTGTCCATTTTTAAATTGGATTATTTGTCTTTTTATTTTTTGAGTTGTAGGGATTCTTTATATATATCAGATAAAAATATATGTTTTACAAATATTATCTTCCTGTCTGTGGGTTGCCATTGCATTTTCTTTATGGTATTCTTTGCAAGAGAAAAGATTTATTTTTATTTATAAATTAAATTTAATGGGGTGACATTGATCAATAAGAGTACATAGGTTTCAGGTAGACGTTTCTATAGTATTTGAACAGTTGATTATGTTGTGTACCCATTGCTCAAAGTCCAATCATTTTCCATCACCATATATTTGTCCCTCTTTACTCCCCTTTCCCCATTCTCCCATTCTCCTCCCCTGGTAGTTTTTTATTTTGATGAAATTTTATTTTAAAAGTTTTTAATTTTGATGAAGTACAACTTACCACTTTTTTTTTTTTTTTTTAACTTGTGCTTTTGGTGTCATATCTGAGAAACCATTATCTTTAACCTAAGGACATAAATAATTATACCTGAGTGTTTTTCTAAGAGTTTTATCGTTTTAGTTCTTACATTTAGGTCTGTGATCCACCTTAAGTTAAATTTTATGGTGTATGTTAGGGATCTAAATTATTCTTATCGTGTGGATATCTAATTGTCACAAAACCATTTGTAGAAAAAAACTATTCTCACAATAATTCTGTACATCTAAAACTGTTCTAAAATTAAAAGTTTATTTTTTTAAAAATAGTATATTCTCTCCCCTACCGAATTGTCTTGGCCCCTTTGTCAAAAATCAACTGACAATAAATATATTTTTTAAAGATTTTATTTATTCAATTTTCAGAGAGGAGAGAGAGAGAGAGAGAGCGAGGGAGAGAGGGAGAGAAGGGGGAGAGGAGCAGGAAGCATCAACTCCCATATGTGCCTTGACCAGGCAAACCCAGGGTATCGAACAGGCGACCTCAGAGTTCCAGGTCGACACTTTATCCCACTACGCCACCACAGGTCAGGCCTGACAATAAATATTAATGGTTATGTCCGGACTCTTATTTCTATTCTATTGACCTAGATAACTGTTGTCATGCCAGTATCATGCTGTTTTGATTATTGTACTTCATAATAAGTTTGGTAAATCAGGAAGTATGAGTCCAACCACTTTGTCCCTTTTTAAGATTGTTATGGCTATTCTGGATCTCTTGCATGTACATATAATTTTTAGAATTATTTTTCAATTTCTGAAAAATAGCTGGGATTTTTTTTTTTTGTATTTTTCTGAAGTTGGAAATGGGGAGGCAGTCAGACTCCCACATGCACCCGACCAGGATCCACCCGGCATGCCCACCAGGGGGTGATGCTCTGCCCATCTGGGGTGTTGCTCCACTGCAACCAGAGGCATTCTAGCACCTGAGGCAGAGACCATAGAGCCATCCTCAGCACCCAGGCCAACTTTGCTCCAATGAAGCCTTGGCTGCGGGAGTGGAAGAGAGAGACAGAGAGGAAGGAGAGGGGGAAGGGTGGAAAAGCAGATGGGTGCTTCTCCTGTGTGCCCTGGCTGGGAATCGAACCCGGGACTCCTGCACGCCAGGCTGACGCTCTACCACTGAGCCATCCGGCCAGGACCCTCTGGCTGGGATTTTAATAGAGATCATGTTCTATCTGTAGATCAATTTGGGAAGTATTTTCATCTTAACAACATTAAGTCTTCTGATCCATGAATTTGGGAGGTCTTTCCATTTATTTAGACCTTTAACTTCTTTCAACATTTTGTAATTTTCAGTGTGCTTCTTTTTATCTCCTTTTGTTAAATCTCACTGTAAGTATTTTATTCTTTTTTTTTTTTCTTGGTATTTTTTCAAAGCAAGAAGCAGGGGAAGGCAGACAGACAGACTCCTGCATGCGCCCAACTGGGAGATCTACCTGGCATGCCCACCAGGGGGTGATGCTCGGCAGTGCTCCACTGCAACCAGAGCCATTCTAGTGCCTGAGACGGAGGGCATGAAGCCATCGTCAGTGCCTGGGCCAACTTTGCTCCAGTGGAACTTTGGCTGTGGGAGGGGAAGAGAGAGATAGAAAGGAGAGAAGGAAGGGTGGAGAAGCAGATGGGCGCTTCTCCTGAGTTCCCTGGCCAGGAATCGAACCCAGGACTTCCACACGCTGGGCCGATGCTCTACCACTGAGCCAACTGGCCAGGGCCAGTATTTTATTCTTAATTGATATTATAATCTTTGCTTATGAGAGATTATACTTTGGAGGCTGAAAGACCTAAATTTAGTCCTGGCTCCACCATTTCTTAGCTGTATAACCTTAAATTTACTTAGTCTATATCAGCTTCCCCCCTTTTTTTTTTTAATTTGAAAAAAGGAAATAATTTATCACCTCATGAGTTTGTTAGGCAGATGAAGTAAGATAATGCTTACCTAACCTATTGAAATCAGGACCCACATGGACCAGTCCTAGGGTGGTGTAATCTAAGAAACCCAGTCTAGTCACCAAAAAATAATTTTAAATTAACTCATATTTAATACTTGCCTCTCTCAAATGCCATATGGAGCCCCTGCAATCCGTCCTGACATGCTTTTTCCCATCTACCTAAGCCTCTTACACTCCATAACTTCAGCCTTCCCTTCTTTCTCCCAAGCTCCTTGCAAAGCTTTTTCTCCAGCCCTAACCAGTGTTTCTCTAGCCTCCTTCTGCTCAGTACTCTTTCTGATGAGGCAGGGAAAGAAATAGACTAAGCCAGGACTCTTTTTAGTGGGCAGGAAATAAAAGAAATTAAGAAACATCAAACTTAATTTAAGTCCCATCACTCATATTAAGTGCTTAGTGTAATGTCTGATATATCATAAGGGCTCAATAAATGTTGGGGTTTTATTTTTGTTGTGATGGTGGTTACATTATGCTAGGAATTTTCAACTGGTGTGCTGTGGCATACTAGTGTGCCGCAAGAAAATTTTAAAACATGTAATAGCTGACTATTTAGTCAGGGGCACCGACCTCTTTTCTTTTAAGTTGTCAAATGAAAAAATGACAACAGCTAACACAACACTAGCCATCTTGTGTGACTGAATAAAAATTATACCTACTTTTTTTGCCAGATTGACAAAAAATATATATTTTGTTGTGTCGGAGAATTTCAGTTATTTAGTTTATATGTGCCATGAGATGAAAAGGTTGGAAACCGTTGCATTGTGCCCATCTATACTTAGTGTTAAAGATGAGGGCTTTAGATCGTGACTTCTGAGATCTAGCCTAGACGCCCATCCTCACTCACTCAGATGAATTTGGGGTTGTTGCTCATCTTTCTTCCTCTTAAATCATTCCTCAGAGAACCACCACTAGAAAATTTTGTAAATCTTGAGATTTTCTCTTTCTTTCTTTTCTTTTTCTTTTAGCATGCAAGAGAGAGAGAGAGAGAGAGGGAGGGAGGGAGGGAGGGAGAGAGGGAGAAGGACAGACAGGGACAGACAGACAGGAAGGGAGAAAGATGAGAAGTATCAATTCTTCATTGCAGCTCCTTAGTTGTTCATTGATTGCTTTCTCATATGTGCCTTGACAGAGAGTCTCTCTGCAAAGTGAGCGACCCCTCACTCAAGCCAGCAACTTTAGGCTTCAAGCCAGCAAACTTTGGGCTCAAGCTGGCAACTCTGCATTCAAGCTGGTGAGCCTGGGCTCAAGCCAGTGACCTCAGGGTTTCAAACCTGGGTCCTTAGCCTCCCAGGCTGATGCTCTATCCACTGCACCACTACCTGGTCAGGCATGTCTTGAGGCTTTCTAGGCAGTGTTTGGGGACCTATCCCCTATTTCCGCCACCCCTCCTCCCCCAGCACCAGAACCCTATGCTTCCTCCTCTCCTCTCACAAAATCTTCTAGTATAATGCTTTTAAAACTGCAGGTCAGGACCCATTGCTTATTGAGTCAGAATCGGCATTGGTTCAAATGACAAAATAAAAGAGAACAGAAAGTCTCCAAGTGCATTTTAAGTTAAGATTTTTGTGTCAGTTTTGTAATATGTGTGTGAGCTGGGTCTCTTCTGTGAAATATTTTTCTTACTGTGGTTCAGGGTTTAAAAACATGTTTTAAAAGTAGTATTGGCCCTGGCCAGATAGCTTGGTTGGTTAGAGCATCGTCCTGAAGCTCAGAGGTTGTCGGTTTGATCCCCGGTCAGGGCATATATGGGAACAGCTCAATGCTGCCCCCTCCCCCTTCTTCCCTCACTGATATCAATAAATTAAAAACAAAAACAAAAATTTTAAATGTAGTGTTGACAGAGATCTTCACTTTCATTACAGTATTAAAACAATTCAGAAGAGCATAAAATAACACTCCACCAAGTGGTCTGTCCATTTTGATGTGGATCAAACCTTTAAGTCACAGGGATGAAGCTCCAGCAGCAGTGAAGGATTTTGGGGCATCAAAGCCTTTTCCTGTGTTTGTAACACTTGGTGGAGGAATAGGTTTGTGGATCTGCTACCCCAACCCCACCAATACCACCTCTTAGCCATCACCTCTTATTACTCCCACAATATCTGCAAATCCACATCCTGAACTTGTGTGGGGGTTGTCTATTTTCTAAAACTCACATACTCTTATCTTATTTGAGTCTCACAATATCTCATGAAGTTGACAGGTCAGACCCAAGTCCCTGCTTGACCATTAACTTATGATGTGACCTTAATATAAGCAAGTGACTTAACTTCTCAGGCTATCTCCTTAGCTCTATTATATATGACCAGAAAGGTTAAGAGGCTTGGCCAACATCACACAGCCTGTAAAGTGGCTGGACCAGGAAGAGAATGAATTCTTTCACCTCCCAGCCTGGTTGTCCCACAGTTGTCTTCATGTGGATACATACCTTTTTTAGAGATATAATTCATCTTACTGCCTTATGAAAAATGTTTAAAAAGCAAAGAACATTCTGCTCCCACCAAGTCTAAAAACACAGATTTTTATGGCACGAAGCACAAAGACAAATAGCTAGCTCCTCATGCCTTGTGGTTAAAGGTTATCACTGTTAACAGGGAAGGCTATTTATTAAGGGCCAGGCCACGGGAATCAGAGACAAACAACCAAGTCCGCAGGAGAGGAAAACAAAGTCCCCTGAGTGCTCTGCTCTGTCCTTTGTGTTGCAATGTCCCCTCTAGTGGCTCTGGAGCAAAACAGCTTCTAGAAAACATGTTTATAGATTCAGTATTGATGCAATCAAAGAGTGCTGGTGCTTTAACAGAGTAGAGAAAGCACTTGGTTGAAAATCTTTTGTCACTGATAAGAAACTGAATACTGGAGCAGTGGTTTCTCCCCAGGGAACATTTGGCAACTTCTGCAGACATTTTGGCTGTTATTTGGCCAGGGGGTGGGGATGCTGAGGTTACCAAAAAGTAGAAGCCAGGCATGCTGCTAAATGTCCTACAATACATAGGACAACTCCCCACAACAAAGAATTATCTGGCCCAAAATGTCAGTTCCAAGGTGGATTAAAGAAATGGTGTGATCTACCCTTGGACTTGCAGCACCCCCCCCCCTCCACCCCCGGCTTTATTAAGTTATAATTGACATATAACCAAAGATTTGCAGCCTATTCATAGCTTTTGGCAGCTCAGGTAAGTGCTCTCTCTTTTTTAAAATTCTCTTAATATGCTTTTATTAGAATTGTGAAAAATTCAAAAGTAATACATGCTTATAATTTAAAGCAATATAATAAAAGACTTTCTATCACCCCTTCCCATAATCAATGTTAACATCCTTGGTGGTTTATTAGGTTGGACTATATCATTTCTGAGTTACAAAATGGCAGTGTCCTCCAGTTATATTTAAGACGTTCATCTACTTCTCCATGTATACTCTGAACAAGGGGATTCTTTTGATTTTGCTTATTGTATAAAAGTTGAATTAATAACACACATTACTTTATAACTAGCTTTTTCTATTTAATAAATTGTGAATACTTCTTCATATAAAAAGTAAGGGCCTCCTGGCCCCAGCCAGTTGGCTCAGCGGTAGAGCATCAGCCTGGCATGTGGAAGTCCCGGGTTTGATTCCTGGCCAGGGCACATAGGAGAAGCACCCATCTGCTTCTCCACCCTTCCCCCTCTCCTTTCTCTCTATCTCTCTCTTCTGCTCCCGCAGCCAAGGCTCCATTGGAGCAGAGTTGGCCCACGTGCTGAGGATGGCTCCATGGCCTCCATCTCAGGCACTAGAATGGCTGTGGTTGCAATGGAGCAATGGCCCAGATGGGCAGAGCACTGTCCCCTGATGGGCATGCTGGGTGGATCCCGGTCAGGCACATGGGGGAGTCTGTCTCTCTGCCTCCCTGCTTCTCACTTCAGAAAAATAAAAATAAAAATAAGGGCCTCCTATATGTTTCTAGAAGTTTGCAATGCTTAGTTCTCTGGCTCCAACAAGCTAAGATCGCCTATGGCAGGGCATTACATGACACTGAATCACATGGTATGTGTCTTTAATATACATCTCTTTGACACTTGAGAGTTCACACTTTCACAGAGAGCTTGGCTCAGGATCAGAATCTTCTATAAGCCATGCTATCTAACTAATAATAAATCAAATCTTTTCATTGCCTTTATACTTATTATTATGGAAACTTTCTAGTTATATCAAGTAATATTGGTTTTCTATTGACTATGGTACTATAAAACTTCATTTTATAACAAATTTACATGTGCTGGTTAATTTTATGTGTCCACTTGACTGGCTCACAGGGTGCCCAGATATTTGGCTGAATATTATTTTGGAGTAAGTCTGTGAAGGTTTCTGGGTAACATTAGCATTTGAATTGGTAGTCTGAGTAAAGCAGATGGGCCTCCTCAGTGTGGGTGGGCATCACACAATTTGTTGAGGGCCTGAATAGAGCACAAAGGCAGAGGCAGGAAGAATCTGGCCTCTCTCCGCCTGGCTGCTGGAGCAAAGTCACCAGTATTCTCCTGCCCTCAGCCTGAGACTTCCACTGTGGGCTCATCTGGGTCTCAGGACTGCGCCCCGGGCTTCCTGGGTCTCCCGCTTGCTGATGGAAGGACATGGGTCTTCTTAGCCTTCACAATAGTGTGAGCCAGTTCCTCATAATAAATTCTCTCTTCTTCCCTCCCTCCCTGCATTTGTCTATGTGTCCTATTCTGTTTCTCTTGAGATCCCTGGAGCCAACTCAAATAAAAATGTTTTCTGATTGATTTAAGTTTGGGCAAGATGAGTATCAGTACTAACTAAACAAATAACACAGTTCTTACAAAAGGCAAAGAAGATGAACAAATAATTTGTAGGAAAAAATAGAAATGATAAAATATCATATAACAGATGTTCAATATCATCAGCATCATATGAGGACAATACAATGAGGGTCATTTCCCTTCAGAGAGGCAAATATGGAAAAGATCGAGACTATCCACAATTGTCAAGTGTATCGGAAAAGAGCTCATATAAACAGTAGTGCTGCATGTATATTAAAATACAGGGTGGGTAAAAATAGGTTTACAGTTATGAGTACATGAAACACAGAGTTTATTCTTGTATTATTATTTATTATTGTATTATTTTCCATAAGAACTATAAACCTACTTTTGCCCCACCCTATAAATATAATTTTTTTCCAGAGCAATTTGGTAGGCTCTAATTATTTTCTGCAATGAACAGGTAGTACATTCATAATGCCCAAGTGACCTTTTAAAAAGCAACTCTTAATGATTAATGAAGAAAATCTCAAATACTTTTTTTTCCAAATCCCCTATTCTAAGACGTTTATATAAACACTTTTAAAGATAATTTTCAGGTTGCTTACAACACTGAGTAAGATGTCTGGCAGTGATAATCATCTTTAAAAGCTCTGCTCTAATGATTTATTTTTTAAAATTCTCTATATTTTTCTGGAGCAATATTAGCCATGTTACCTGGCTACTTCATTTTGTGTGTGTGACAGAGACAGAGAGACAGAAAGAGGGAGAGATAGGGACAGACAGGAAGGGAGAAGGATGAGAAGCATCAACTCTTTGTTTTGGCACTTTAGTTGTTAATTGACTGCTTTTTCACATGTGCCTTGACTGGGGGGCTACAGCAGAGTGAGTAACCCCTTGCTCAAGCCAGAAACCTTGGGCTTCAAGTCAGAAATCTTTGGGCTCAAGCCAGAGACCATGGGGTCATGTCTATGATCCCACGCTCAAGCCAGCCACCCTGCGTTCAAGCTGGCAACCTCAGAGTTTCGAAGCTGGGTCCTCTGCATCCCAGTCCGATGCTCTATCCACTGTGCCACCTTGTCAGGCTCCTGACTACTTCTTAACATGGTGAATAACCCACTGAATGACTAAGTGAAGAGGAGGAGTGGGGAAGGAGGGATGGTACAGGGTGAAGGGTGAAGGTTAGGGGAAGGAGAAGGAAGGATGGGAGGAGCTACTATGTCCTGATTTCTCTCTCCCTGGCTTCCGTCTATCTAGATTCAATTGTATAAATGCTTTTTGTTTCCCTGTTATTTGGTTGAGCTTTAATATAAGGTTGAGACTTAGAATGTATAGAGTTTTAACAATCTTTACAGTCAACTGAATACCCAGACTTTTCCTGAGCCTGGCATATTCCTTTATTCCACTGTCCATCCTAATCAGGGCCTTATCAACCCCATAACACCTTTCTTTATGTGAATTAGAAACAGTATCCCCGCAAGAGCAGCCCACGCCAGGCTGCGTGGCACTATGTGGGCCCCTGTGCTGGCAATCCTGTTCCACACAAGCCGTAGTCCAACTGCCACACAAGAAAACTTTGCAAATTGACATTTCCTTATTTTTAATGGTCACAGGACACAGTGGCATCTGCTATAGTTCATACTGCAGACACATGGCTCAGGTTTCTTCCCAAGGCTTCTCCTTCTAAGCAGCCATTGAGATTTCATCAGCAGTCTGTTGTTAATGCTTTTAGTGCCCCCCCACCCCCACCTACACCACACACACACACAAGCACACCCCTCATAGGCTCAGTGTTCACCCAGGAAACAGAATGTGATGGAGAAGTTAACTGTATCTCATCCTTTTACTGCTGAGCCTTTATCAGCAAAAAAGAATGATAAGGTAATTTTCTTCTTGGCCTTGAGTTTTAAGTTTCAGACGTCCCTTCCTCAGGGGAAAAGAAATGGCCCTTTGTGCTTCAGTATTAAAGACAGAAGTTTGCCCTGGCTGGTTGGCTCAGTGGTAGAGCATTGGCTCGGTGTGTGGAAGTCCCGGGTTCGATTCCTGGGACTTCCCCCTCCTCATCTTCCTTCCTTCCTTCCTTCCTTCCTTCCTTCCTTCCTTCCTTCCTTCCTTCCTTCCTTCCTCCCTCCCTCCCTCCCTCCCTCCCTCCCTCCCTCCCTTCCTTCCTTCTTTCTTCTCTCTCTCTCTCTGTCTCTGTCTCTCTCTCTCTCTCTTCTCCTTCCACAGCCATGGCTTGAATGGTTGGAGCAAAGCTGGCCCCTGGAGCTGAGGATGGCTCCATGGTCTCACCTGAGGAGCTAAAATAGGTCAGTTACTGAGCAATGGAACAGCGGCCCAGATGGGCAGAGCATTGCCTGGTAGGGGGCTTGCCAGGTGGAACCTGGTTGGGGCACATGTAGGAGTCTGTCTCTGCCTCCCTGCCTCTCACTTAATAATTTAAAGAGAGAGAGAGAGAGAGAGAGAGAGAGAGAGAAGTTTCTAAGCCCTAGGATAAAGTCCCTCCACTCAAACTTATTCAGAATCTAGATTTATTAAAAATTATTCAGGATGAAAGAGACAATTGCTACAATTAAACAAGAGAAGTGTGACCCAGCCCCATGGTGGCTTCCCTGAGATGAAGAAGTCAGGGAGTGAGTGTGTGTGTGTGTGTGTGTGTGTGTGTGTGTGTGTGTGTGTGTAGGGGTAGTGGATGCAGGTTTCCAGGATGGCCCCATCCCTGCATGAATTCATGTGGAGGCTACTTAAAAGCCTGTGGAGGCTGGACACCTACACTCTCTTGCTTGAGAGCCTGGATGAGGGTTTCCGTGGATAATCTGTGGCCAGTGGAGAGTGGAGTGCAGCATCAAAAGCCTCTCTATGGTCCTTCCAGGGCCCTCCCTGACTGGCAGAAAAGGTTACACAGGAGTTAGCAGAAGAAGCAGTGGTAACCATGGTACCCACCATGGTCTATGCATCAGGATACCCTTGCTTTCCTGGGCCCATGAAGGCCTGGGAGACAGGGATAGGGAGACCCTGTACAGTGGTCCCTTGTCTATCGCAGGGGTTAGGTTCCAGAACCCCCGCGATAGGCGAAAATCCACAAAGTAGTGACCTTATATTTATTTTATTATTTATATATATTTTAAGTCTTTATAAACCCTCCCCACACTCTTATAAACCTTTCCCTCACTATTATTAACCTTTCCCACACTTATTTTGCATATTTTACCACAAAAATAATTAAAATAATAAATATATAAAAATATCCATATACCGCAAAATCCCACTATAGCAAAAAATCTGCGATACATAATTAGATATATACAATTTTAAAATCCGCAATACAGTGAGACCGCAAAAAGTGAACTGCGACATGGCAAGGGACAACTGTAACCCTAGTATTAAACTCTTCCCCAATCTTGGGTAGTAGAAACTAGAAGCCAAGTGTAGGGTTTTTTTTTTAATCTTTTTTTTTTCTTTTTTTCTTTATTCATTTTTAGAGAGGAGAGAGAGAGACAGAGAGAGAGAAGGGGGGAGGAGCTGGAAGCATCAACTCCCATATGTGCCTTGACCAGGCAAGCCCAGGGTTTCGAACCGGCGACCTCAGCATTTCCAGGTCGACGCATTATCCACTGCACCACCACAGGTCAGGCCAAGTGTAGTTTGATTTTAGATAAACATAGAAATATGGCATGATTTGTACCTGGGTATTGTGCAGCAATCCATACCTATTACCTACATTTCTCTCCATAATGTAATCTATAGAATCTTTCCTTGGAAAGAGAGGGGCTTCTGCATTTTGAGCAGAGCTTCCTTAATTCCTTCTTCTCATCATAATCTTCACCTCTTAGAAATACTCCCTTGTCTAAAAAACATATACAGTTTAGTTTATAATGTATATATTTAACTTAGTGGAAACATGAGTTCTTCAGATCTTCCCAAATGCCCTAATCCACATTAAAAAATAGAGAAACAGATCTTCAAGAAGAATCCTGAAAATGAAGCCTGACATTGGGGCCCACCAGCCTAGACCTAGATTCTGATTATACTGACAATTCTCCCAGTGAGCAGTAGGAACCAATTGTGAAAAAACTAAGTGAACTATGAGTCCTTAGGCAAATGGATTTTGTTCTTTTGACTCCAGGTTTTTAAAGTAACATCCCTACACAAAAAGGCAAAGTACTAAGCACTCTGGAGATACAGAGAAGTAAAAGACATGGGTCCTTCCAGGAGGAAGGCACCAGCTCACTGGAGATATAAGACTATGAACCATGAAGTACTCAAGGGGGGCTGGGTTGGTACATGGGACATGAGGAGCTCAGAGAGCCAAAAAGACTGGACAAGTCAGGAAAGTCTTCCTACAGAAAGGGTACTGGGGAAAAACCCTTGCCTATCCAATTTCCTTATTTTAGTTGGCTGAGAGAGAGAATTGGATGGTTTAAAGGACTTGAACAAAGGGATAGAGGTGAGAATGGTCACTGCTTAATAATGAGGTACACAAAGCATGTTGGGAATAATGGGGAATACATGGAGTTAGGTCTGGAAGGTGGGACCAGCTAGTAGATGAGTTTCAACATTGAGTTGAGAGGTTCAGAGACAAGGCAGTTGGGTTAACAGCATAGAATTGCATGATGAGTGTGGAATTTAAGGAGGATTAGCAGGCAGCACCCATGGGAGATACCAAGCATTAGAGGTTCTCTGGGTTGTTCATAATTTCTTTGTAATAGTGCTTATGGTATTTTTTAAAAGTTGACTTTGAGATGAAAGTATTATGTGTGTTTGTGTATAGAACTTCTAAAGATGTTTATACCTTGATACAACTTAATCTGCACTATTAGTAAGAGAAAATGAAGGAATCACTGACTCATATAATCAACAGATGTAATCAGGAAAAGCTGTGTTGAAGAAATTTGGGTGCTAGCATAAGACCAGGTGCCCATGTACCAACTTCATAAGGAGGTTATGAAAAACTGCAGAAATTAGATAAAAACCATGTTGTTCTACAAGACCACACTTGCAGAAAGAACAACTGGAATGTCCCTAGAGACAACTTCTGGAGTTCAGGATACTCCCAAGAACCCCTCTAAGATAAAGACAGCATTACACCTGGGAGCAACTTCACTGCACTCAATGTCTGATTTTGCCAAGTTCACTCATTCATTCACTCAAATTCACTCATTCATTCACTCAAATTCACCCATTCATTCAAATACCTGCTCACAAAATTAGGGGATCAGGGAACATGCAGATAGTCCAGTACTTTCAGCCTTTTGTATAGTGCATTTTCACCAATGAAATAAAAGTTGGTTTTGCATCTCATTTGCATAATTGAACAACTTTCTCTGACTTGTCCTTTGCTTTTCTGATGTTCTTATTTAATAAAGAAAAATCAAATGCTTCTTTTTTTATTGCTTCATATTCATTTTGAATTATGCCCTAATTTTTGTTAGCAGTATATTTATATTTGCTAAGGCACTATAAAAGTTGCCAACTTCAACAATGAGAGACAAGGTCTCATTAATTCAGAGAAAGAGACAGGCATGAACACGAATGATGGCAGTTCAGAGCCATTGTTTTCTCTTTCCTTCCTCGTCTGTCCCCTCTCCATCTCCTCTACCCTCTGAAAACAGAAATATTTGTTGTATTGGTAGGTGACTGGTTCTCAAATTTCCTCCATGAGTTTCAATGTCAACTTTTACTTTTTGTTTAGTAACATGAGCAAGGACATTCAATGAGAAGTTTCTAGAATTCCTTACTTTTCCTTTCCTTCTAAGGGGTGTGGGTTGGAGGAAGGTTCATGGTTTGTCTGAGCCGAGGTAAGGGATGCCAAATGGAACAGGATGGGGGAGGGGGATCACCCTTAGTGTATAGGGATCAGATCTCCCTGAAAGAATAGAAGATTAGGGTTGGGTTAGGGAGTGGGGATTGGCTTGGAGGAAATAAAAGAGGGGGAAGGAGGAAGGAAAACAGTAAAAATGATGGAGACAGAGAGATTGAGGATGAGAGGAAGAGAGAGAGGGTCTGACTGGTCCTGGTCATTAAAGGGACGGGAGAAAGCAACTATTGTCTCCTTGGAGGAAGCTTTGCCATGAAACCCCTAACCAAGACCCGCACTATCCTATTCTTTAAAGTTTTTTGGGTATGAGTGGGTGGGGGATGGGTTATTTGTTATTTTTTAGTACAATTTTTTTTTTAATACAAATCAGTACTAAGACTGAAGACAACTTAGTCTATTATTTGGAGACATTCATGTTGCCCTCAGTTTTGAAAATCACATTTCCTCAGACTTTCAAAAAACAATTTTTAATTCATTTATTGATTTTAGAGTGAAAGGAAGGGGGGAGACAGAAAAATTAATCTGTTCCTGTATGTGCCCTGACCGGGGATTGAACCCATATCTTTGTGTATTGGGACAACATTCTAACCAACTGAGCTATCTGGCCAGGGCTATGTTTTGTCAGATTTTCCAGTGAGTCAATGATATGACCTATGGCTGCAGCACAGAGTGGTCCTATTCAGTATGGTCACCCCTCCATCTGAGAAAGTATAGGCTACACCAGGGGTCGGGAAACTATGGCTCACAAGGACACCTGGAGGACAGGGACATGGATGTTTGCATCCCCAGAAAGAGGCAAGGTTCCAGGATTGTACTTCCCCAAGATGACCACATGACTCCTTCCTCACTTCCCTCAGGTCTTGAATGAAGCAGCAACCCTCCTCCCTACTCCCTAGCTCCTTTTTCCTGCTTTACTTTTCTTAATCACCTGACATATCTATATCTAGGTCTATATACAAATATCTGACTTCATTCCTCTCCTAGAATGTAGGCTCCATGAGGGCAAGGGCCTTGTCGGTATCTTGGGCCTAGGACTGTGCCCGGCATAAATAGTTCTTGAGTAATGGGATTCCTGGTAGATTATCAGGTCCTTGGTCAATGTGGAACTGAATTAAAGAATCAGAAGTGCACCTCTAGAAACATAATCTTGCCTGACCTGTGGTGGCACAGTGGATATGGCGTCGACTTGGAACACTGAGGTTGTCAGTTCAAAACCTTGGGCTTGCCTAGTCAAGGCACATATGGGAGTTGATGCTTCCTGCTCCTCCCTCTCTTCTCTCTAAAACAAATAAATGAAATCTTAAAATATATTTATATAACCTCATAAATAAGGCCTTAACTTTGTTTGTTTAATAAAACAAGGCTTTATTCAACTTTGTACTGAAATCTTGAGCACCTTAAATGTTATCTTTCTCTTGCATTTTAAAAACCCTCAAAAAATATAAGCTTATTTCAGATATAAATAATTAATTGTTAGATGAAGATTATACTTAAACTTAATATTTTAATAACTTATGATATTGTATCTGGAAGGAGCAAAAGGAAAAACTAATGGTAGACATCTTTGTACTCCCAGTGAGAAGTATTTATGATTTTTTCTTTGTAAGACAATTTTTGTTTTGCTATGTGTACTTGAAATACATATTTAAATTGGTCTTTGGAATGAATGTATGTCATATGCCTTTTTCAAAAATTGTGAATCAGAAGAACTTATGAAACATGTAATATAAGTATAAAGCAAACACTTCATACTTATAAAGGGTAAATATAAAGGAAGGAACTGGTGGTCTAAGTCAAGTAGCAGTGAGGCCAAAAAGACATGTGAAAAGATGCTCAAAGTCACTAATCATCAAAGAAATGCAAATTAAAACCACAATAAGATTCACCTCACACCTGTCAGAATGGCTATCATCAATAAATCCATTAACAACAAGTGTTGACAAGGATGTGGAGAAAAGGGAACCCTCCTGCATGCACTGTTGGCAGGAATGCAGATACCAGTGCAGCCACTGTGGAAAACAGTATGGAAGGGCTCAGAAAATTAAAAATGGAACTGCCTTATGACCCACTGATGCTATTTCTGGGTATATATCCAAAGAAACCCAAAACATTAATTTGAAAGGCTATATAAACCCCTGGTGTTTATTACAGCATTGTTTACAATAGCTAAGATATAAAAGCAACCTGAATACCCATCAAAAGACAAGTGAATAAAAAAGTGGTGATACATATACACAATGATATTACTTGGCCATTAAAAGAATGAAATATTACCATTTGCAACAGAATGGATGGACCTAGAGGTATTATGCTAAGTGAAATAAGTCAGTCAGAGAAATACAAATACCATATGATTTCACTTATATGTGGAATCTAAAGAACAAAATAAAGAAACAAAATTGAAACAGACTCACAGACACAGAGAACAGACTAATGGTTGCCAGAGGCAAGAAGCTTTGGGGGAATGAGTAAACAAAGTGAAGAGATTAAGAAGTACAAATTGGCAGTTACAGAATAGTCATGGGGATGTAAAGTACAGCATAGGGGATATAGTCAATAATATTGTAATAACTATGTATGGTGGTAGGTGGGTGCTGGAAATATTCAGTTTACAATTATGTAACCACTATGCTGTACACCGGAAGCTAATACTACAAAATTATATTGAATGTTAATTGAAAAATAAAAGAATAAAAATAGCAGTGAGGCCAGCTCTCCAGGAGCCCACACCCTCCCCGCCTGAGTTCTGAGTACAGCCACCTCTCTGACCCAGAGGTAACACAATCCTGACTTGTGTGATCATCTTTCACTCTCTTTTCTTTATAGTTTTGTAACCCAGGCTTTAAAATTTTAAAGCTTTCTCAAAATAATCATGCACATTATTAAGAAAAAATAAATAAATGCAACCGATCCTTGTCTTCCCCAGTCCCACCTGACAGAGGAAACCACTTCTCACCTTTCAAGACATTTCTTCTAGTACAGTGGTCCCCAACCCCCGGGCCGCAGACCGGTACCGGTTCGTGGGCCATTTGGTATCGATCCGCAGAGAAAGTATAAATAACTTACATTACTTCTGTTTTATTTATATTTAAGTCTGAACGATGTTTTATTTTTAAAAAATGACCAGATTCCCTCTGTTATATCTGTCTAAGACTCACTCTTGATGCTTGTCTCGGAAGTTCGACAATTATATTTTAAAATACCACAGTTTTTACGCCAGTCACATAATTTTATTTTGTGCATTTATCCATCCCACCCTAAAGGCCGGTCCATGAAAATATTTTCTGACATTAAACCAGTCCGTGGCCCAGAAAAGGTTGGGGACCACTGTTCCAGTAGATATCTCCATATCTTTAAACAATATGCTTACATTGCTATTTCATGCTGTATCCATGTTAGGAAGGTAAGAATAGAGGAGAGAAATGAGCTTATCAATAGAACAAAAATTTGAATTCTGCAACACTAGGTACTAAAAGACATTGGAGCAATTTTTCAACATTCCAAGAAAAAATAATTTCCAATGTAAAAATTGACTCTTAGCCAAGGTATCAATTAAATGTGAAAATTGAATACAAGGTAAAAAAAAGTATCACTTACACATCCTTTATTATTATTATTATTACTATTCATTTTAGAGAGAGAGGAGAGAGAGAGAGAGAAAGAAGGGTGGAGAAGCAGAAAGCATCAACTCCCATATGTGCTTTGACCAGGCAAGCCCAGGGTTTTGAACCAGAGACCTTGGTGTTCCAGGTCCAGGTCAATGCTTTATCCACTGCACCACCACTGGCCAGGCTTATACTTCCTTTCTAAAGTTCCCTGGGGATCAGCTTCAGTAAACAGAGGGAATAAAACCGTAAAGAGCAAAATGTGGGCTCCAGTCCGGTAGCTCAGTCGGTTGGAGCATCATCCTGACGCACTAAGGATGCAGGTTTGATCACCCATCAGGGCACATACAAGAATCAACAAGTCAAGTGAATGCATAAATGAGTGGAACAGGAAATCGGTGTTTCTCTCTCTCTCCCCCTTTTTCCTCTCTCTAAAAATTAATAAGAAAAGAAAAAGAACAAAATGTGGAATCCAGGAAGCAATCTAATTTTACATTACAGTGAAGACACCGGGTGATTTATGGGCAGGAACCTAGAGAGCAAACTGTCTAAATTTGAGCCAGGGAGGTCTCAGGAGGAAAGATGGGAATTTGATAGAGTGCCTGATTAGATAAGGAGATTACATAGACTTGAGGATAAAATAATGGCAAAGATTCTAAAAAAGAAAAACTCCAGGGGAGAAAACCCCAAACAACTCTACAAGAGAATAAATGGAATTAGAACTCTGACTGGTGCTCAGTTGGTTAGTGTGGTCCTGACACGAGGAGGTTACAGGTCTGATCCCTGGTGAAAGTCCACACAAGAATCAACTAATGAATGCATGAATAAGTGGAACAACAAATCAATGTCTCTCTATCTCCCCACCTCTCTCTAAAAATCAATAAATAAAATTTTTTTAAAAGATAAATGTAATCAGAGTGATTACTAGCCCCACAATAAACAATATTTTTATGTTCACAATACTGTAAACACTGTTACTTATTTTCAACTCCTAGACCAAGCCTATTGAGATAGCACAAAAGGCTTAGTTTTAGTCGAACAGATGACAAATGTCATAGAGAACCTTTTCTATATCTTCACTGTATAAATTTAATAATTATATGTCTAGGAGACTCACGGTCTTCACTTGGGAAATGTCTTATAGTTCCCATTATTTATTTTGCTTTCTGTAATTTCTATGAGTCAGATGTGGAACATCCTGGATTAGCCCTGTACGATTCCTTTTCTTTTCTCTTACAATTTCTAGGTCTGTTCTTCCCCTGGGAGATTTCTTTGAATTTATATTGCAACGCTTCTGTTGAACTTTTCATTTTTGTTTTTTTACAAATGTGTTTTTAATGCCCAGAGGTTATTCACACTTCTTTGATTATTCCTTTCTCAGTGCATCCTGCTCTCTCTCATGATGCAATATCTTCTCAAATATCTCTGAATATCAGTTGGCGGTTTCTTTTTCTGTTTCTTTATTCTTTCCTCTGGGTCATTCTTGTATTGACTTTTACCTATCTTTCAGGTTGTAATCCTTCTTCACATATACGGTCATCCTCAGTTGTCTTCACTTCAAGATGAAGATGTAAGATGCTAATTGGTACTTTTTTTGCACCTAGATGGGGATTATTAGTTGGGCCTTTACCTTGTGGTGACTTAGCTCTGCCAGTTCCTTGCTGTGTGATGTTAGGCAACTTATTGAAACACTCTGTGCTTTGGTTTCTTCCTACAGTTGTGAGCATTAAATGAGTTCATGTATAATATATTTACTACAGTGCTATATAACTACTTCCTGCTTCCATTACTTTTTTTTTCTTTTTTTTTTAATAAATAAATTTTTATTTTAATGGGGTGACATCAATAAATCAAGGTACATATATTCAAAGAAAAGATTTCCAGGTTATCTTGTCATTCAGTTCTGTTGCATACCCATCACCCAAAGAGAGATCGCCCTCCGTCACCCTCTATCCAGTTTTCTTTGTACCCCTCCCCCTTCCCCTCTCCCTCTTTCCCTCCCCCCCCACCCCCCCAACCATCACACTCCTGTCCATGTCTCTTAGTCTCGCTCGTATGTCCCACCAATGTATGGAATCCTGCAGTTCTTGCCCCTTTCTGATTCACTTATTTCACTCCGCATAATGCCATCAAGATTCCACCATTCTGCTGTAAGTGATCCGATGTCATCATTTCTTCTAGCTGAATAGTATACCATGGTGTATATGTGCCCCATCTTCTTTATCCAGTCTTCTATTTTTTTTTACAGTGATTAAAAGCCTTTAAGCAAACTCTTGGCCAATACGGCATGAATCCATAAAAGAGTAGTGTCCTTAACATGTTCACCAAGTCCAAGTTGGCCCCATCACCATGCCAAATCCCTGAAAAATGCAACCCAACCACAGTTCAGTCTGTTAGGAGCTGTCACAGGGAGCAGGAGTCCAGGAAAAGTCCACATCCAGGAAAAGTCCTCATGGCACTGGAATTGTTGTCACCATTCTATACTTTGCAGCTCATGGCCAAGTCCCAATGACCGCTGCTTCTAGCTGGTAATGGTTCAGGTAGACTGGAAAAGCCATTTGCAGCATGCGTGGATATGGGGCTTCTGTTCTCCTCTGCCTGGAGAGATGAGACCAGGTTGCCTTTCCCTGGAGCTCTGCGATTGTGGCATGGTAAAGAGAACCTTGGGATACACTAAGCTGGGTGGCAAAGGTAGATTCATAATAGAAGTTGGCAAAAGGGGAAAAGAGAACTCTAAATTAGGAGTAGGTTCCAGCCTGAAATATGAGTGGGGCACTGAGGTAGAAGGGATAAAGGAAACACTATATATTAAGCAAAGCAGCAGAAAATAGGACTATCAACACCCACAACAGAGATCTTTGAGGGAAGGATAAAAAACCTGACTATTCAGGCAAAACATAGTTAAGTGGCCCTTGTGCAAATGAGATCAGTTTACCTGCTTCTTGGAAGAAATACCCTAGGCTTGTCCACAGTGTCATAGATGGGGCCAATGGCCCTGGGCACCTTCAGCCTTCAGTGGCAAACCCCAGCTTTCTGGGCAAGGTTAGGTCATAGGTGGCTGGAGCAGGGCTGGAAGAGACTGAACCCTCCCTTAGAGGAGCGAGGGGGAAGCCTACCTTCCAATGTCCCTGTTTCCTCACAGCAGAGGCATGTAAGCCTGGCAGGCTTTAGCTCAATGACCTTCCTTTCCACTATTGAAGCCGGACCCAGATGGCATCCTATGAGACCCCTTTGGGATGTTGGAGCCTTTAAGGGTGTATCCTAAAAGCTGGTAGTTCCCCTGATCTCTATTGGGCTTTTTCTGCCTCTAGTTATCTTAAAAGCCATGCTCAGAAGATCTCGCTGAGGGGTTGAGGATCCCCATCCGCCTATATAAATCTTTTCCATGTATCTGGAGCTATTTGGAAAAAGACAAAACAGTGTTATTAGCTGGATCTAATAAAGAAGGTAGTAGTTTGCAGGCGAAAAAGATTTGGTGTCTCCTGTTCATCAGTATTCCAAAGAAATGTAAAATTTTTTTTAAGTAAAAAACATAATCCGGTAGACCCATAGGAATTCCAGGATATGACTCCCCCTTTAAAATTTTTTTTTAAATTGACCTTAAAATGTTTGCTGAGTACACTTTAATAATACCTTAACTTTAAAGATTGTAAGCATGACAAAATACAGTAAATGCTTTTGCTCCATATGCAGGAGCATTTTCAGTTTAGCCAGTTTAGAAAATCCAATAATAGAACAATGCATACAGACAATGAGCTATATAGCAGCCTCTCCTGCTCTGACAGAGGTTACTATAGATTCGGAATATGTATCCACTGTAATGTGGACATACGACGGTTTGCCAAATGAAGGTATATGAGTAACATCCATCTGCCAAAGTTGTCCTGGTAGGGGTCCTTGAGGGTTAACTCCAAATGAAGGGGCAGTATAGGACCCCTTGGACAGGATTTCCCAATCTGCCGTGCTGCTTCCCATGAAAGTTGAAACTGTTTACACCAGGCTGCAGCGTTCTGGTGATGAATAGTATGAGACTGACTTGCTCGGTCTGTCATGGTTGCTCCATATAATTTTCTTTTGGGTAGCTTGATCAACAAGGGCATTCCTAGGCCCTGGCCGGTTGGCTCAGTGGTAGAGCATTGGCCTGGTGTGCAGGATTCCTGGGTTCGATTCCCAGTCAGAGCACACAGAAGAAGTGCCCATCTACTTCTCCACCCCTCCCCCTCTCCTTCCTCTCTGTCTCTCTCTTCCCCTCCTGCAGCCGAGGCTCCACCGGAGCAAAGCCACCCTGGGCACTAAGGATGGCCCCATGGCCTCTGCCTCAGGTGCTAGAATGGCTCTGGTTGCAACAGAGCAACACCCCAGATGGGCAGAGCATTCCGCCCTGGTAGGCATGACAGGTGGATCCCGGCCAGGCGCATGCGGGAGTCTGTCTGACTGCCTCCCCATTTCCATCTTCAGAAAAATACAAAAAATAAATAAATAAAAGAAAAAATACAACCAAAAAACAGGAAAAAAGAAAGAAAAGAAAAGAGGAAAAAAAAAGGAAAAGAAAAGAAAAAAAAAAAAAGGGCATTCCCTTGTGCTAAAGCTCCAGGGAGCATGGGGTGAGCTTGAGTATGTCCTATGAAACATGGAGCTCTATGTTGACATATAAGTCTTTGAAGAAGGAGGAACTGCTGAAATAGTTCATCAGCATTTGTCCCTAAGACAGTCTTTATAGTGGAAACACCATAAGTAAATATTTGCTGTCTGTCTATAGATTAAAGGGGGAATATGGCAAATGCTGAAAAGCCATGATCTTTGTGCCCCTTCCCTCCCCCAACCCCCTCTCTCTCCTCCCCCCACCCTGTAACCCCAACACTGTTGTCCATGTCTCTGAGTCTCATCTTTATGTCCCATCTATGTATGGAATCATATAGTTCTTAGTTTTTTCTGATTTACTTCTTTCACTCAGTATAATGTTATCAAGGCCCATCCATGTTGTTGTAAAAGATCCTATGTCATCATTTCTTATGGCTGAGTAGTATTCCATAGTATATATGTACCAAAGCTTTTTAATCCACTCATCCTCTGATGGACACTTGGGCTGTTTCCAGATCTTTGCTATTGTGAACAATGCTGCCATAAACATGGAGGTGCATTTCTTCTTTTCAAACAGTGCTATGGTGTTCTTGGGGTATATTCCTAACAGTGGTATAGCTGGGTCAAAAGGCAGTTCGATTTTTAATTTCTTAAGGAATCTCCATACTGTTTTCCACAGTGGCTGCACCAGTCTGCATTCCCACCAGCAGTGCAGGAGGGTTCGCTTTTCTCCACATCTTTGCCAGCACTTATTCTGTGTTGTTTTATTGATGAGCGCCATTCTGACTGGTGTGAGGTGATATCTCATTGTGGTTTTAATTTGCATTTCTCTAATCATTAGTGATGTTGAACATTTTTTCATATGCCTATTGGCCATCTGTGTGTCCTCTTTGGAGAAGTGTCTATTCATTTCTTTTGCCCATTTTTGGATTGGATTGTTTGTCTTCCTGGTATTAAGCTTTACAAGTTCTTTATAAATTTTGGTTATTAACCCTTTATCAGACGCAATGTCAAATATATTCTCCCATTGTGTAGTTTGTCTTTTTATTCTGTTCTTATTGTCTTTAGCTGTGCAGAAGCTTTTTAGTTTGATAAAGTTCCATTTGTTTATCCTGTCTTTTATTTCACTTGCCTGTGGAGACAAATCAGCAAATATATTGCTGCAAGAGATGTCAGAGAGCTTACTGCCTATGTTTTCTTCTAAGATGCTTATGGTTTCACGGCTTACATTTAAGTCTTTTATCCATTTTGAGTTTATTTTTGTGAGTGGTGTAAGTTGGTGGTCTAGTTTCATTTTTTTGCAGGTAGCTGTCCAATTTTCCCAACACCATTTGTTGAAGAGGCTATCTTTACTCCATTGTATTTCCTTACCTCCTTTGTCAAATATCAGTTGTCCATAGAGCTGTGGGTTTATTTCTGGGTTCTCTGTTCTATTCCACTGATCTATGTGCCTGTTCTTATGCCAGTACCATGCTGTTTTGAGTACAATGGCCTTATAATATAACTTGATATCCAGAAGTGTGATACCTCCCACTTTATTCTTCCTTTTCAAGATTGCTGAGGCTATTCGTGTTCTCTTTCGGTTCCATATAAATTTTTGGAATATGTGTTCTATATCTTTGAAGTAAGTCATTGGTATTTTAATTGGTATTGCATTGAATTTATAAATTGCTTTGGGTAATATAGACATTTTAATGATGTTTATTCTTCCTAACCATGAGCACGGTATATGCCTCCATTTATTCATATCTTCCCTGATTTCTTTTATCAATGTTTTATAATTTTCCGAGTACAAGTCTTTAATCTCCTTGGTTAGATTTATTCCTAGGTACTTTATTTTTTTGGTTGCAATGGTAAAGGGGATTGATTCCTTGATTTCTCTTTCTGACAGATCATTATTAGTGTATAAAAATGCCTCTGATTTCTGAGTATTGATTTTATATCCTGCCACCTTGCCAAATTCATTTATCAGGTCTAGTAGTTTTTTGACTGAGACTTTAGGATTTTCTATATACAATATCATATCATCTGCAAATAATGATAGTTTTACTTCTTCTTTTCCAATTCGGATGCCTTTTATTTCTTTTTCTTGTCTGATTGCTGTGGCTAGGACTTCCAGGACTATGTTGAATAAGAGTGGTGAAAGGGGGCACCCCTGCCTTGTTCCTGATCTTAAGGGGATTGCTTTTAATTTTTGCCCATTGAGTATGATGTTGGCTGTGGGTTTGTCATAGATGGCCTTTATCATGTTGAGGTATGTTCCTTGTATTCCCACTTTGCTGAGAGTTTGGATCATGAATGGGTGCTGGATTTTATCAAATGCTTTTTCTGCATCTATTGAAATTATCATGTGGTTTTTCTCCTTTCTTTTGTTTATGTGATGAATCACATTGATTGATTTGTGAATATTGTACCAGCCTTGCCTCCCAAGAATAAATCCCACTTGATCATGGTGTATGATAATTTTCATATATTGCTGGATCCGGTTTGCTAATATTTTGTTGAGGATTTTTGCATCTAAGTTCATCAGGGATATTGGCCTATAATTTTCTTTTTTGTGTGTTGTCTTTGCCTGGTTTTGGAATCAGAATTATGCTTGCCTCATAAAAGGAGTTTGGAAGTCTTCCTTCCTCTTGAATTTTTTGAAATAGCTTGAGAAGGATAGGAGTTAGTTCTTCTTTGAATATTTGGTAGAATTCACTTGTGAAGCCATCAGGCCCAGGACTTTTCTTTTTTGGGAGTTTTTGATAGCTGTTTCAATCTCATTTGTTGTAATCGGTCTGTTTAGGTTTTCTGATTCTTCCAGATTGATTTTTGGAAGGTTATATGATTCAAGGAATTTGTCCATTTCATCTAAGTTGTCTAGTTTTTTGGCATACAGTTCTTCATAGTATTTTCTTACAATATTTTGTATTTCTGTTATGTCAGTTGTTATTTCTCCACTCTCGTTTCTAATTTTATTTATTTGAGTCCTCTCTCTTTTTTTCTTGGTGAGTCTCGTTAAAGGTTCATTGATCTTGTTTACCTTTTCAAAGAACCAGCTCCTGGTTTCATTGATCCTCTGTATTGTTTCTTTAGCCTCTATGTGATTTATTTCTGCTCTGATCTTTATTATTTCCTTCCTTCTACTTGGTCTGGGCTTTACTTGCTGTTCTTTTTCTAGTTCTTTTAGGTGCAGGGTTAAGTTGTTTATTTGAGCTTTTTCTAGCTTCTTGAGGTATGCCTGTAATGCTATAAACTTCCCTCTCAGGACTGCTTTTGCTGTGTCCCATAAATTTTGAGTTGATGTATGCTCATTATCGTTTGTTTCTAGGAATTTTTTAATTTCTTCTTTGATCTCAATGTTAACCCATTTGTTATTTAATAACATGCTATTTAGTTTCCAAGTGTTTGAATGTTTTTCAATTTTTCTATTGTGGTTGATTTCTAGTTTAATGCCATTGTGATCAGAGAAAGTGCTCGATATGATTTCAATCTTCTTAAATTTGTTGAGATCGCTTTTGTGCCCTAACATGTGGTCTATTCTAGAGAATGTACCATGAGCGCTTGAAAAGAATGTATATTCTGCTGTTTTAGGGTGAAAGGTTCTGAAGATATCTATTAAATCGAGTTGATCTAATATGTCCTTTAAGTCTGCTGTTTCTTTGTTAATTTTCTTTCTTGAGGATCTAATGATGTTAATGGGGTATTGAAATCCCCTACTATTATAGTATTGCTGTTGATCTCGCCCTTTAAGTCCATCAAAGTCTGCTTTATATATTTAGGTGCTCCTATATTAGGTGCGTAGATATTTCTAATGGTTATATCTTCCTTTTGGATTGCTCCCTTTATCATTATGTAGTGACCTTCTTTATCTCTAACTATGGTCTTTGTTTTAAAGTCCATTTTGTCTGATATAAGTATTGCTACCCCAGCTTTTTTTTCATTTCCATTTGCGTGAAATATTTTTTCCATCCTTTTATCTTCAGTCTGTGTGCATCTTTTAATTTAAGGTGTGTCTCTTGTAGAGAGCATATGTATGGGTCCTGTTTTCTTATCCACGCAGCTACCCTATGTCTCTTGATCGGATCATTTAATCCATTACCATTTAAGGTTATTACTGATATGTAATTGTTTATTGCCATTTTTTTCTTTAAAACTGTATTCCTCTTTTGCTATATTCTTTTTTTTCCTTTGATCTGTTTACAACAGGTCCCTTAGCATTTCTTGCAGCCTTGGTTTGGTTGCAGTGAATTCCTTGAGTTTTTTTTTTTTTGTCTGTAAAGCTTTTTATTTCTTCTTCAATTTTAAATGATAGCCTTGCTGGATAAAGTAGTCTTGGTTGTAGGTTCTTGTTCTGTATTACTTTGAATATTTCTTGCCATTCCCTTCTGGCCTCAAGTGTTTCTGTTGAGAAGTCAGAAGTCATCCTTATGGGGGCTCCTTTGTAGGTGATAGTCTTTTTTTCTCTAGCAGCTTTTAATATTTTCTCTTTATCATTTAGCTTTGGTATTTTAATTATGATGTGTCTTGGTGCTGGTTTCTTTGGGTTTCTCCTTAATGGTGTTCTCTGTGCTTCCTGAACATGTGAAATGTTTTCCTGCCTTAATTGGGGGAAGTTTTCAGCTATGATATGTTTGAACAAAGTCTCTATCCCTTGTTCTTTCTCTTCTTCTTCAGGAACCCCTATGATGCGGATGTTATTTCTCTTCATGTTGTCACAGAGCTCTCTTAGAGTTTCCTCAGACTTTTTGAATCTCTTTTCTTTTTTCTGCTCTGCTTCCGTGCCTTTATTTATTGTGTCCTCTAACTCACTGATTCGATTCTCTACTTCATCCATCCTGCTTTTAATTCCTTCCATTGTATTCTTTATTTCAGATATTGCATTTGTCATTTCTGACTGATTCTTTTTTATTATTTCAATGTCCTTTTTTATATTTGTTATCTCTTTATTTAGGTTTTCGTAATGGCCATCTATGGTTGTTCTAATATCTTTGAGCATCCTAACAATCGTTATTTTATGAAACTGACGGGCTGTCTGCTGCGCTAAGAGGGCGGCTACAATCGTTATTTTAAACTCTGCATCTGGTAATTTGGTTATATCTGATTCACTTAGGTCCTTTTCTGGGGATTTCTCTTGGTTTATTTGTGTTGTATTTCTCTGCCTCCGCATTTTCTCTTCACGGGAGTGGCTGTGATCACGCGCTCGGGTGCACAAGCGTTGGTGGCCTTGGCCTTTGCCCTGCCCCCGTGTGTGACGTTATGCTCGGTCCTGAGGGCACTGGCAAGCACCTTTGCTCAGCTACGGATCTCCGCCTGTTTCTGGGCTTTCGCCCTGCCCTTGCAGGAGGAGCCTGCTCGAGGAACGGCTGCTAGCCTTGGCTCTACCACCAGGCAGGACTGCGTGCCCAAGCTCAGCTCAGTAGTGTAACTCCGCCTCTTCTGGGCTTTTGGCTCCACCCCCACGGGCAGAGCCAGCTACCAAGTCAGACCGCAAGCCTGGGTTGCTTGGGCAGGGCAAGGCTGTGCTCCTGTGCCCTTGCTCAGGGGCTGGTCTCCACCCTTTCTGGGGTTCCCGCCCTTCTCCCGCAGGCTGGATTACAGGCTGCCGGCAGCTGAGCTTGACCACTTTTGCACGCTCCCTCCTCCCCAGCCGGGCAAAATTGAGCTTACACCTGAGCCCAGTGGTGGCCAGCTGGCTTCCGCCCCTGCCAGCAAAACCGCACTTTTGTCTCCCGCTGCCGCCCGCTCTCCAGTGAGCCCTCAGCCGCGTGGGTGGGGGCGTTGCAGCTCGGACCCTAAGACTCACTACTGTAGACCCAAAAGCTCCCTCCTTCTATGTGACTCTGCTCTGAATGCCGCGGGGGAGCTTGTTTGGCTGCTCTCCTGCTTCCCTTTGCTGGTATTGCTGTTTCCAGGGGAAATATTCACTTCAGCTTTGGGGAGTGACTCGTCCCAGGGGTTAGGGTGGCTATCTCCCAAACTGTTTCTCCCTGTGCCTCCTAGATTACACTCTCTTCCTGTTACTCTGGTCCTCTCCTCTCTCCCTGTCCCCAGGAGCCCCAGGCGAGTGGTTGTGAGGGAGATGTTCTGCGCGGTCGGTCCCTTTAAGAAGGATCCTGGGTCTGAGAAATCAGACTCTTTCTCACAAACAGTATCCTGACTTGTTTCCAGCTAAATACTGTCCTTACACCTCTTCTGGGCTCTGGGGCTGCAGGCTGGGGCTTTGTTCCTGGGGCTCAGGACCCTTCCCCCTCTGCTAAACTCACTTCCCGCCATGCGAGTCTCTCCCTGCTGCCGTTCGCTCCGGGGAGCTGGGCAGCCCTCTCCGCGTTTCCGCTTTTCCTACCAGTCTCGGTGTGGCTTCTTCAGTGTTCCTTGGTTGAAGAGTCCTCTTAGTTTAGTCCAAAGTTGGTTTTTCCAGATGATGGTTCTTAAAATTAGTTTGTAATCCACTTTGGTTCTGGGAGGTAGATGTTAGTACGTCCGCCTACTCCAGCGCCATCTTGTCTCCCTCTGCTTCCATTACTTTTACTTGACAGAAACCCTGCCATTTAGTTAGGGAACTCCCAAATGCCAATATGTCAGGGGGGCTTATCTTTGGGACCATTGCCTTTTGTAGAGAAGAGAACAAGGTTGTTGTGTTTTATTGGGAGTTGGGGGGTGGGTATATACGGGGAACAGTCCATCTGGCTGCCAAGTAGGGTAAGAGATCATTGCTCCATTGTGCTATTTTGTCAAGCACCATAATTTCAGTCCCATCATTCACTCAGCTCATGTTTATGAATTACCTAGTGTCCCAAGTTCTGCTTTGCAAAAGATTTCCTTCTCTATTCTTTCTCTAACCTCCTACTTCTGTAATAAAACTTTAATTTCCTCTGTTTTCTTTCTTCTGCCACCACTCCTCCATCCACAGTTTACCCACCAGAAATTCTTTGAAATATCTGCTGAGAGTCCTTGTACCATAACTAGATAATTGTCACGTTTTAAATGACTTTATTATCATTTTGGCAGAGTCTCAGTGAGGATAAAAGTAAGCATGCTTAATCTGTCATCTTTAATCAGACATTCATATACTCTCTTGACAAATAAAGAGCCAGGTCTGAAATCCTGGCTCTTCTTTTCTTACACTTGTAGGATCCTTAAAGCTCAGGCAAGATGAGGAAGGCAGGAAATAAAGTGGTAGCTAAAATGACTTGCTTTAGCTGAGGGCTCTTAGAAGATAGTCTACTAATGCAGTTCCCCACCTGCAATAATACAGTCAATCTGAACTGCAGTCACCAGGAGAGAGGGTTTTAGGCAAAGGTTCAGGAAAGATCTTACAAGTAATGATCAAAATAAATCACTTAAAGAGGGAGATATAAATTACTTCTGAGTTGCAAGTTATTATGAGCATTTTACTGTAACTACTACCAGATCATTCTTCCATGATGCTATTGCTGGAAACCAGTATGTATATTAGCTCAAGAATGGATGTGGTCTATTTCTGAAAAATACAATAGTAGCTCTATTATGAATAACATAATAATGGCTTATGACTCACAGTTTCCATTACATTTATCTTACAAACATATTGAGTAAAATTAGGCCACTGCTTTGAAGCTCTAGTCTAGATGGTGGGATTTACACACATTTATGAAATTTAAGCATTTAAAAATCTTACTGGGAAGTAAGAATAACTTCAATCGATTATAAATAATTACAATAACAAATAATGACAGATAATAATAGATTCGTAGCCACAATCTTAATTAAGCAATTTGCTAATAGGTAATCTATGTTAAAAGAAAATGTGTTTTAAACATGACATATGTTTGTCGTCAGGGTCTAACCAGAACAACAGAAACCACAGATATATTTATAAAAGAGGGACTCTAATGCAGAGAATTGGTGACACAGTTCACGATGACCTGAGGAGTTTAGATTAGTGACAGTGGGAAGTCACTCCCAACCCTGGGCTGAAAGGACAATCAGAGGAGACATGTTATGGGAGCCCAGGGCTGGCGTCACTGGTGGAGCCGCAGCAGGCCTTTCTGGCTGGGGCTGGAGCCTTGCTACAGCTACTGTCAGAGATGTCAGCCAAGGGCAGAAAGCTGATTGAGAAACACCCTGGCCTTTCCTGTCCTCCACTGCTTCTCACTGGTTGAGCCCCAGTAGAACCCAGGCGACCTGTCTGCAGTGGCCAGCTTCCCTTAGACACAGGGTAGAGCAGGTGAAGGTGAAGAATGGATCTGAAAGCAAATGGAATCGTGACCTCCACAACCTATATGTAGTATTCTACACAGAATAAATACTCTTCAGCTTAAATATATGACGTGTCTATGTAAAACATAAATATATGTACACATACCCCTGCAGCTCTATATGTACTCAGATTAAATTGGAGCCATAGTATTGGTCAGTTGAGCCAGGAATGTCTTAATGAATTCAGCTCAGGTTCAAATGAGCCATAGACTATTGCTAACATAACTATGACACTTCATTTTTTATAACTCAGGAAACACATCAACTAGCTACCTTTGGACATGGAAACCATTTTCCTCCTCTCATTTTACCTCAAATTCTACACTAGAAGCATGTAGTCTAAGATGCAAAACTACAATTCCCATAAATGCCCACCTATACAGAACTCACAGACTGTATGGATTTTTTTTTCCGAAGTGAAAAAGGGGGGCAAAGTGGCAGACAGACAGACAGACTCCCGCATGCACCTGACCTGGATCCACCTGGCATGCCCACCAGGGGGCGATGCTTGGCCCCTCTGGGGCGTTGCTCTGCTGCAATTGGAGCCATTTTAGCACCTGAGGCAGAGGCCATGGAGGCGGAGGCCATGGAGCCGTCCTCAGCACCCGGGCCAACTTTGCTCCAATGAAGCGTTGGCTGTGGGAGGGGAAGAGAGAGACAAAGAGAAAGGAGAGGGGGAGGGGTTGAGAAGCAGATGGGCTCTTCTCCTGTGTGCCCTGGCTGGGAATCGAACCCGGGACTTCCACATGCTGAACCGATGCTCTACCGCTGAGCCAACTGGCCAAGGCCGACAGTATGGATTTTAAACCAACAACACCCAAGTTTAAGATTCTTTGGTAAATTTCATGAGACTATAAAAGAATGATATTCTGAAAACCAGGCTTCGTAAATAAGAAGCATCTTTGATTCTTCCTTTATAAATACGGGTGGTAGAAGTGCTGAGCTGGCTACTTTCCCACACCCGTTTCCTCCTGGCAGATGGCAGAATAAAACATTCACAGAAAACAGTGCCTTCTTTCAGAGACTTGGAAATCTACAGGGTACACGGAGAAGGCTTGAGTCTTGGTCTCCTTTAGACGTGAGAGCATTAAGCCATAAAAGAAATGTGGAGAGTTTGAGAAATGCCTTCAACTGTGCTTTTCAGAAAGTAGGCTGGTTGGCTACGTGGCATGGCCCAGGCTGAGTCCGACTGAACTCTGACTCATTTCCTATTTACCCTGAGTGCAAGCATCTCACCCCGACTCTCCCTCTGCTCCCTCAGCAAGACTTCTAAGCCAAGAGGAAACAAAAACATTAAAGAAACTGTAGATTGTGCTGCCTTTTCATTCACCTTTTGTTGCAATGAAATAGCTTGGATGAACAAAAGGGAACTGTATGATTAATTCTAAATAATTATAATAAAAATGGGAGAAGGGGAAAAAGGAGAAAGAATAGAATAAATTAAAGGGGAGGAGCTAATGAAAAACTTCACCAGTCAAAGGGAAGTGCTTATTTCAATGCTGCTACCCTCAACCTCACCCCAGGCTCTAGGCTATTCACAGAGGAAGTCTCCTGGCAACTGGTCACTGGGACAGACTCCCCGCATGCACTCGACCAGGATCCACCTGGCATGCCCACTTCAGGCAGTTCAATAAGATTGACTTCCACATGCACCCAACCAGGATCCACCTGGCATGCCCACTTCAGGCAGTTCAATAAGATTGACTTCCACATGTACCCGACCAGGATCCACCTGGCATGCCCACTCCAGGCAGTTCAATAAGATTCTCTGGGCTGAGAACCAGGTGTCAGTATCTTTCAAGAGATCCTCTGAGATGAGCCCCACCTTGGGCATAAGGTGACCCAAGGTGAGTTGCAGGGAATTTTGGAGGTGATAGTATTAACCAGTGAGAAATCACAGTCACTATTTAGAGCAGTGCCTACCGGTCACGGTTGTTCTAGGAAATTTCTCTCCACACAGTGCCCTCTGTCAGGCAGGAAGTCCCCCAACCCTGCTGAGGACTGGCATTGCCTTCCACTCACATGCTTTGCAGAAGTGCTTAGTAGGAATGATCTTGTCCCCAGAAGGCCTTGGCAACTCCCCATGGGGCTGTTAGTTGCCACCAAGATTAGTGGATTAGGACTGGGAAGGGGGGTAGCTAAGCTGTTAGACTGGGTGAGGGAGGCCCTAGAAGGAAACTAACATTGGAAACATATTGTTTGTTAGGCACTGTGATGGGCCCTTGAGAAAGACTCTCCTACTTCTTCACCCCCAACATACACTCATCCAAAAATCTCACCCTTTTACAGCTCTTCTGAATTCAGGGAGAAGTAATATGCCGATATATGAGAGCTCAGAGATGGAACCAGGGAAGGGATGAGAGAATCCTCTCCTTGCATAATAAGGCCAGACATGAAATAGGGTCAAAGCTGAATTAACAGAAGTACCATGAATTTCAAGTGCAGACAGGTGGGGCTGGGAAAAGAAAAATCTGTCCTGCAGCATGAGGTCTGCCTGACTTTAGATATATAGGGCAGAATGAACTGCAGCCCGAGCAGAACTCCATCATTTTTTATGCTCATATCCCTGCATCCCCCATGGACCAGGGTTCACCTTTTCCCAGTACAAGTAATCCCATATAAGCTGTCCAGGCCCATATATTCATCCACAAGGGCATCCCTGTGATCACTCCACACCTGTGTCCCCAGACTGACCCTGACCAACCTTCCCAACACCTTTTTTTTTTCTTTTCTTTTCTTTTGTATTTTTCTGAAGCTGGAAAAGGGGAGAGACAGTCAGACAGACTCCTGTATACGCCTGACCGGGATCCACCCAGCACGCCCACCAGGGGGCGCCGCTCTGCCCACCAGGGGCGACGCTCTGCCCACCAGGGGGCGATGCTCTGCCCCTCCGGGGCGTTGCTCTGCCGCGACCAGAGCCACTCTAGCGCCTGGGGCAGAGGCCAAGGAGCCATCCCCAGCGCCCGGGCCATCTTTGCTCCAATGGAGCCTCGGCTGCAGGAGGGGAAGAGAGAGACAGAGAGGAAGGGGGGGGGCGGGGGTTGAGAAGCAAATGGGCCCTTCTCCTATGTGCCCTGGACGGGAATCGAACCTGGGTCCCCCGCACGCCAGGCCGACGCTCTACCGCTGAGCCAACCGGCCAGGGTCCAACACCTTTTATTATGTTCTGCTATCCCAGGAACACTGCATCTTCCTTTCCTGCAGAAGCCAGTGGAGGTTTTTTCCAGGCCAGACAGCTGACCAGAGTGGTGCCTCATCTTTTCAATCACTTAAACACAGTCTTACCCAGCTTCTTTCTTTTACAAAAGTTCATAGTAGCATATCTAGAGGAGGTTGCAAACTCTTGATGATATACAGTAAGTTCTAGATCCCTGATGACAAGAAGTGCTTGGAAATACACAGGTCTGCCTATGCTCTTGAGAAGATGGGACATTACCTCTGTTTCTTCCCTAGGATAAGAGCAGCTGTGGTAGGCAGAGTAACGGCTCCCCAGAGATGTCCACCCTAATCCCAAGAACCTGTGAATATGTCACTTTACCCGGCAAAAGGGCTTTGCAGACATCATTAAGGTCATGAACCTTGAGATGAGAGATGATCCCAGATTATCTGGGTGAGCACAATGTAACCACCTGAGTCCTTAAAAGCAGAGAAACTTTCCCAGCTGCAGTCATTGAGATGTGACTATGGAAGAAGGGCCATAGGGACACAACAGTGCAGGGAAATGAATTCTCACCTAGAGCCTCCAGAAAGATATACACAGCCCTGTACTCCTTGACTTTAGCTCAGTGGGACCCATGTCAAACTTATGTTATGACCTGCAGAACTATAAGATATTATCTTGATATAAATGTGCATTTTAAGCCACCAAGTTTATGGTGATTTATTAGAACAGCTATGGAAAATGATACAGAGATGATTAAAATATGGCCAAAGATGACCACAGTTTGAGGTCACCTGTACTGCTATTACTAGAATACAAGTACACTTTGGTTCCTAAGGTAAATGGGACAGTTGCAAAATAGATTTTGTGCTTTGGACACACTGTTAGAGCCATGTGGTTTTTAAACAGTAGATTTTAAATAGATTTACTATTATTTAATAACGAGTCACCTGACCTTTTGAGGCCCCAGGTTCTTCAGCTGTAAATTGAAAAGAGCATTGGGAGTTTCTATTTGGTCACCTCTAAGCTTGCTTTTACTCTAACATTTAATAAGTTTAATAATAACAAAAGTCAAGACCACTCCTGGTGGCAGACTGGGCTAAGAGCAAACCACTAAGAACAATCAGCGTGTCTGTCTTGCTTGCTGCTATGTCCCTAGCACAAAACACTGTGACCCACACATAGTAGGCAGTAAACTAAATGAATAGTTCTACTCAGTCCCCATTAAACCCATTAAGTCCCACATCTGTAAATATGTTGATAACTCCCAAACTTATATCTCCAGCCTGGACTCTCTTCCTGATGGACCCAGTTGCTGATTGAGCACTTTCATCTGCAGGTCTAAGATATGTCAAAAATAGAACTTTTTTTTTGTATTTTTCTGAAGTTGGAAACGAGGAGGCAGTCAGACAGACTCCTGCATGCGCCCAACCGGGATCCACCCAGCACGCCCACCAGGGGGCGATGCTTTGCCCATCTTGGGGCGTCGCTCTGCCGCAACCAGAGCCATTCTAGCGCCTGAGGCAGAGGCCACAGAGCCATCCTCAGCGCCCGGGCCAACTTTGCTCCAGTGGAGCCTTGGCTGTGGGAGGGGAAGAGAGAGACAGAGAGGAAGGAGAGAGGGAAGGGTGGAGAAGCAGATGGGCGCTTCTCCTGTGTGCCCTGGCCAGGAATCGAACCCGGGACTCCTGCACGCCAGGCTGACACTCTACCACTGAGCCAACCAGCCAGGGCTTAGAACTCTTGCTTCTCCAACTCCCTAAACTTGCTCCTCCACTCCCCACCCCAGACCAGGCTTTCTGATTTCAGTAGATGGTACCACCGCCAGTGAGATGCTCAGGTGAAACCTAGTTGTCATTCTTAACTGCTCTCTTCCTCCTTAGAGGTTATAATTCATCAGAAAAGCCTTTCCAGTTCTGCCTTCCAAATATACCCAAAATCCAACCATGCCTTACCCTCTTTATAGCTTACCACTCTGGCCCACAACACTATCTTCTCTTCCCTGGATTCCTACAGTGACTTTCTAACCTATGTCCCTGAATCTACTTTACTCCACCTACAATTTTTTCTTCACACAGGAGCAAGGATGATTCTCTAAAATCTTAAGCCAGATCATACCATTCCCCTGTTCAAAACTCTTCAAAGACTTTCCATCACAGAATCAATCCAAAGTCCTAACCATGGTCTAGGAAGCTCCAGTGTTCAGGGCTCAGTTTCCTCTCTGATTCCTCTTCATCTCTCTGCCTCGCTAAATTCAGTCTGGCCCTGCCAGCTTCTTATGTTCTTTGAACATGTCCAGCAGGCCCTACCCCAGGGCCTTTGCACATACTGCTCTCTGCCTACAACACTGCTTTGCTTGAGACTGAAGCATGGCTCACTCTTTTTTTTTTTTTTTTTTTTTTTTACCTTTAAGAAAATTCTTTTTTTTTATTTTTTTTTATTAAATTTAATGCAGTGACATTGATAAATCAGGGTACATATGTTGAGAGAAAATATCTCTAGATTATTATGACATTTGATTGTGCTGTATACCCCTCCCGCAAAGTTAAATTGTCTTCTGTCACCTTCTATCTGGTTTTCTTTGTGCCCCTCCCCTCCCCTAACCCCTCTCTCCTTCTTCACCCCATCCCCCTTCCCCCAACCCCCCGCCCCTGTTGCCATCACATTCTTGTTCATGTCTCTGAGTCTCATTTTTATGTCCCTTCTATGTATGGATTCATCTCAGTTTTTTTTCTGATTTACTTATTTCACTCCGTATAATGTTATCAAGGTCCATCCATGTTATTGTAAATGATCCGATGTCATCATTTCTTATGGCTGAGTAGTATTCCATAGTATATATGTACCAAAGTTTTTTAATCCACTCGTCCTCTGACGGACACTTGGGCTGTTTCCAGATCTTCGCTATTGTGAACAATGCTGCCACAAACATGCGGGTGCATTTCTCCTTTTCGAGCCGTTCTATGGTGTCCTTGGGGTATATTCCTAAAAGTGGGATAGCTGGGTCAAAAGGCAGTTCGATTTTCAGTTTTTTGAGGAATCTCCATACTGTTTTCCACAGTGGCTGCACCAGTCTGCATTCCCACCAGCAGTGCAGGAGGGTTCCCTTTTCTCCACATCCTCGCCAGCACTTATTCTGTGTTGTTTTGTTGATAAGCGCCATTCTGACTGGTGTGAAGTGATATCTCATTGTGGTTTTAATTTGCATTTCTCTAATGATTAGTGATGTTGAGCATTTTTTCATATGCCTATTGGCCATCTGTATGTCCTCTTTGGAGAAGTGTCTATTCATCTCTTTTGCCCATTTTTGGATTGGGTTGTTTGTCTTCCTGGTGTTGAGTTTTACAAGTTCTTTATAAATTTTGGTTATTAACCCCTTATCAGACGTATTGTCAAATATGTTCTCCCATTGTGTAGTTTGTCTTTTTATTCTGTTCTTGTTGTCTTTAGCTGTGCAAAAGCTTTTTAGTTTGATATAGTCCCATTTGTTTATCCTGGCTTTTATTTCACTTCCCCGTGGAGATAAATCAGCAAATATATTGCTCCGAGAGATGTCGGAGAGCTTACTGCCTATGTTTTCTTCTAAGATGCTTATGGTTTCACGGCTTACATTCAAGTCTTTTATCCATTTTGAGTTTATTTTTGTGAGTGGTGTAAGCTGGTGATCTAGTTTCATTTTTTTGCAGGTAGCTGTCCAATTTTCCCAACACCATTTGTTAAAGAGACTGTCTTTACTCCATTGTATTTCCTTACCTCCTTTGTCAAATATCAGTTGTCCATAGAACTGTGGGTTTATTTCTGGGTTCTCTGTTCTGTTCCATTGATCTATATGCCTGTTCTTATGCCAGTACCAGGCTGTTTTGAGTACAATGGCCTTGTAGTATAACTTGATATCAGGAAGTGTGATACCTCCCACTTTATTCTTCTTTTTCAAGATTGCTGAGGCTATTCGTGTCCTTTTTTGGTTCCATATAAATTTTTGGAATATGTGTTCTATATCTTTGAAGTATGTCATTGGTATTTTAATTGGTATTGCATTGAATTTATAAATTGCTTTGGGTAATATAGACATTTTAATGATGTTTATTCTTCCTAACCATGAGCACGGTATATGCTTCCACTTGTTTGTATCTTCCTTGATTTCTTTTATCAATGTTTTGTAATTTTCCGAGTACAAGTCTTTAGTCTCCTTGGTTAAGTTTACTCCTAGGTACTTTATTTTTTTGGTTGTAATTGTGAAGGGGATTGTTTCCTTAATTTCTCTTTCTGACTGTTCATTGTTGGTGTATAAAAATGCTTCTGATTTCTGAGTATTGATTTTATATCCTGCCACTTTGCTGAATTTATTTATCAGGTCCAGTAGTTTTTTGACTGAGACTTTAGGGTTTTCTATATACAATATCATATCATCTGCAAATAATGATACTTTTACTTCTTCTTTTCCAACTTGAATGCCTTTTATTTCTTCTTCTTGTCTGATTGCTGTGGCTAGGATTTCCAGGACTATGTTAAATAAGAGAGGCGAAAGGGGGCACCCCTGCCTTGTTCCTGATCTTAAGGGTATTGCTTTTAATTTTTTCCCATTGAGTATGATGTTGGTTGTGGGTTTCTCATAGATGGCTTTTATCATGTTGAGGTATGTTCCCTGTATTCCCACTTTGCTGAGAGTTTTGATCATGAATGGGTGCTGGATTTTATCAAATGCTTTTTCTGCATCTATTGAAATTATCATATGGTTTTTCTCCTTCTTTTTGTTTATGTGATGAATCACATTGATTGATTTACGAATATTGTACCAGCCTTGCCTCCCCAGAATAAATCCCACTTGATCATGGTGTATGATTTTTTCCATATATTGTTGGATCCGGTTTGCTAATATTTTGTTGAGGATTTTAGCATCTATATTCATCAGAGATATTGGCCTATAATTTTCTTTCTTTGTGTTGTCTTTGCCTGGTTTTGGAATCAGAATTATGCTCGCCTCATAAAAGGAGTTTGGAAGTCTTCCTTCCTCTTGAATTTTTTGAAATAGTTTGAGAAGGATAGGAGTTAGTTCTTCTTTGAATATTTGGTAGAATTCCGTTGTGAAGCCATCGGGCCCTGGACTTTTCTTTGTTGGGAGTTTTTTGATAACTGTTTCGATCTCCTTTGGTGTAATCGGTCTGTTTAAGTTTTCTGATTCTTCCAGATTGATTTTTGGAAGATTGTATGTTTCAAGGAATTTGTCCATTTCATCTAGGTTGTCTAGTTTTTTGGCATACAGTTCTTCATAGTATTTTCTTACAATATTTTGTATTTCTGTTGTGTCAGTTGTTATTTCTCCTCTCTCATTTCTAATTTTATTTATTTGAGTCCTCTCTCTCTTTTTCTTGGTGAGTCTACTTAAAGGTTCATCAATCTTGTTTACCTTTTCAAAGAACCAGCTCCTAGTTTCATTGATCCTCTGTATTGTTTCTTTAGCCTCTATGTCATTTATTTCTGCTCTGATCTTTATTATTTCCTTCCTTCTACTACATTTGGGCTTTACTTGCTGTTCTTTTTCTAATTCTTTTAGATGCAGGGTTAAGTTGTTTATTTGAGCTTTTTCTAGCTTCTGAAAGTGTGCCTGTAGTGCTATGAACTTCCCTCTCAGCACTGCTTTCGCTGTGTCCCATAAATTTTGAGTTGTTGTATGCTCATTGTCATTCATTTCTAGGAATTTCTTTATTTCTTCTTTGATCTCTTTCTTAATCCATTCATTATTTAACACCCTGCTATTTAGTTTCCATGTGTTTGAGAATTTTTGAGCTTTTCTGCTGTGATTCATTTCTAGTTTTATGCCGTTGTGATCGGAGAAAGTGCTTGATATGATTTCAGTCTTCTTAAATTTGTTGAGAGCCCTTTTGTGCCCGAACATGTGGTCTATCCTAGAGAATGTACCATGAGCACTTGAAAAGAATGTATATTCTGCTGCTTTAGGGTGAAAGGTTCTGAAGATATCTATTAAATCGAGTTGATCTAGTGTTTCCAATAAGTCTGCTGTTTCTTTGTTAATTTTCTTTCTTGAGGATCTATCTAGTGATGTTAGTGGGGTATTGAAATCCCCTACTATTATAGTATTGCTGTTGATCTCGCCCTTTAAATCCATCAAAGTCTGTTTTATATATTTGGGTGCTCCTATATTAGGTGCATAGATATTTATAATAGTTATATCTTCCTGTTGGATTACTCCCTTTATCATTATGTAGTGGCCTTCTTTATCTCTTACTATATCCTTTGTTTTAAAGTCCAATTTGTCTGATATAAGTATTGCTACCCCAGCTTTTTTTTCATTTCCATTTGCATGAAACATTTTTTTCCATCCTTTTACCTTCAATCTGTGTGTGTCTTTTGTTCTAAGGTGTGTCTCTTGTAGACAACATATGTATGGGTCCTGTTTTCTTTTTTTTTTTTTTTTTTTTTTTTTTTTTTTTTTTTTTTTTTTTTTTTTTCCATTTTTCTGAAGCTGGAAACGGGGAGAGACAGTCAGACAGACTCCCGCATGCGCCCGACCGGGATCCACCCGGCACGCCCACCAGGGGCGATGCTCTGCCCACCAGGGGGCGATGCTCTGCCCCTCTGGGGCGTCGCCATATTGCGACCAGAGCCACTCTAGCGCCTGGGGCAGAGGCCACAGAGCCATCCCCAGCGCCCGGGCCATCTTTGCTCCAATGGAGCCTTGGCTGCGGGAGGGGAAGAGAGAGACAGAGAGGAAAGTGCGGCGGAGGGGTGGAGAAGCAAATGGGCGCTTCTCCTGTGTGCCCTGGCCGGGAATCGAACCCGAGTCCTCCGCACGCTAGGCCGACGCTCTACCGCTGAGCCAACCGGCCAGGGCTTGGGTCCTGTTTTCTTATCCACGCAGCTACCCTATGTCTTTTGATTGGATCATTTAATCCATTTACATTTAAGGTTATTATTGATATGTAGTTGTTTATTGCCATTTTCTTCTTTAAAGGTGTATTCCTTTTCTTTTTTTTTTTTTCTGTATTCTTTTCCCACTTTATCTGTTTACACCAGGCCCCTTAATATTTCCTGCAGCATTGGTTTGGTTGTAATGAATTCCTTGAGTTGTTTTTTGTCTGGGAAGCTTTTTATTTCTCCTTCAATTTTAAACGATAGCCTTGCTGGATAAAGTAGTCTTGGTTGTAGGTTCTTGTTTTGCATTACTTTGAATATTTCTTGCCATTCCCTTCTGGCCTCAAGTGTTTCTGTTGAGAAGTCAGATGTCATCCTTATGGGGGCTCCTTTGTAGGTGATAACTTTTTTTTCTCTTGCAGCTTTTAATATTTTCTCTTTATCGCTTAGCTTTGGTATTTTAATTATGATGTGTCTTGGTGTAGGTTTCTTTGGGTTTCTCTTTAATGGAGTCCTCTGTGCTTCTTGGATTTGTGAGAGTTTCTCTTGCATTAATTTAGGGAAGTTTTCAGCTATGATATGATTGAACAAAGTCTCTATCCCTTGTTCTTTTTCTTCTTCTTCAGGAACCCCTATGATGCGGATGTTATTTCTCTTCATGTTGTCACAGAGCTCTCTAAGAGTTTCCTCTGACTTTTTGAGTCTTTTTTCTCTTTTCTTCTCTGCTTTCATGCCTTCATTCCAGTTGTCTTCTAACTCGCTGATTCGATCCTCTGCTCTATCTATCCTGTTTTTAATTCCTTCCATTGTGGTCTTTATTTCTGATATTGTATTTGTCGTCTCCAACTGATTCTTTTTTATACTTGCTATTTCTTTATTTAGGTTTTCAAACTGTCCCTCCATTGTTGTTCTAAGATCCCTAAGCATCCTTACAATCATTATTTTGAACTCCGCATCTGGAAGTTTGATTATTTCCATATCACTCAGTTCATCTCTCGAAGGTGTCTCTTGTGGTTTCATTTGGATTGCACTCCTTTGTCTTCTCATCTTCTTTTTTTTTTTTTTATTTGTAGAGTTGGTTGAGGCTAGGCTTGGTGTTGTCTGCCTCCAGTTTTCAGTTGTGTTATTTTTAGGTCTTCGTGGGTTGGTATCAGCTATTATTTGTAATCCACTTTCGGATTTGGGCAGCTTTGAAGTCTTGATTTGTTTGTTTTCTTAACAGGTGATAGTCTTGTTAACTGATCTCAGCAGGGGGCTTCCTTGAAACTGTATCCAGGAATGCTGTGGGTGTAACCTGAGACGCTGAAGGTCTCTTCCACCAACTAATCTCACTGGGGGCAGGGTTTTTTCTCAGCTTCAGTAGGGGGAGGTGTATCTCAGATCTCCATGGAGACCTGAGTTACTGCCCCTCCTCCCCACTTCTTGTTTTCAGCTGTGTCTTGTTGTGCTGATTGGAGCTGGATAGATGTCCGGAGATCTCTGATCCGGAAGCACTTCAGCTCTGTTTTGTGAAAGGTTCAGTCCCTCCCCCAGCTATGGCCGCCTCCAGCACGAATGATTCAGCTTTTTTATTTCGTTTCTTGCATACCTTAGCCCCTCACAGTCTGCCCCACTCCCTGTCTTTTCCACTTGGGAGATAAGCTGGTCTTTTCAACCCACCTTGCTCCCTGGTCACCAGGTAAGTGGCTGTGAGCAGTAGTTTCTGCTCTTTTTCCTCTGTGGAATCCTCTCTGGGCTCTCAGCCTCACCCGCCTTCTTCCGTTCCTTTAAGCAGAGGAGATTCAGGCACTCCTTACCAGGATTATTGTGGCTTCCTCTTTGCTCCTTGGTTTTTGAGAGCTGTTCTTGCAGTTCAGTGTTGGTTTTTCATGCTGATTTTTTCTAAATTGATTTGTATTCCAGTTTGGTGTTGAGAGCTGGGCGTCTGTGCATCCGCCTACTCCGCTGCCATCTTCTCTCTCCTGGCTCACTCTTTTGTTTCATTTCAGGTCTCCACTTGAATACCACCACCTCAGGGAGGTCTTATCAATACTTTTCTAAAGAAGCTCCTCTTGTAACTCACTATTCTTTTATTTTGCTTTATGTTCACTCATGGTACTTAACATTCCCTAAATTACAGTATGTGTTTGTTGGTTTTCTTAATTGTCTTCCCCACTAGGTCAGTTCTATGAGGACAGAGATCTCATGTTTGTTTATAACTCTGTTTACTCTTCTATTCCTAGTGCTGAGTACCATTTCCAGCGCATTATACATATTCAATAGATATCGTTGAATAAATAAACAAATTGATGGATCATAATTTATCATCTGAGATCAAGCCCTGGGTTAGCGCCATGGGTCTCCACTTATTAACTAAATAGCCTTGGGCAAATCACCTAATCTCCCTGGGTCTCATTTTTCTCATCTATAAAAATGAGCTAATAATACAGTGAAACACTGTTGTGACGCTTAGAGATAAGGGATAAAAGTGACTTATATTAGGCGCTCACTTCATAGACCCATAATTACCTATAAAAGTAAATACCCTTCCTTATGCATTATTTGGTCAAGGGACAAAGGCAATTGTCAAACCTGTTCTTTTAGAACCAGAACTTACTGATGGCAAATGGCATGTGAGAGGCTAAGGCAGGAAATTAATTCATTTCAGCAGAGAAGAAGCAGAGAGCTGGGCTTATATACCAGTCAGAACACCTGAGCCTAGAGACACTATTTCCAAATTCAAGTCAAGGAACCTACCACCGTGTTCTGTGGACAGCAGCAAGATTGGAGGCAATGATTCAAAATGACCTCAGCTTTTGTCTAATCTGGTCCTGTGACCAGGCCACAGGCAGCACCTCATCCGGGGTAGTAATTTCCTTTGCAGCTCTCACCAAAAGATCCACTGACATGGTAAATATGGTGCAGCCTTTACAAAGGATAGGGCGTTTCCATGTGTTCTGACATGCAAAGGTCTTCAACATAGATTGCTGAGTAAAAAACCTCAAGTTACAGATGAAATATACAGTACAAACACAAACCAACAACACTCCACTATACTTATTTTGTATACAGGTTTCCATATAGGTATGTAAACATATAGAAAATGGTCTGGGCCCTGGCCGGTTGGCTCAGTGGTAGAGCGTCGGCCTGTTGTGCGGGAGTCCTGGGTTCCATTGCCAGCCAGGGCACACAGGAGAAGCGCCCATCTGCTTCTCCACCCCTCCCCTTCTCCTTCCTCTCTGTCTCTCTCTTCCCCTCCCGCAGCCAGGGCTCCATTGGAGCAAAGTTGGCCCGGGCGCTGAGGATGGCTCCATGGCCTCTGCCTCAGGCGCTAGAGTGGCTCTGGTTGCAACAGAGTGATGCCCCAGATGGGCAGAGCGTCGCCCCCTGGTGGGCGTGCCAGGTGGATCCCGGTCGGGCGCATGCGGGAATCTGTCTGGCTGCCTCCCCATTTCCAACTTCAGAAAGATACAAAGTAAAATAAAAGGGAAAAAAAAATTAAAAAAAGAAAATGGTCTGGAAGGACAGACACAGTATCAGTGACATTTCTTCAGAAAAGTGAGGAGGTGACTAAAGCTGGAAGTTGATGTCAAAGGAGTCCTCAGTTTTATCTGAAATACATTTTTACAAAGAGAATGTATTGCTTCTGTAATTAAAAACTAATTTTTAAAACTTCCCAAACAAGATGATGCTGAGACAGCACATTTAAGGTAAAATGAAGCAATTTACTCTCTCCCAACTAGCAGTTCCCCGATGGGGCAGTTTCACTCAGTGCATGTTTGGAAATGCTTGGTGGCATTATTTGACTCCCGGGCTACTGGCATTTCATTCCCCAGGGATGAGTATGTGAGAAAGTCCCACACCACAAAGTAGTTCCCCAGGCTAATGCAACAGTGGTCCTGGTGAGAAACACCACACGAAAGTTTGGTTTGTTTGTACGTATAAACTCATCTGCGACCCCTAATTAAGAATTTTCTGTCTTTGATTTGAGCTACTGAGATGCACAGCCCATGTTCTATCTGGACATATAAAACGGTAAATTTTATAACCAATGGTCTAGAGTAGTGAATTGAAAAGCGTGGCAAGTGCTCTGGCCAGGAAGGCCGAGAAGCTTGGGTTTTATGCTTCCTTTCAGGAGTGTGCAGAAACTGAGAATAAGGGTTTCCCAGGCACCAGCCAGCACCTTTGTACTTAGCTAAGACTTGAAGACAAATGTCCCATCGACCAGTAGTCAGGCAAGAGCTGAGATCCTTCAAGAGCAAGTTGGGAGGGCCTTTCTCCAGTGATTAGCAGTTCACACACAAGACCATCTGCCTTCAGACCCCCAACCCTTGGGAAGCAGCTCCCAGCTCCCAGTAGCAAGAGCTAGGATGATGACAACAGGCAAAACACAAGAATGTGTTCTACATTTCCTTTCGATTCCATACTCTCTGACACTATTTGGTACATGCCTCCAACAAATATCTATGGAGCATCTACTGTGTGTTAAGCATTGTGCTAAGTGCTAGGGATACAGGGAATGAGACAAATACGCTTCCCCTCTGGGGGCGAAGACATCACAAACAGATATATATATAAAAATCAGATAATTTTAAATAGTGATCAGAAACAACATGAGTAATGTGACTGATAGAGACTTGGGAGGGCAACGTATGATAGATTCAGCAGAGACTTCCATGGAAGGGGAGCTGGTGCTACCAGCTGGGCTCTGGGGACAATGATAATCATGCAGGGGGGTGGCCACTGTGGAAGGCTTATACCTTTGGGGCTATTCCTATCTCTTCCCTTCCGGCCAGGGCATCCTGCCACCTGGGACAGCAGATGTGGCCCATACCTTGTGGGTGGTCTATGCTCCTGGGCAGTTAATTGTAAAATCATCACAGGAACATTCAAACTTCCTCTTATTTCATTTTTCCAGTTCTCTCTGCCTGGGATTTCACATGCATCTGGGGAAGCTGATTTCACTTGCATCAAAGGTGCAGAAATAGAGTGTACTAATAGGTAAGTGACATGGAATTTGTATAAAATTGTTACTCTAAAATACTTACCTGGCACTTATTTGTGTCAGGCACTGCTCTAACACTTTGCATATATTAAATTATTTTGTTGTCACAAAAACCCTACATATCAGACTCTGAGGAGTATTATTATCCTTAGTTCTTGCATGAGGATGCAGGATTATTTCTCCATTCATAGTCCAGAGTCACACTACCCTTTTTTTGTGTGTGTGACAGAGAGAGAGAGAGAGAGAGACTGAAAGATGGATTGGTAGGGACAGACAGTCAGGAAGGGAGAGAGATGAGAAACATCAATTCTTCATTGCAGCTCCTTCGTTGTCATTGATTGCCTTCTCATATGTGCCTTGACTGGGGGGGGGGGGTTACAGCAGAGCAAGTGACCCCTTGCTTAGGCCAGCGACCTTTGGACTCACTAGTGACCATGGGGTCATGTCTATGATCCCACACTCAAGTCAGTGACCCCGTACTCAAGCTGGATGAGCACGTGCCTGGTCAGGCACACTACCCTTTATGTAAAGATTCAAGTGCACTGTGATGGAAGTCTTCATATTTTCTGACTTCTTCTGTTGCCAAAGCTGAGAAACTGGCCAAGCAGATCCCATCTTATGCTGCAAAGTTCGTACTGTGAGGAAGAGATGAGGCTACAGCCTCAGAGGAAGAAGAACCTTACAATTATTGATGGGATCTGGCAGTGAAAACACTGGCTGCAACATCTCTGTGCTTGCACAGTAGATATGTGCTTAGAACCCAAGCAAACCGCAGCAGCAGGTGTCTATGTACGTGAAAATGCCAGACAAGGGGTCACTGCTACTCCAGGCACTGTTTTCCCCCCACATTTCTCTTGTCCTGGACAGCCAGGGCTCCCACCCTCCCCTCCTGCAGCCAGCTTTCCCCATGCTTCCTGACCCTGTGACAACCTCTCTCTCTCCACTGATTAGACAGGAGGTGGACCAGTCAGCATGTGCTGAATCCAGTCAACCCAGGATCGCTCTCGTACAAAAGTGATCTAAGAGGTGATTAGATGGCAGCAGGCTCTGCAGCCAGAAGGACCTACAGTTTCTGGGTTGGTGGCCACTGTAAGTGCTCAGAGGTGAGCCAATGACAAGCAGAGACAGGCAGAGAGAAGCAGGGATGCGGTTACCTAAGAGTAAGCAACCGAACAGCTAAGCAGCTTTACTGTCCAGTGTTCCCGAGCCTTGGTGCACCTCACTCACTGTCCTAGGTCTCCCCTACCTATATCCTTACACCCCCAGCCTGTTATTATGGAACTGGTTGGCCTCACATTCTGTCTCTTGCATGCAAGCATTATTGGAGCGAACAGTGTGAGTCCCAGGCTTCACACTGTTCCCCGAGGGCCCCAAAGGCCTGGAAAGGCCTGCCTGGAAGAGGCAGATCTCACCCCTGGGATGATTCACCATGAAGCTTCAGTCACTCATGACCTCTTGTGACCCAAAATGCAAAGTTCTAGAGTTAGATCGTCTTGGCAAGAACAATTGTCTAAGAAATCCTTTTCTATAGAGCAGATATTTTATTCTTAGTACTATCTCCAATGTCCACTCTTTGGGCCAAATATAACATATATTGCTCACAAAAATTCAGGGATATTTTATAGCTTCATACTCATTTTGAAATGTCCTCTAATTTTTGTGAGCAATGGACTTCTTTTCCTTATGGTTTTCCATGCTCCATGCCTGCCTTTCAGTGGCGATCATGAATTTTTCATCCGGTTTATCACATTAGGCATGGAAATAGTAAGAGCCAGTTCAACAGTTTTCAAATTTTCAGCACAGATTTTTTTTTTAATTAATGTAAACCTCAATAGAGAAGCAATATAAGCCCAACCACCTCTGGGCTTATTCTCTCTGCACCCCACCACCACCACCACCAGCTACAGGTTCCTCTAGAGTGGGAGTCAACCTGGTTCCTACTGCCCACTAGGGGGCACTCCAGCTTTCATGATGGGCGGTAGCAGAGCAACCAAAGTATAAATATAAATAAAAAGATAGATTTAACTATAGTAAGTTGTTTTATAAAGATTTATTCTGCCAAACTTAGCAAAAATCCAACATAAAGTACTTGGTAAGTAATTATTATATGCTTTAACTTGCTGTAACTCTGCTTTATAAATTTTATAAAATAAAGTTACTTACCTACTTTATATATAGATCACCATTACTGTGGAACCGTGAGTGGTTAGAAAATTTTACTACTAACAGAGATACAAAAGTGGGCGGTAGGTATAAAAGGTTGACTACCCCCACTCTAGAAGCTAAGGGCTCTAGGACCAAACATTTGGTGCACTGCTCTGGGCGGCAGAGCCTTTCATCCTTATCTTGCAAATAGCCAGGGGCACCTGCTATGTGTTATAGACATACTGTACTATATAGCCTATCCCAAGCTCCGGAAATACAGCAAAATGAAAGATATGTTCCCAACACAAAGGAGAGGAGGGGCAGATAAGATGCCAATAGCCAGCAAACAGAGCCTGTGCCCAGCTACAAGGGTGTTAACAAGTACAGTTACAGGCTCAAAGAGATGGGAGGAGGAGTCAGGGGTAGAGCAGGTGGGGACAGCGCCACAGAGCAAGTGGGGCTTCAGTAGGATTTCAACAGATTTACATAAGAAGAGAAAGTAAAACTGAGGGGAGGGTACAGTGGGTGCACCAAGACAGGAGGAGTAGCACAAATATGGGAAAAGGGTGGTTTGCTCAGGGGGACGGTAGTGAACTGGGTCAGATAGCAGGGCATTCGAAATGGGAAGACAATAAGGGGCCAGATTTTGAATGACAAGCTAGGAAAATTTAATTCATCTGGGAGACCGGCAAGAGCCCTGAATGATTCAACTTAGGGGAAAAAGCCATTAGAAAAAAGAAAAACAAGAGCAAAAATCAGACGTCAGCCTGCTCAGACGTGGTGTTTGAAAGGCGAAGGGTCAGCAAAGGGCAACAGTGATGACACATTTCCCCATTGCTGATCCTCCCCCCAAAACTGTCACAAGCCTTTGGGACTGGTGAAGGTAAGCTGCATTATCTTCCACTTACTCATCAGGCATCACAGAGCGTGGTGACTCGTTTGAAGTCAGCCATTAGAGGACTCTGGGGTCCTGACTCACAGCCATCCCAGAAGAATCCTCTCCAGCAAAAAAACATGATCACCAGACATGTGTTCGGCAGCCAGTGAGAGCAGTCTGTGACCAGATCAGTGCTTCCCAGATCTTTTCCCTTCTGTTCAAATTCAGGAAAGGGAAACACCAAGCTCTCTTCCAGCCTCAGCCTGAGCCAACAATGACACACTTAGACACAAAGAAATTCCAAGAAAAACAGCCTTGTAGAAAAACCTCTCTAGAACCATCACAACGAAGCACACACACATGCATGTGCGTACACAGTCATTCTTGAAGCAGGCAGGAGCATCATTGCTGAACTGGGTAAAGGTGGGGGCTGCAGTTCATCCGGCCTGCCCTGAAGGAAGGGCCCGATACTACAAATTTCCATGGAGACACAATATAAGACGTTCCCTCCCCAGACACAATTTGATGATGACACATTTGGGCTGGCCAGCTCTCTCTGTCTTTCTCTTTTTCTGTGTGTCTTTCTGTCTGTCTGCTACATAATCAAGAATCCAGAAACATGAAGAGGGCACATTTGACTGTGGGAATAAGGCATAAAAAGTCTGAATGTCCTACACAAGGCTCGACAAAGTAATGCACGGCCACCTTCTTGTCCTGGACCTCCAGTTTCAGAGGCTGTGCTCTGTCTAATAAGCTCTGCAGGGAGGATAAGAATGACATCACCGGAAAACGGGACAAAGTAGAAGGACAGCTGCCTATACATCCTCCATCAGCAGAGGAAGGTTTTCCAGGAGGTTGTACTGGCCTTCCCAGCACCACCCACTGAATTCACAGGAGCCTGTTTCTGAGGCTCTGAGGACTGAGGGGAGAGAGCACCATGGTGGCCTTAACAGTCAGGAGAGCATGTCAGCCACAGCTCAGCCACAGCTCAGCCAGTGACTCAGTACTGCTGGGAAAGTAAGACTGATGTCACCAGCTGCCATCAACACTGGACTTGTCTACCTCCCAGCGTCTGTCCCCACACTCAGGAAGGAACTCTTAAACCAGCTTCCTGGTGACTGAGCTCCTCTTTCACAATGAACATGTCATCTCCCCTCCACTGGTTTTCTATGCCACCAGTTTTCTAAAAGTTATAAATAATTGTACCTGATTTTTAAAAATTCAAGCAGTATCAAAGGCTGTCCAATGAAAAGAAAAGCAATAAAATTTAAGTCTAATTTTCTAGTTCTTGGGTGCATCCATGTAAGGCAGTATCACATGATCACATGACTTCATTTTTGTAGACCAGTGGTAGTCAACCTGGTCCCTATCGCCCACTAGTGGGCACTCCAGCTTTCATGGTGGGTGGTAGCAGAGCAACCAAAGTATAAATAAAAAGACAGATTTAGGGCCCTGGCCGGTTGGCTCAGCAGTAGAGCGTCAGCCTGGTGTGCAGGAGTCCTGGGTTCGATTCCCAGCCAAGACAAACAGGAGAGGCGCCCATGTGCTTCTCCACCCCTCCCTCTTTCCTTCCTCTCTGTCTCTCTCTTCCCCTCCTGCAGCGAGGCTCCATTGGAGCAAAGATGGCCCGGGCGCTGGGGATGGCTCTGTGGCCTCTGCCTCAGGCGCTAGAGTGGCTCTGGACGCAACAGAGTGACGCCCCAGAGGGGCAAAGCATCGCCCCCTGGTGGGCATGCCGGGTGGATCCCGGTCGGGCGCATGCGGGAGTCTGTCTGACTGCCTCCCCGTTTCCAGCTTCAGAAAAATGAAAAAAAAAAAAAAAAAAGATAGATTTAACTATAGTAAGTTGTTTTATAAAAATTTATTCTGCCAAACTTAGCGAAAATCCAACATAAAGTACTTGGTAAGGAATTATCATTATTATTATATGCTTTAACTTGCTGTAACTCTGCTTTATAAATTTTATAAAGTAAAGTTACTTCCCTACTTTATAAATCACCATTACTGTGGAATCGGTGGGCAGTTAGAAAATTTTACTATTAAGAGAGATACAAAAGTGGGTGGTAGGTATAAAAAGGTTGACTACCCCTGCATTATACCAAGCACATCATTGGTACTCAAAAAATACAGAGGAATACATAAGTGAAGGCCCCTAGTTTTGTTCCTTCCCTCCTTCTAGATCAGAGTTAGAGAAGTGCTTTCAACTGCTGAGGAAAAATAACTCCAATACACTCTCCGTCCCTCCCCAAGTCCTTCTCCCAACTCAGTTGCTTTTATTTCCCTATGGGCAGCACAACTTTAGTGACTTGTCTACATGTTTTTCTCTGAAGGTCTCCACTTGCCTCTGGAGGAAGCAGCTGACACAATCAAAATATTACAAATATTGGTTGTTTGTTTTTAACTTTAAGAATCAAGCTCTAGATCAGGGGTCCCCAAACATTTTACACAGGGGGGGCCAGTTCACTGTCCCTCAGACCATTGGAGGGCCGGACTATAAAATAAACTATGGACAAATCCCTATGTACACTGCACATATCTTATTTTAAAATTAAAAAAACAAACAAACGAAAGTGTACTGTACGTGAGCTATGCTGCGCTTTGTGGCCACATACAGCATCCGCATCCTGTGCTCCTCTCACTGACCACCAATGAAAGAGGTGCCCCTTCTGGAAGTGCGATGGGGGCCGGATAAATGGCCTCAGGGGGCCGCATGCGGCCCGCGGGCCGTAGTTTGGGGACCCCTGCTCTAGATGAAGTACAAATAACTATATTTCTAGAACAGAACACAGAAATTATAAACCTTGGTGCCATGTAGCAGTGAGGGTAAAGAGGCCAGCAGTGGGGACAGGACAGGGTGGAGGGGAACAGAGGTGGAAGGATGCACAAAGCAGGTTCATTTCTTTGTCTAGAGCAGGGGTAGTCAACCTTTTTATACCTACCGCCCACTTCTGTATCTCTGTTAGTAGTAAAATTTTCTAACCGCCCACCCGTTCCATAGTAATGGTGATTTATAAAGTAGAGAAGTAACTTTACTTTATGAAATTTATAAAGCAGAGTTACAGCAAGTTAAAGCATGTAATAATAATTCCTTACCAAGTACTTTATGTCGTATTTTCGCTAAGTTTGGCAGAATAAACCTTTATAAAACATCTTACTATAGTTAAATCTATCTTTTTATTTATACTTTGGTTGCTCTGCTACTGCCCACCATGAAAGCTGGAGCGCCCACTAGTGGGCGGTAGGGACCAGGTTGACTACCACTGGTGTAAACGAATGAAGGAGTACATATAATAAGTGATTTCCCTGCCTTTTCTTCTGGATTTCCCCCCTTGAAGTAGTTTCAAGCACCAGACCATAAACCAGACTCTATTCCCATTAATCTTGGGTTAACAGCCAATAGAGGCACAACCTAGTTTTGGATGTGATTATAAAGTTTCTCTAGGATTTTCAGGAAATATTGTAAGTCAACAAGGAGTCTCAGTAGTTCTCCAACCAGGGATTTCTCTGGTACTTAGTTGTTGTTCTTTTCTTTAAACCATTTTATTTTAGAATAGTTTTAGGTACAGAGAAAAGTTAAAACAATAATAGTATAGAGAATTCCCACATACCCAACACCCAAGTTTCCCCTACCATTAACATCTTACCTTAGTGTAGTACCTTTGTCATAACTAATAAACTAATTTTGATGCATTATTATTTTTTTAATTTTTTTATTTTTTTGTATTTTTCTGAAGCTAGGAACGGGGAGAGACAGTCAGACAGACTCCCGCATGCGCCCGACCGACCGGGATCCACCCGGCACGCCCATCAGGGGCGATGCTCTGCCCACCAGGGGGCGATGCTTTGCCCCTCGGGGCATCGCTCTGTCACGACCAGAGCCACTCTAGCGCCTGGGGCAGAGGCCAAGGAGCCATCCCCAGCGCCCGGGCCATCTTTGCTCCAATGGAGCCTCGGCTGTGGGAGGGGAAGAGAGAGACAGAGAGGAAGGGGGGGTAGAGAAACAAATGGGCGCTTCTCCTGTGTGCCCTGGCCGGGAATCGAACCCGGGACCTCTGCACACCAGGCCGACGCTCTACCACTGAGCCAACTGGCCAGGGCCACATTATTAACTAAATTGCATACATTATTCAGATTTCCATAGTTTAAAAACATTTTTTTTATTGATTGATTTTAGAGAGAGGGGGGGAGAGAGAAATATTGATTTGCTGTTCCACTCAACCATGCATGCATTCCTTGGTATATTGGGATGACATTCTAACCAACCCAGCTGGGTTGGATCCTGAAATCTGGTCAGGATCCAGATTTCCACAGTTTTTGAGTAAGATCCTTTTGTTGTTGTTGTTTTAGGAAAGCATCCAGGACACCACATTACACTTATGACCTGTTTCCTTAGGTGCATCTGGGCTGTGATAGATTCTCACACTTTCTTTGTTTTTTATATCTTTCTAGTTCTGAGGCATACTGGTTAAGTTTTATAGAATTTCATTCAATTTGGATTTTTCTGATGTTTTTCTCATTATTAGTCTAGGTTGTAGGTTTTTGAGAAGAAGCCCATAGAGGTAAGGTGCCATTTTCATCACGTCATATCAAGGTGCATACTGTCCACCTGAGTTATCATGGTTGGTGTTGATGGCTGGTCATCTGGCTAAGGTCCTGTGCGTCAGGTTTTTCCAATGTGAAGTTACTCCCTGCCCCCTTCCACACTGTGCCCTATGGAAGGACGTCACTATGTGCAGCCCACACTTAAGGAGTGAAAAGTTTTGTTCCCTCTTCTTGATGGAGGAGGCAGTTAAATCTCATCTTGCCTTTTTCATTTGAAGGCAATTCTTTCCAGCTTTCTGTCCTGGATACTCTTTTCAGAACACAGAGACCTGTCAACTATGGAACCTGATTTTAGAGGCACCTTTTGTGAGGCTTAACATTTCTAAATGCATGCATCTCAAACCACAAATGTCAAGAACTTAAAATACAGGTAATGATTTCCCTCCAGGGAGGCACTGGCTTACCACTGCCTTTAGGCATGGAGGTTCCCTTTGAAACAAGCCTGGAAGAGTGTCCTGTCTTGGGGCCTGTCCGACCCTTGCCCCCTGTCCAACCTGCTGGTGCCATGCATGAGGCTGGCCTAACTTAAAAGTGAGGAGTGCCTGACTAGGCGGTGGTACAGTGGCTAGAGCATTGGACTAGGACACAAAAAACCCAGGTTTGAAACCCCGAGGTCACCGGCTTGAGCTAGGGCTCACCAGTTTGAGCATGGGGTCACTGGCTTGAGTGTGGGATCATAGTCATGACCCCATGGTCGCTGGCTTGAGCCCAAAGGTCGTTGGCTTGAAGCCTAAGGTTGCTGGCTTGAACCCAAGGTCATGGGCTTGAGCAAGGGGTCACTTGGTCTGCTGGAGCCCCCCACCCCCCACCCCAGAAAAGGCACATATGAGAAAGCAATCAATTAACAACCAATGAGCTCCAAAGAATTGATGCTTCTCATCTCTTTCCCTTCCTGTCTGTCTGTCCCTATCTGTCACTCTCTCTCTCTCTGTCTCTGTCAAAAAAAACACACACAAAAAAATTGAAGTGAAAAACCCCCACAAGAGAAGGAATTGGAAAGGAATAATTAAAGAATAATGATGTTTCATTGTATTATGCAGATAAATAATGTCCTACTCTGTTACATTAAATGCACTCATGTCTATAAACCAAGAGCATCACAATAAAGGCATACAATGTGGTCAGAGATTGCGTCACCACAAAAAAGTAAGGTAAAGAATTTCACACCAAGACTGTACGAAAGAAGACTGGTTATTTTGTTGTTTTTTTTTTAGAAGACTGTTATTTAATGAAACACCAACAAGAATAATTGCCAGGTGAGTAAGGAAACTTAGGAAAATAAACTTTTATAATTAAAACAATTATTCTACTCTAGTAAGACAAGCCCCCTGTACTTGGTCCCCTCCAGAGTCTGTACCCTGCTGTCGTCTGGGGCCTCTCCATAGGGTAGGGGAAAGCAAGGAAATAACAAATATAAACTGTTTTTCTCTTTCCTCCTTATTACCTGGACTTTGAAGTTCAAAGTCACGTAAACATTAACTAGTTTCTTAAATAAAGCCACAAGAGCACACTGTGACCTGAGCATATGATTTATCCAAATACTTTCCCATGAGCTCTAAAGATCCTAACTTTCTCTCCAGCAGTATGTCTCTATTGCATGGAATTAGTTTTAAAATAGTCTTGACTTACAATCATTATTATTATGGTTATTGTAACTTTGTTATTTAAGTGTTTAACAAAGAAAGCCTATCATAGATGATTTCATGTGGAAATATCTACTAAGTTGCTTTTTAACTATATTTAAGGTAAAAAAAATAATTTGATTTAAAGAAAAAAAAACATGTTAAATAGCAGTACAAATGGTAAAAGGTGGGAAAATATGATCACTGGCTGGAGTTTGGAACCCACTGATCTCTTGCATTAATCAATTTCACAGGTGCAATTTACTGTACACAAAAAGCCTGGATCACCTTATTATAACTTTGGGAACAACCCACAGCAGCTAAGAGGGTACATTTGTGTTTGTTTGCTAGTCACCACTCATCAGCTACCTACATTAGTGACAGTTTTCCTTTATAATACAATTGTCCTGATCCCTGGAGCCTAAATCACTGGCAAACCCTTGAAAACAAATCACATGCTTTGTTAGCACAATCTTTGCAAGACTGGTATCAAGAAGGAAGGTTTCTCTGAATTTGCTTTGGAAATGTTTTTAGATATTCTCCTAGGTTACATTTTCTTTGTACCAAATTAAAATAACAAAATTAGAGTGACTTTTCCTAACATTGAGAACTTTCATATGTGTTGCTGACTTGCTGAATAAACCATCCCTTAGTTTTGAGACCTGGATTTTGTAAAAATGATATGTCTTACTTATTCATCTCTACTTCCACCACTGTGGTGTATCCTTTTGTGATGTGTCATTTAGAGTTGGCTTGCTGGACATGAACTGTGGAGCCCATATGGTATCAAATAACTGAAAGACTAATACTAAGAAAATGCTAATTTCCTTGATTTTTTTTTTTCTGCACTTGGATGTTTTCTGTTGACACATAATTACGTGCTTCTGAGCATTTGCTGAATTACTGTGTGGTTAATCCATCTTGACTGCAGGAAGTCCAGCTATTTGTTAATTTCCTTGGTGTACCATTTCTGATTAGATGAACTTTTCTAAGTACCAAACTGACCAATTGCTATCAATTCTATCACCTCCCCAATTACCTTGCATTTATCATAAATAACATTCTTGGTTGTTTTAATTTGCTTTTGAGAACTGGGCATAGAACAAATGACTACTACATTACAGAGTTCTGAATTTACCTTAAAATGTAACCACTGCTATTTACTTAAGTTCCAAAGAGTATATTTTTTGTTATTTTAGTTGTCTACTCTTTTATCTTTATAAATACATCCTTCATTTTACAAAATGACTTCATTTGTTTTATTGATTCTAGGTGTCAGTGATAATGTACCTAATTAACTTTGAAAACACAACTGCTATTGTCATATTATTTCTGAATAACACATTCACAATTCTTTGCACTCACACCCATGCTCTAACCTCTTCCTCTCTCTTTCCCTCCTATCTTGCTTTCCTTTCTTCATCAAACATTTATTGAGAATCTACATGCCAGACACTATGATAGATGTGGGGCATCAATGATGGATAAACTCTCAGTCCCCCATGAAGCTATTATGTTGATTTAAAATCTTTCCTTCATGTTTACTGCAAAGGTCACTTGGAGAACATACACTATTGAAATTCATGGGAAAGAAAGCAAACCTGGGCAGCTTTCACCGAGTTGGAGAAAAAGTACGTCACCAACCTTGAGCTGTTGCAGAGTAATCTTTTCTTCTGTTGGGGCTCTGGCTATATCAACAATTCTTCTTTTCTCCCAGAACTGGCCCTGGGGAGGGCATTATTCCTCGTCTAGCATAAATAACCTTGGTAGGGAATATCTGGATGCCCAACAGTTTGATGAAACCCGGAGCAGGAGAGCCCTCCTAGAAAGTGTGGGTGCCCACACTCGTTTGGTGTGGCCGCCTGAGGCCTCTGGTAGAGAGCTCCTGAAGAAAACCACAAATGCACAGGAAATTAGAGAAAATCAGATAAAAGCAAAGCATTAAATGACACATGCACATACAGGAAACAGTTAAGAATTAACCCAAATTCATTTAATGCTATAAGAGTGAGTGGTGCAACGGTTTAGTTAATAAATAGCTAGTTTCCAAAGCTAGGGCACTTGAGCCAAATGACTATGGGCTTTCAGAGTTCTCAGGGAACAGGTGGATGGAGAAATGAACCCATCGCAGACAGTCTCACAGATTGCTGTAGGAAGGAGGAACAGGCACTGTATACTAGACCAATATAGATCAGGACATACCCACCCCTCTCTACTTACCCATGCATATACATCTACTGACAATTTCAGCAAATACTTGGTGAGCACCACTATTTTAAATGATGATTTTGAGAATACATACAGCAGTGAGAATACCCTCATGGGCCTTAAAATTCAGCAATATGTAGATGGCATGCTGAATAATCAACTGGAATTTAGGTAGGGATTTTACAAAGAAAATGGCAATGTTCACACTTGAGTCTGCTGAGTTCAGCTACTTTTTTTTTAATATTAGTACCCCAAAATCCTCCCAGTGAAACAAGCTGTCACTTACTCCCTCTTCCTTTCCCTAGTCTGAGGTTGTCTCCTGCTTTTTTATTCTCTCAGTTTAGCAAGACCATGTCACATCTTTAGGCTCAGGCCCATCTCTACTCAGGCCTCCAGTCCTGCCCTAACAGGGAACATGAGGCCCTTGGCTGTTCTATACGTGGCTAAGAATCCGCTTCCTGAATGTCTAATTTTTTTACTCTTTTTGACTACTACAAATTGAATTTAAGTTCCTGGATATCCCAGACTGGATATTTATACAACATCTTCTGTTTAACTGATACTCATTAATTTACATGATCCCAATCAAATCCCTCACCTAGCCCTGAAGAATTGGAGTGTGGAGTGTGACAGCCTGGGCAGAGCACCTAGGGAATATATTCAGGGGACAGAGGTGAGGATACTTAAATGTAAGATGCATTAAATGTCTAGAGACCAGTTCAGAAGGTACAATCTATGGGGATCATAGTTTATAGAGGTCATGTTGCTTCTAGAAGACATTTCTAGAAAAAATTCATCATATGTTGTAGTTTGGAGATAGTTTAATGGTAAGAGTAAGAGGTTTCTTTGTAAATAAAATTGGGAAAAAGACTAGTGGTAAATTCAAGCAAAACAAAGGATTTAGGATGAACAACTACTTGTGGAAGGGTGACCATCACTGAAGAGCCTGGGAAAGGAGAAGCTGAGGAGGAAGGTTTTATCACTGTGTCTCCGTTGCTACATAGGTGGGGACATGATAGTCTTCTGGTCCAGTTGGAAGGCAGATCCCATACAAGAGACATATGACATCAAAATTTAACTTATTTATTTATTCTTCTAGGTTTTTGTTTCCTTGTTTTTGTTTTTGAGCACAAACTGTGGTCCAGATACCATTAAAGATAAGTCAATGAAAATAATCTCTCCCCTTTTGGAGCTCACAGTCTAAAGAGGAATGCAGGTGTATAAACAACTAATTAAAATATGACAAGTTAAGGTTTCTGATAAAAGGTTTCTTGGGATCGCAGAAGGTGGGCAATCCATACTTCCCAGGAAGGTCAAAAAAAGCATTCCCAAGGAAGTGATTTTTCTGTAGAGTTCCAAAGAACAAGAGTATTTCCATGGCAGGTTTTATTTTGTTGTTGTTTTTAAGTGAGAGGAGGGGAGATAGTAAGACAGACTTCTGCATGCACCCTGACCTAGATCCACCATTCTTCAGGGCTAGGTGAGGGATTTGATCCACCCAGCAACCCCCATCTGATGCCAATGCTCGAATCAACCAAGCTATCTTCAGTGCCTGGGGCCAACACTCTAACCAATTTAGCCACTAGCTGCAAGAGAGGAAGAGAAAGAGAAAGGGAAGAGGGAGGGGTAGAGAAGCAAATGGTCACTTCTCATGTTTGCTCTGACCGGGGATCAAACCTGGGACTTGTGCATGCTGGGCCGATGCTCTATCCACTGAACCAACTGGCCAGGGCCCATGGCAGTTATTTATTTATTTATTTTGTCTCCACTTAGCTCTTCTTAATGGGAAAAGATTGTTTAGGGCTAACTGCCACAAATAGTTCAGTGTTCCTGGCAAATAGACTTCTCACTGTTAGACTAAAATTCCAGTTAATTTTTAGAACCAGTATGGAAATCACTCACTTAAGCCTGAACTAAAAAAAGGTTTTGAATATACAAAGTCATGGACTAACTCCTTGAGCAGCATTAGAAGACAGTAACTGAGGGACCTGGCCTGATTGACCAACAATCCTTATTTCTCTTTACCAACTTATGATTGGTAACTGGCTCCACCGGGGAGCTTTTAGGGCCATGTAAGAGCAAGCTCCATATTTCCTGAACAAAAAGTAAAAATGTGTGTGGGTGTGTAGCAGGGGCTTCTTCCATACTTAAAGAAAGCATTACAAATAGTTCTCAGTAGCCACAGGAGGACTTGAATTAATTTCTATTTTCCCAGGCCCCTAAGCCTTCAGATCTGAAAGTCTGGTATTAGTTTGCTAGGGCTGGCACAATAAAATACCATAGACTGGGTGGTTTGAACAACAGAAATTAATTTTCTCACATTCTGGAGGCTGGAAGTCCAAGATCAAGGTGTCAGTAGGGTTAGTGTCCTCTGAGGCCTCTTTCTGTATCCTAGCATGGCCTTTTCTCTTTGTGTACACACCCTTAATGTATTTTCACATGCCCAAATTTATTCTTCTTATAAAGAGACTAGTAAGATTAAATTGGGGCCTACTCCAATGGCCTCATTTTAACTTAATCACCTCTTTGAAGGACCTATCTCCAAATATGGTCACATTCTAAAGGAACTGGTGTTAAGGTTTAAACATGTGCATTTGGGGGGATACAGTTCAGCCTCTAACAGCCCACCTCTGGAAATTCTTGCTGTCTGAATGTCTTGTGATTCACTGTGTGGAAAGCAGCATAAACCACAGAGAAAGCTAGTGACCACAAGGTCCTCTACTTCCTAAAAGAATGCCTACCTCAAACCAAGAGAGAAGTGGAAGAGTCTTGGAATCTGCACTCCCTAATGCATACCTGCACTCTATTGCAGAGAACCTCCTTTTCTTCCAGGATTTGGGGCATTTAAGAGAGACAGTTTTTACTAGTAGCAGCTGAAATATCTCCATATTTTACACCTTAGGATCACATGGGAAATACTGTATGCAAACCAATTACCATCAGAGGTTTCAGACTAAGGAGTCTTCAAAGATCTCAGGTTGCTACTATAGGCAAACTACAATGTAAAAACAGAGCCTGGAGGAAGTAAAAGAACTCTGCAAGGCACAGTTAGCAGCATTATGAAAAGTACTGTTTCCTGTTTGCTAACAAACTTCATTCTTCCACAGGGATCTTGCTCAGTGTTCTCAGGTCCTGTTTGCCAGTGGCGCTGGATCAATTCATTGAAAGTCAGTTGTTTCCACTTCACCTATGTAGTCTATGTGTAGCCAATCCCACCCCTTCCTGTTCTTCTCAAATTTCTTCACTGTGTCTAATCCCTCTTAGTCCTCCCACTGCCATTTGCTTTCAGTTCCCCCAATTCTTTCAAGTACCTCTTGGGTCCTCCAAGCCTTTGTAACTTTCCCCTTCTCTTTATTAATCCAAGTCATACATCACTCTCAATCAAACAGATCCCATTCTTTACACTCCATTATACCCATTCCTTTATCTCCTCCCATTATACCCATTCCTCTAGCCCCTCCCACTCATCCTCAACTCTCCCACTGCTTCAAAGGGAACACAAACATTTTATTTATTTATTTATTTATTTATTTATTTATTTATTTATTTAGTGAGAGGAGGGGAGGCAGAAAGAGACTCCCTTATGTGCCCTGATCAAGATTCACCCGGCAAGCCCACTAAGGGGTGATGCTCTGCCCATCTGGGGCCCTTGCTTCATTGCAACACAAACATTTTAATGGTGATAAAACAGTCCAGTTGCCTATCAAAAACACTGTACCAATTTAGGCTCACATCAACATTAAATTAGTGAAAGGGCTTCATCTCAGAAATACCACCAACACTATTACTCTTTCTTTTTAATTTTTCTAATTGAATTTATTGGGGGTAACATTGGTTAATAACGTTATACAGCTTTCATGTGAACAATTCTACCGTACATCATCTTTACATTGTATTGTGTGTTCACCACCTCAAGTCAAGTCTCCCCCCATCACCATCTACCTACCTCAGCCTACCCCCCTTTCCCTCCTGCAATCCCCACAATGTTGTCTGTGTCCATAAGTATTTTTTCTTTACTTAATCCTTTTACCTTTTTCATCCTACCCCCTAACCCCATCCCCTCTGTCAGTCTCTTCTCTGTATTTATGAGCCTGTTTTTACTTTTTTTTTTGTTTATTAGATTCCACATATAAGTGAGATCATATGGTACTTGTCTTTCTCTGACTGGCTTATTTTACTTAGCATAGTAATCTCCAGGTCTATTCATGCTGTCTCTAAAGATAAGATTTCTTTCTATTTTTACAGCTGAATAGTATTCCACTGGATAAATGTACCATGGCTTTTTTTTTTTAATCTACTCATCTAGTGATGGGCACTTGGGCTGCTTCCAAATCTTGGCTATTGTAAATAATGCTGCAATGAACATAAGGGTGCATATATCCTTTCGAATTAGTGATTTGGGTTTCTTTGGATATATACTCTTTAAAAAAAGTTTTAATTAAATTTATTGGGGTGACATTGATTCACAAAACCATACAGGTTTCAAGTGTAAAACTCAACAAAACATTATCTGCACACTGTATCGTGCACCCTTCGCCCCAAGCAAAGTCTCTTTCGGTCCCCATTTTCTTCACCCTTGCCTACCTATGTATTCTTCTTATTGACCAATATTACCCATTAAGCCATTAAGTTTAATTTCTTTCTTTTTTTTTGTGTGACAGAGAGACAGAGAGAGGGACAGATAGGGACAGACAGACAAGAAGGGAGAGAGATGAAAAGCATCAAGTCTTTGTTGTGGCTTCTTAGTTGTTCATTGATTGCTTTCTCATATGTGCCTTGATGGGGGGGGGGGCTACAGCAGACCAAGTGACCCCTTGCTCAAGCCAGCAATCTCTGGGCTCAAGCCAGTGACCATGGGGTCATATCTATGATCCCACACTCAAGCCAGTGACTCCGTGCTCAGGCTGGTGAGCCCACACTCAAGCCGGTGACCTTGGAGTTTTGAACCTGGGTCCTCTGTGTCCCAGTCCAACACTCAACACACTGTACCACCACCTGGTCAGGTGAGAGAAGGTGGGGGAAGCATTAACTCCCATATGTACCTTGACCAGGTAAGACCAGGGTTTCGAACCAGTGACCTCAGCATTCCAGATCAATGATTTATCCACTGCGCCACCACAGGTCAGGCCAAATTTAACTTCTAAATAAAAAAGTACATATAATATATATGATATGTGTATATTTGTGTATATATATCTGTGTGTATATATATCTGTATGGTATAAACCACACACCATACAATGTGTGTGGTTTTTTATGCTTAATTTCTTCACCTTATTTCCCCTCTGACAGTTTTTAACTAACAAATATTTGTGAAAATAAACATCATACTGATGTTTTATATTGTATTTTACTTGATCACTCGTAATATCGAAAATCTTATATATATATATGTTTTTTGGTTAATTGTATTTCTGATTCTGTGAATTGCCTGTTCCTATTTTTTGTCCATTTTTCAATTGAGTTGCCTTTTTCTTATTGATTTATATATTTAGATTATTAGACTTTTTTCTTTTATATATCTCATGAATATTTTCTCCTTGATGTCCTCTGTCTTCTAACTAACCGGGCTGACAGACTGAATATTCCTTAAAATGCTATTAAACGAATATAATGGAATACTGGCTAACTAAAATTTTACAGAAATGTTCAACAGCTGTTAAAAGAATTCCATCCAGTATGAATTGCTGTAAATTTTGTAAGTAGGTAAAAGAAGCATGTAAGTATAGTGCATTGATCAGTGAATTGGAGTTCAGCAAATGGCTGAACTCTACCAGCATATCTCAAAACCTCCAAGTGGGACTGCACTTCTTAGTTTATGTGTGCATTTCCCCCTTATATTCATTATCTTTCTTTTCTTTTTTAACCACAGAAGCAATATATTCTATTGTGGAAAGATTTAAAATTTACAAATGCACTGACAATAGTACAAATGTTTTTCTCTGCCTACTCAATAGTCATATCCCCTTCATCCATGGTGGTAAAGCCCAGATTTTGCTCAGGCGGCCTCTCAAATTTGTTAGCTCTATTATTTAATTCTCTAATTTTACTACTTGATTTATAAACTTCTGAAAAAGTTACATAAGAGGAAGGGGTAGGAGAAGCCCAGGAAGCTAGCCTCAGGTCCTTTGGTGGGATTGAGGGGCCCTGGAACTTCAGGGGCTACCACAGAATGAGAGGTTTACATTTAACAGTGTAGTGAGCCTGCCTTTGTACTTATGAGTTCCATTTTAAAGGTGCTCATGTAAGTTCCTAAAAAGGGTCTAAAATGGATTCAGAGTGTGGCAGTTTTCAGAACTGGTGGACTGGCAACCCCAGAAGACATCTATACTGACCCTAGTGGAGAGAGCGACTAAGCCAGAAGCAGAGATCTTTCCATGAGGGACTTTGTATGACTTGAAATGGTAGCTCTGTGAATGTGGTGAGATTGCCCATGTGGCTAGAGGTCGGGAGACTCTCAGGTTTCAAGTCACATATTACAAATAGTGGCGGGGAAGGGACAAATATATGGTGATGGAAAATGATTTGACTTTGGGTGATGGGCACACAACTGAATCAACAGTGAAAATGCTATAAAGATGTTCACCTAAAACCAAGTACTCTTATTGATCAATGTCACCCCATTAAATTTAATTTCTAAATTAAAAATATCACAAACATGTTGCAGACACCAACTCAGAGAACCATGAAATCTGCACAAAATTCTTTAGAGTCAAACAATGCACAATATTACTGATGAATATGCTGCAAAATAGACACGATGTATACACAGAGAAGCTAGACTCTTCTCTTTCATGTGTTCATTTAATTTTTTGTTATAAAATATTTCAAACCTCAAACAATTCAATGTGTAAGAGATAAAGAAGGCTAATAAATATAGCAACATCTAGTTTAAGAAACAGAATATTACCAATGCCTTTGAAGACCCATATGTTTCTATTTAATGCCACTGAACACCACACTTTCACTTTATGTGTCATTGGCCAGGATTGTACCACATGCCCATATCTAAACAGATTATTTTAATGGTGACAGGACCATCAGGATTACTTTAACAAGAGGTTTTCAAATATTTTGGTTTCAGGACCCCTTTACACTATTAAAAATTAAGGACCTCAAAGAGCTTCTGTTTATACAGAAGGCTTATATATATAGAGAGTTATGCCTAGCCATAATTACCATAGTAAAAGTTAAACCTGAGAAAATTTTAAAATATTTAATTCATTTAAAATTACCATAAATCCAATATATGTTAATATACACACACAAACACACACACACACACACACACACACACACACACACTTTTTAAGGAAAACATATTTTCCAAAACAAAAGTCAATTAGTGTCCCTGGCCACTTGGCTCAGTGGTAAAGCATTGGCTTGGTGTGTGGATGTGTCAGGTTCAATTCCTGGTCAGGGCACACAGGAGAATTGACCATCTGCTTCTCTACCAACACCCCCCCCCCCAAACTGCAGCTATGGCTCGACTGGTTGAAGCACAATGGCCCCAGGCACTCAGGATGGCTCTGTGGAGCCTCCACTTCAAGTGCTAAAAATTGCTAGGTTGCAAGCATGGGCCCAGAGATGGGCACAGCATTGGCCCCAGACTGGGGTCGCCAGGTGGGTCCTGGTCAGGGCATATGCGGGAGTCTGTCTCTCCATCTCCCCTCCTCTAACTTGGAAAAGAAGACAAAAAAAAATCAATTAGTGAGAAGAACCTCACTCTTTTACATTTTTGCAAATCTCTGATGGTTCAATAGAAGTCAGCTGGATTGTCATATCTGCTTCTGCATTTCAGTCTGTTGTAATGTTGTTTTGGTTGAAGTACAGGAACAAAACTTGGTCTCACAGGGATATGTATTTGGAAATGAGGGGAGTATTTTAATAACATTTCAGGTAATTATGGATATACTTTTTTGACAGTACTCCAAAACACAACAAAGGGTAGCTCCTCACAGGGTAAAAGCAATGTGGAATCTAAAACTACATCAATGGACTTTTCAAACTCTGTTACAATAAAAATCCATTGGGCCATTTTGCAATTGGAATAGATTTTTTTATCTATGCATCATGGTGTTGTAATTTCATGAAGCTCATTTGGAAAATACTGAATCACTAAGTGAAGTGTTATTAAAACATGTCCACCAACAGGGGTAAGCAAAACTAGGTTTACAATTGTTCCTATAGAACAGGGGTCCCCAAACTATGGCCCGCAGGCTGCATGCGGCCCCCTGAGGCCATTTATCCAGCCCCCGCCGCACTTCTGGAAGGGGCACTTCTTTCATTGGTGGTCAGTGAGAGGAGCACAGGATGCGGATGCAAAGTGCGGCGTGCTCATGTACAGTACTACTTCCGATGACGTGGGACGCATGTGTCACGGTTCCAGAAGCACGCCATATCACTTGTTACGGCTAGCAGTGACAAATATGGAACCGGACATTGACCATCTCATTAGCCAAAAGCAGGCCCATAGTTCCCATTGAAATACTGGTCAGTTTGTTGATTTAAATTTACTTGTTCTTTATTTTAAATATTGTATTTGTTCCCGTTTTGTTTTTTTACTTTAAAATAAGATATGTGCAGTGTGCATAGGGATTTGTTCATAGCTTTTTTAATAGTCTGGCCCTCCAAAAGTCTGTGTAAAAAGTTTGGGGACCCCTGGTATAGAAAATAATACAACAATTAATAAATAATAACACAAGAATAAGCTCTTTGCTTTGAGTACTCACAGCTATAAACCCACTATTGCCCACACCTGTATTCTTTGGCACTCCTCCCTTTAAGAGGCAGAGCTTATTTTATCTCTCTTTAAATGTGGGCTGTACATATGACTCATTTCTAATGAACAGAATGTGGTAGAGATTACACAGTGTGCCTTCTGAGGGTAGAGCATAAAGCTTCTATCTTCCTCCCTCTCTCTTGCATTACTTGATCTGAAGGAAGCTAGCTGCCATGTTTTGAGGATACTCAAAGCCCTGTGGAGTGGTCCATGTGGTGAGGAACTGAGGCCACCTGCTAACAGCCATGTGAGCACACCTCTTGGAAGCAGATGCTCTAGCTGCATGCAGTCAAGTTCAGCTTACTGTAGCCTCAACAGCCATTGCAGCTGCAGAAGAAACCCTAAGTCAGAACCACCTACATAGGCCAAGTTCTTGACCCACAGAAACAGAGACAATGTTTGTTGTTTAAGTCACTATATTTTGGAGTAATTTGTTCTGCAACAACAGATACCTGAGTTATGCAGATCTTCCAAATGTTGACATATTATTTCATATAAAAAAAAATCATACTTGTTGATAGCACCATCAACCTCACCAGAAGAATCTTCTAAACATTGGAAAACCATCAAGTTACATGGCAGAGATGGTTTACAAAATTCTAATTATTGCTTGAAAAACCAAATTTTATCATTAGCAACAAATAATACCAGTTGTTTCCCTTGAAGTGACAATCTCACTTTGTTCATTTTGTAGAAAATGTCTACCAAATAACAAGATCCAAGAATCACATTGTCAGTCATCCAACTAAAAGAGGTGTTCTTTGGAAGAGTCTAGTTCGGCTAGCAAATCGAACAAGCACAGGATTGTTTTCTGTTAACCAAATGACAGCTATTATGACTTCCACAGGAGATTGAGTCCCAACTGCAAATAGCATTAACAGTACCTGTCATAAGGACCAGCAGTCCCAGGATGTCAACCCACTCCATGGTTTGCAGGTGTTGGGGTTGCCAAGGAAGACAAGACTCACACAGGCACGGGATGGAGCAATGCTTGACTCACCTAGAGAAGAGAAAAAGCAAGATCAGATTCAATAGTGAGTATCCCCCCATGGTCAGCACGCATGATCTACATGCACTCCTCTTGTGCTACAATTGAAGAACCCCATTCCACCTCACCAGGAACAGATACAGCAGTAGGGCTGGTCAAGTGCGATATGACACACATGCTTTAGCAGAAGGAAAACATACACATCAAGTCCCTTACAGGGAAAGATATTCCCAGATAAAAAGGGATGCCCAGCACAGGCTGTGAGAGCACTTCATCTCTTTGTAAGGAAATGTTCTAGGCACAAAGCATATTCTTTTTTTTTTAGATTTTATTTATTCATTTTTAGAGAGGGGAGAGAGAGAAGAAAGAGAGAGAAAGAGAGAGAGAGAGAGAGAAGGGGGGAGAAGCAGGAAGCAGCAACTCTCATATGTGCCTTGACCAGGCAAGCCCAGGAATTCGAACTGCTGACCTCAGCATTTCAGGTCAATGCTTTAGCCACTGCACCACAGGCCAGACACAAGGCATATTCTTACACAACTGTACAGGAGTTCCCAGCACTTTTCCTGAAGACAAACACAGTTCCCTGGTATACAGCAGACTTGCTTCATGTATACCTCTCATTCTGTCTCACAGAATATCAAAGGACTTGTACTCAAGGTTCAAAATTGAGTACAATTTTCATTAAGGATATTCTTCTTTTTTTTTTTTTTTTTTTCATTTTTCTGAAGCTGGAAACAGGGAGAGACAGACAGACTCCCGCATGCGCCCCGACCAGGATCCACCCGGCACGCCCACCAGGGGCGAGGCTCTGCCCACCAGGGGGCGATGCTCTGCCCATCCTGGGCGTCGCCATGTTGCGACCAGAGCCACTCTAGCGCCTGAGGCAGAGGCCACAGAGCCATCCCCAGCGCCCGGGCCATCTTTGCTCCAATGGAGCCTTGGCTGCGGGAGGGGAAGAGAGAGACAGAGAGGAAAGCGCGGCGGAGGGGTGGAGAAGCAAATGGGCGCTTCTCCTGTGTGCCCTGGCTGGGAATCGAACCCGGTCCTCCGCACGCTAGGCGGACGCTCTACCGCTGAGCCAACCGGCCAGGGCCAAGGATATTCTTAAGTGAAATTGGCTCCCTCTTCCTTTCTAAGAGCTTTCGTGAAAAACACAGTAACTGCAAATATAGTTCAATGGCACTGCCTTGATTCATGCCAAGGTGCTAGCAGTTTTACACATCATTTTAAATGGAAATGTCAATGGAGTGAAAAATGCAAATAAATCTTAGTATTACTGTAAGACCGTTTTAACCTTGTAGATCCCCAGAAAGGTCTCTGGGACTTCCACAGCTAGCATGGAGGAATGTGGCAACATTGAGCAACACAATTAAGCAGTAGGTGGGGAAAGTGGTTGTAGCTCCACTGGACCATGGACAAGTGTTGACCTCACTAAAAATGTTTAGAACAAAACTAAATTACTGTAAGTCCTGTCTCTCATAGAGAAATAGAGCTCTGAAAAATGTGTCATCTGCCTGCATAGAGATACATCCATTTCCCCCTTTTGAGATACACAGTGATAGGTCTCATTCCCTCACTCCCTCACCCCTGTACCCTAACCGTCCTATTTTGACACAGTAACTGTCTTTCAAGTGTCTTGCAGTTGTTCCCTTAGTCCACTCCTTCCTTCTGAATGCTCCAGACTCCCTATGTCACTCCCAATCCCAATCCCACCAGTTGGTCCTAGTTCTAAGCTGGTGACCTAAGTGGGCTCTCAGGGAGAAAACGAAAATAGGCAACAGGGCCAGCAAGTGTTGCTGGAGTCTAAGGAGGAGGGTTTCTCCAGAATCCAGGCACGTGGTGGACGGGTTGTATAAAGCCATAGCGCCCTGTAACAGAAAAGTCATCCTGTCGAGAACAGAGGTGGCAAATCAGGAAGCACTGATTTTCCCCCTCCCTGCTACTGTCCACACCTGTCCCCTCTGTAGCCATTGCTGTAAGTAGCAGAGGAGCTGTGGGAATCACACATGGAGCCCTTAGGTAGGGTCAAGGTCTTCACTTCTTCCCAGTGGAAAATAGGCAACGTAGGGTTGGTAACAAGGGGGTCTCAGGATCCATTAGCTATTGCATTCGCTATGGGCCTGTCCCCAGAGACGCCTGGGGATGGGCAGAGTTTGTAGCGGCTGCAGGAGGACAAAGCAGGAGCAAGGCTGAGGCGGGCCGGCTCTTGCGCAGCAGAGGGAACGAGAAGGCCGCACGGCGAAGCGCAGAACGGCTGCGGCCTGGTCCTGTCTGGGTTTCTTTGACTCAAGTACGACCCCTGGAGGTAAACACTCCGCGACATCTCGCACCGTTCTACCCCTTCAGAAACCGTCTCTACTGTCGGATTTGTCCCCTTTTCCGCTTCGAAAAAAAGTGCGCAGTTCCGGGGTGGGAACTCCAGGAGCTTTCTGGGAAATGGAGCCTCGTTCAAAAGGATTCTGGGAGGCGTAGTTCCTACTGTTCACTTTGCGCACGCGCATTGCCGCCTCACGTCACGGTTCCTATTGCTCCGCGGCGCTGGGAGAGAGACTTGTGCGACCACGCATATCTGGCGTCGAAGTGTCTGCCCCTTCGGCTGCTTGTCCGGTGGGGAGGGTTCCCGGGTGGACTGTGACAGACGGACTTGTGTTTCCTGTCAATTACAATTGACAATTTTAATTGGGCGTTTACAGGGGCATGCGGTATTTCTGAGATGCAGGGCCTTGCAGCGGCGTGTTAGGGTCAAGAGAAGAGGATCAGAGCAGAATTTTTGGGTGTGGCACAGGGCCAGGCTGAGGGGGACACATCCAAATTCTGGGGCCTCGAGAGTGCAGAAACCCCGGTGAGCAGCAGCACTACGACCTTGAAAGGGCTCTGGAGACAGAGTGAAGAGATGTGTGCTATCCCCTGACAGTATAAAGCTGTTGTGGCTTTAGGCAGGGGGATGTGCTGAGATCCTGACTTCATATTACTCAGGTCACTATGGCTGTTTTCAGAAGGGTCGCCAGGGGAGGGCGTTGGGGGGCTGTGCACTAGTCCAGGGAGATGTGGTGAGAGCCAGTAGTGACAGTGGCAGTGTGATGATGAGGGCTCAGCAAGCGGGAGCTGTTGAGGCCTCATTTCCAGATTTCTGGTGTGGTCTGCTTGCATGTCTGCAGATATTTCCACTTAGTGAATTCACTGACCCCTCAAGACTTGGGGTCAGTGAATGCACACATGTCCATTCACAAAACTACTGAGATGCGCACTGACCCAAAGGATATTCATGCACAGAGCTAAACAACTCTTAGTTATACCCACTCTTGTGAGCACACTGAGAAAATATACACAGCCAAATAATTACTCATGAGCTTATACACATATTCACTGTCCCAGATGAGGGCCCTGGTAACTGTATTCTTCACCTCAGCTCAAAGAGTCTGCCCAGAGCTGAGAATGCTCTGCCATCTTGGGCTCAGTGTGGCCACCTGAAAGGACACATGTTGGTTTCTTTGGGCCTCTTTCTGGAAACTTCACATACAGCTCAGCCTTTGTCCTTCCTATATTACATCTGTGTCCACTATGACTTGGATTCTTCTAAGTTACTTTCCTGCCAACCTGGCCTGATGGGAGGGAGAAATGGGGCTTGAATTCAGGTAAGGGTTTTATATATCTGAATGTATTTGCTGAGGGTCTTCCCACAGTAGTAGTTCTGAACATATTTGTATGTGCGGGACTCTTAAGAATCCACTAAAAGCTAAGAATCCTCTTCCCAGATAAACACATATCTTCATATCTACACTATTTTGAAAACCCATCTGTAGGGCCCTGGTTAAGAACCTCAGTACAGGTAGATCAGAAGGTCAGTTTCCTGGTTACCCACCCTGCAGTCTTCCAGTGCCTCTAGAGGGGAGAGGTGTAGGGCTCCAAGTGCCCAGAGGAGTCAGGGCATGAGGACGGGGCACCTTCTGCTCCCATCTATATTACTCTTAGTTATGGAGCCAGGCTTTCAGTCTTGCAGTTTCTCTCCTGGGCAGTCACTCATTCAGCTGGTTGGTGGGAGACTCAGCCTGGCAAGCAGTTCAAACTTATCAGATTTTTAGTTATTTAGGGTTATTAGGTCAGTTACAGAGCCAGCAAGTCCATCAAATCACTTGTGGTTTAGAAACTTAATCAGCCAACCAGCTAGTCACTCAGGATTAATTTTTCAGATAGACAGTGTCCACCAGGATCCATCAGTCAGTAGGTCAGTTTAATGGTTGGTCTGTTCATCAGGGAGCCAGTTGTTGAGAATGCTAAATAGCTGGTTCAGCAGTGAGACAAAAAGGCAGTGGAGGTGAGACCATCGATACAGTCTGTTTCTACGTTTACATCCTAAAGGCAAAGCAGGAAGGTAGAGAGAAGATTTGACTCCTAGGCCACCAGATGGGGCTCTAGTTTCCTGGGAAATAGACATCAGCTGGTGTGGGAAACCAGGAGAGGAAAAGCTGCAGAGCAAGGGAGGGCCAGGCTGAGTTGCCACAAGAGGGCAGTGTGGTGTCCCTTTATTTCCACAGCGGGCACATTGGAGGTTCAACTGCGGCTTTCTAAGCCCCAGTCTCTGGCTAGCTTCTGAAGAAAGGCTTCTGAAAGGACTTCTCTAAGGACTGCCTGACCAAGACACACTTGGCTCTGAGCTGGGCGGAAGCCGGCCAGCTGCCCACCAGGAGGAGGAGGACTTGCCTTTCGAAGGCACAACTGCTGCCAGGGGCATGCCAGCACTGGGGAGGAGGGGGGTGAAGTGGGAGGAGTGCCTCACCAGTCTGCCCAGGAGCATGGACTGGAGCAGCTCCCTAAAGGGAGGGATGGAGGACAGGTGTCTTCTGTTGAGGAGCATGTCACCTTCCAGGCTGCTGCTTCAGTATCCCTAGGGGCTGAGGAGGAACCAGCCCAATGGCCTAAAACCTCCAGGCTCCACTCCTTTCCTGAACTCTGTGGTCAGCTGTTGCTTCTGAAATGGACAGCAAATCTAACTAAAGCAGGAGGGTGGAGGTGAGATACAGATAAATGAAAGAAACATGGGGAAAGGACAGCAGTGAGTTTAATTTACCTTGGGAAGTAACTGAGATGTTTATATAAGGTGTCAAATGTGGCACTGCGCACAAACTCAAGAGTCAGAAAATTTGAGTTCTTTTCTCCACCAAAGGGAAGTGCGTGAGGCCAGAGTTGTGTTTCTCAGTTATGCCTATATCATGATGCTAGGTCTCCAGGTGGGTTTCCTGGTTTATAAAATGATCAGGAACATACTCTGGTTCCAGCTGGTTTTAGTGACTCAGAGCAGTTAAAAGAGTAACTTGGGGGCAACAATGACTGCTACCATGGTAGAGGTATCCCACAAACCGGGCGCTTCAGTTAGTCTCTTGTGAGAGGTATCATTCCTGGTTTACAGATGCAGAATCTGAAGCCTAGAGAGGCTGAATATCATGCCTGAGGTCCCATAGCTGAGAAGTGTAAAGAACTGGATGTGAACTCAGTCTGAACGGTTCCAAAGATCTTTCCTTTTCCAGGATACCACACTTTAGACACAGATAGGGAAAGAGAGGAGGGTCAAGAGGCAGTTTCTAGGTCCTTGAGAAATATTTGCTGGGGGCTGTGGAGAGAACTGTTCCCTTCAGAGATTCTGCAAGCCCTACATGCCATAATGACACTAACACCTTCTTTTCTCTCTCCCAGTCATGCAAGAAATGCAACTGCAGTTTATGTACAACCCCTTCAGCTTTGTACTATTGCAAATAATGAAGCTGGAGAGGTAAGTGGAAGCCAGGTTATGAAAGGCCTATGTAAGTCAGTTTAGGAAGTGTGGATTTTCTCTAGAAGGCAGTGGAGGGTCAAAGGTTTGTTTTTGTTTTTGTTTTTGTTTTTGTTTTTTGTATTTTTCTGAAGCTGGAAACAGGGAGGCAGTCAGACTCCCGCATGCGCCCGACCGGGATCCACCCGGCACGCCCACCAGGGGGCGATGCTCTGCCCATCTGGGGTGTCGCTCTGTTGCGACCAGAGCCACTCTAGAGCCTGGGGCAGAGGCCACAGAGCCATCCCCAGTGCCCGGGCCATCTTTTGCTCCAATGGAGCCTCGGCTGCGGGAGGGGAAGAGAGAGACAGAGGAAGGAGAGGGGGAGGGGTGGAGAAGCAGATGGGCACCTCTCCTGTGTGCCCTGGCCGGGAATCGAACCTGGGACTTCCTCACGCCAGGCCGATGCTCTACCACTGGGGTCAAAGGTTTTTAACAAGGAGTTGCATGATTTGATTTGTGCTGACACGAATGTACAACCTATGTAGAGAAATGTTGAACACATATTTAGTATGTTCTAGTAAGCCATTATTCATACTTCATTTGGGCCCCGTGAGAAATGTTTACTATAATGGTACAGTAGTCACCTGTTGGGCAAACAAGTGTGTTAGGCTTTCTTACTTGTACTTTGCCTGATTGGTACATGATTAGAGGGCAGCACCATGTATAGTCCATGTGTATATAGTCTATGTAAGGCTACAGGTGCTTGCCCTCAGGGCGGCAGATTGTAGATTGCAGATTGCCTGCTGCCATTGGCAGGGGCCATTTTTTGCTCTTGTTTGCCGGAGAATGACCCCCCCCCCCCCAGCCTGTTTGCTTGTCATCTGAGAGAGAGAGAGAGGGAGAGAGAGAGAGAGAGAGAGAGAAGCAACGTTGTTTCCTGATCCCTTGCCCTCCACTGTGAAAAGCAGGTTTTCGTTTTTTTTCTTTTCTTTCTTCTTTTGGCTTGCCTGTCTTTGCGAGCCTCCAGTAAATTGGTATGGCTCACTGTTTTCCGGCTCCACAGTTCCTTCACCGTCTGCTCGAATTCAGTGCGAATCTGCATGGCCACAACCACCAGCCTTACATCCCCCCCTTATCTGCAGTTTCACTTTCAACACTTTCAGTTACCTATGGTTAGCCATAGTCTGAAAATATTAAAGGGAAAATTTCAGAAATAAAGAATTCATAGGTTTTAAGTTTCACACTGTTTTAATAATATGGTGAAACTTTGCACTGTCTTACTACATCCCACCTGGGACACGAATCATCCCTTTGTCCAATGTATCCACTATTTGCCCACTAGTCACTTAGCAGCCATCCTGGTTATCAGATCAATTGTCACAGTATTGCCTGACCTGTGGTGGCGCAGTGGATAAAGCGTCGACCTGGGAATGCTGAGGTCGCCGGTTCGAAACCCTGGGTTTGCCTGGTCAAGGCACATATGGGAGTTGATGCTTCCAGCTCCTCCCCCTTCTCTCTCTCTCTGTCTCTCTCCTCTCTCACCCTCTCTATCTCTCTCTCTCTCTCTGTCCTTTCTAAAAATGAATAAATAAAATAAAAAAATTGTCACAGTATCATAGTGCTTGTGTTCAGGTCACCCTTATTTAATAATGATCCCAAAGTGCAAGAGTAGTCATGCTGGCAATTTGAATATGCCAAAGAGAAGCCGAAAAGTGCTTCCTTTCAGTGAAAAGGTGCAAATTCTCGACTTAATATGAAAAAGAAATTGTATGCTGAGGTTGCTAAGATCTGTTATAAGTATATGCCTCCTCATCTATGAGACATAAAACTATGTCAGTTGAATGCTCAGCCATGGTATGTGTTAAATATATGGTGGGTCTTGGTGGAACAGCCCCCTTGGTCATTAGCTCTGGACTGTCCAAGGACACATTCTCCTAATGCTTCCTTCCTGGGCTTACTTAGCTTTCACAATAAAACAATACGCTTCTCAAAGGAAGTGAGAGAAGTTTGCCATCAATAGATATTATCACTTTCAAGTAATTGACTCCATCCAGCTTTACTGTCCAGACTAGCAAAGCCCCTAGGATGTGCTCACCTTCCGTGACAGGCCAGGTCCAAGAAAGCAGGCTCTGAGACAGATCTGTCTGTAGGAAGTTATCAGGGAGTGTTCTTGGGGTCAACACTGTGAAGGATGGGAAAGCAGCTGAGGCATAAGTGAGCTGTGATGCAGTCACAAATCCCCAACAGAGCCTGTGGGAGCGCTGAGGCTGGGATGGCCCTTCAGGGTGGTCTCCAGGGCTTTAGATCCCTGCCTGCCCAGTCACTGGATGTGGCTGCCCTAGTAGGGAGGCACCCTGGCCTGCCAACTACCAGCCACTGAGGAAAGAAGTCCTCAAGTGGGGGGTCTGAGTGGTACAGTGTCCACCACACCTTCAGACTTAGTGGTGACTTTAGAGAATGTGGCAGTCACTGTGATTTCTCTGCACAGTATGCACTTTCCTTTTCTTCCTTATTAAGAGGTGCCTGATTAGTTTGAGACAGCCATGTACTCAATAAAAATACCCACTTCCCTAGACTTCTTTGCCATAGAGGTGGGCCAAGAGACCCCATTTTGCCCAGCGAGATTTAAATAGTCAGTAGAATGGGTTCCTGATGACATGGCAGAGCCACTGGAGAAAATGAAAGACTATTTGCTTAACCACTGTAGTCAAGTTTATGTTGCGTGTCACCAACAGCCCCAAATGGTTCAGAGAGGCATTTTCGTATCTTGCTTAAATACATGGTCCTTCAAGTTAATGGACAACAGCTTTGAGTCCCAGCACTGATGCATACTGGTTAGCTATGTGAAACCTCAGATTAGTCACTCTATCATGCTTCTCCATTTCTATAAAGGGTAGCAGTAGCATCTAATGCATATCTTGAGTCATCAACTTATCCCAGTTTGCCTGGGACTTTGGTAGTTTTAGCACTGGAAGTCTCTCATCCCTCAGTCCCTGGCAAACCAGGATGTCTGGTCACCCTTTTAAAACACATCACAAAACTACTCTACCTCCTTTACAGATGGAAGACTGGGTCCTGAAGGCTACAAATTATATTTGATGCTGCCCCTTAGTGGTTGAGTGTACTGTAACATCACTGCAAAGGTCAGATTTACATGATGTAAAATTTTTATTTTCAAAACCAGCAACCAAAGATGGTTAAGAAGCAGAGTAAGGCCATTGTCCTAACAATTTAGTTTTAAATTTATAATTGTTGTAACCCCACTATGTTTTAGTATTCATTGATATTCACTGACAAATATGGTATCTTGCAGGATCATGGGGAGAATTAAATTAGTGGAGGTAAGGTCTTCATTAGTGTCACACAAATTTGGGGTACACTCTGGGCTTTGACTTTTCCTTTGGAAAACTGACCTCACTCCCGAGCCTGTTTCCTCATTTGTATTGGGTGGTGGTGGGGTAACAGGACCTTCCTCAGAAAGTTCTTTAGATTGCTAAATGCTTGTGGGGCCCCTGGAGGGAAGCATGAACCCAAAATGGTGCCTCTACTGCTGACAGTTACCCAGAAGCCAGGCCATCCCTTTGCTGAGGGGCTCTGTTGCGCTGGCCTGTCAGGGATATGTTTTCTCCTCCTCATCAAGGCCACTGTCAGCTGGCAGGTGGGCTCCAGAGACTAGGGAAGCCTGACCAGTCACTCTGATGAGGTCAGCTGGTTTCTCTCAAACAGAAGCTAGTATAATTCATCAGAGCTGGCCACTGGGCAGGCACTACACAAGGTTACAACCCCAACACTCAGGTCAGTGGCCTTGGGCAGTGGGAGTTAACTGATGCCGAGGCCAGAACTCTGTGCCAGCCACTATCAAAGCCAGAACGGCAGTGTAAACCCGGGGTTTTCTGCATCCCACTGTGGTTGTGTTTAAACACACTTGGGTACACCCAGCAAGGCCTGGGCTGCAAAATCTGTTTGAAGTCTTCCTGAAGATTCAGAGAAACATCCCTGCCGCTCCTGCATCAGTCTGTGTGATGCTCTAGTAAAGGGAGTCACTCAGAACTTTGAAAAGTCTAATTTTGTTATAGCTGTAAGACCCTCAAAAAGGCTTACTAGCAATATTAGATTATGTTCTTCAATTCTGTTTACAAGTGAAATTAGAGAAAGAATACATCACTTATTCCTGTAGCTATACTGAAAAAGGGTAAAGCTAGAAAATTAACACATACATTTACTGGCCTCTGCTTTGTTCTGTGTAACTTTGATGAAAAGCCTTTGTAGTCCTGTTTTAGTGCCTTGGTCTGAAGTTTCAAATTCAGTCATCTTTAATGTTTTAAAAATGTTTCCTCTACACTGCTCACAAAAATTAGGGGGCATTTTATCTTCATATTCATTTTGAAATATCTCCTAATTTTTGTGAGCAGTATATATCATAAAATATTATGCAGTGGATATAAAAAGAGATCTATCTGTCTATCACAATGTGGAAATATCCCTTAGAAATATTAAGGGAAGAAAGTTAATAAGAAACATGTCTAAGACATATTATTAAAGAAAATGAAGGGCTAAACATTTTTAAGGAAAGCAAGTCATAGGTCAATCAATATATAATAAATGTTTCCTATTTAAAATGATACATATTTCTGCATCTGCATGGAAAATTTCTATAAGAACATCTATCAAAGCTCTCAGTGTTCTCACTGGAGGGAGATTAGAGATCTTCACTTTGAAGTTTTCAATATTATTTGATTGTTTTCCAGTATACATGGATTAATTTTAATCATAAAATCAAGAAAGCTTACTATACCCATGTATACACCTACCTTGCCATGAACTAAGCCATTAAGACCATTGCCCAGCCTGACTAGGCGGTGGCGCAGTGAATAGAGTGTCAGACTGGGATGCAGAAGACCCAGGTTCAAACCCCGAGGCACCGGCTTAAGTGCGGGCTCACTAGCTTGAGTGTGAGGTTGCTGGCTTGAGCGTGGGATCATAGACATGACCCATGGTCACTGGCTTGAGCCCAAAGGGTGCTGGCTTGAAGCCCAAGGTTGCTGGCTTGAGCAAGGGGTCACTTGCTCTGCTGTAGCCCCCTGGTCGAGGCACATATGAGAAAGCAATCAATGAACAACTAAGGAGCTGTGATGAAGAATTGATGCTTCTCATGTCTCTCCCTTCCTGTCTGTCCCTCTGTCTCTCTCTGCCACACACACACAAAGACAATTTCCCAGACACTGAGAACTAAATCTATTCATCTCATCCCAGTGCTCAGTGTTTGTTTATGGAGTTAAACTTGATATTAAGGAAAATAGTTTAATGCTGTACATAACTGATGTCTTAGGAGGCTGTGTTGAAGAAGCTGGAGCTGGTATAATAAGAATAGTATATATATATATATATGTCTAATCATTATGTTGTACACCTGAAACTAGTGGAAAACTGTACGTCAATTGCAATTTAAAAACAAATATTTTAAAATCTGGAGGGAAAAGCATGCAGATTATGATCTTGTTGAATGAGGAAGCACTAGCCACCCACAGGGGGCAGCAGAGAGTGCCTACAGCATCAGTTCTCCCACTCTGGGGAAGTGAAACCTACTCATGAGATCATTTTGATTGAAGACGCAGTTTCAATACATCCACACAAAGGAAGTAGTTACAAGATTTATTACTTGCAGGTCCCAGTTTGGGGGATGCATTGAGCTGGGGAATGGCAGTCATTATGAGAGAGCAGGAGAGAGAGAGCAATGGAGCAAGCACCTATTACTTATAAGATGGCTACAGAGAGGTCACTAAGTTTTTTCAGGCTTAACTCTTAAGTGGTTATTTTAAAAGGTGCCCTGGAAAAGTAAAGTGGAAACTTATAATGGGCATCCTAAACTGAGGTTCTTACCTCAATGTCCAGACTCTGGGTGTGAGCAGGGCTGTCACACTGTAAAATGCCTAGACAGCAATTCAGAAGAACAAAGCTGTTTTCCTCAAATGTTGTTTTTCTCATCACAGAGACAGAACCTGCATCTATACTTTAAATGTGGGCTCTTACCCAAAATATTTACCTTTACCAACAGGTATTACAAATTAGTTTTTAAAACATCTTGATTCACTTTTATTTTCTTCAAGGTATGTTTAGAAGTTCTAAATCAGATATTGCGAGTGAGAACAAAACAAACCAACCTGTTGAGGCCTTAAATACTGTACTCAAGAGATAATGCAAAATTGTTAGCAATAATAATAGATGCAGGTAACATAAATTTTAACCTGGCCCAAGGTCACCAGCTGTGACATGTCCTTCTGGCCCAGCCAGCTCTGATGCTGCTGTCAGAGAAAGAAGCAGGACTTTGGTCCCTTTCTGTTGTCCCTGCTGGGCCCAGTGCAGCCTGCTGCTGGCCACAGTAGACCACGGGGCCTGGCCCTCCCTTGGCCTCATGTACTGTTGAATGTTATAAATTAAACCATTTTTATTTATACAAAAAAAGGTTAAAATTTAAAAATATTGACACTCACTTGAAAAGAACTAGACTTACAGGTACAAACCATCAGTGGTACATACAAGTATTCATCAAAAATTTATTAATAGAAACAGGTGTGTTTAAATGCAATGCTGGATAGACACGAAAAAGTCGGAATACCAATGACACCAGAGACTCTCACTTGCACATTACATTTCTTCACACAGAACTAGCACCATTAGTTCAGAAACCACAGATTTAATAATTGCTTCTAATATATAAAATACCTTATAAAGATTACTTAACTATCTAGTAACAAAGTTCTTCCAAAAACTTATTTAAAAATCAATTGGAATATACCTTTCAAAACTCACGAAAATGGTTTAAAAGTTGATCCAATTTCTACAGTTTGTCAAAGGAATGAACCATAATTCATTTTATTAGAAGAAAGTGCCTGAATTCAGCTTCTGGCTCCCTTCTCAACACCAACCAGGTACCGTAAATCGAATATGACGTAGGAATAAGAGCACATCTAAAACTGGTCTCAGAAAATATTTTCCTAGACTATAAAAATACTAAATGGAATACAAAACTTTCAGCATATACAGCAAATAGACTACAGCCGACAAATATGTATTTAAAACTATCTTATACCACAATCATCGTGAACATCAAGTATTATTCTCATAATTTTCCTGTGAGTCCTTCTGATTCAATGTGTATTTCCCTTTGTTTTGTTATAATGTCAGATACAGACCAAATTCTGTGTTTCTAGCAGAAGTTACTGGAGGCACTGCTGAATAATTCTAGGTATCCAACCAATTCTAGGTTCTCAAAGTGCTGAGAATGCAGCTGTCGTGGAGCCTGTCTTCTAGATCAGGGGCCAGCCAACGATAGCCCAGACCAAGCCTGACCCATGGCCTATTCTGTGTGACCTGTGCACATTTTATATCTCGTCTGTGGTTGCTTTCATGTGACAAGAGCAGACTGAACAGCTGTGACAGAGCCTGTATGTGACCTTTTGGTCCACACAGTCTAAAATATTTCTCATCTGGCCCTTTACAGAAAAAGTTTGCCAAGCCCTATTTTACATAAATTACTCAGGAAATTTTTCACTGAACCAGAACAAGGTAAGATGGCCTCAGATTAAGAAAATTTGGGTTGAGGTTTGCTGGTTCCATCGTACAGTACCATGGCAGATCAAAAGAACACATATTTGGGCTGGCAACTTTGAGTATTAAACTATTCTGGCATTGAAAGCAAAGTCTGGCTGTGATAAAGTACCTTCCTTTCTCTGTGAACTGGCCATTGTGTATCAAGTAACTCATGTACCCAAATTCAACAATGTACTCACTGTTCAACCCAAACCATCTGTGTGGCTCACACGCACAATTTCTAGTCTTTGAAAATCAATGATCTTGTACCTTAGCAAAGGACAGAACTAGAAGTGTACCATTCCCATCCCATCTGGCATAGATTCTGTAAGTGCTGGATGGTATGTATACCTTTCAGAATTCTTCCTGGTGACATGCATCATGATAAGTAGTACTACTACTACCCCCCAGGGTCACAAACATATCCCTTCTGACAAAGCGGACTAAGTTTTCGAGGGGGCACATAGGCTTGGGGGAGCGCTTATGGTGGTCCTGGCAAAAAGAGGTGTGGAACGTGACGTCGACACCATTGTAAAGGATCCGAACAGAATGCTCCCTGGGCTTTTCCCTGTCTTGCCAGAGCTCAAGGATCAACCTGGCTGCAAACCTTGGGAACCTGGCTTCCGTCAGGCCCAAGGCACTGAGAACGGGTGACAAAGTGACATCGTGAGCAGAATAGACGGCAAAGAGCTCTTCCTTCCTGCCCTCAGCAGCACGCTGCATGCGGCCGATGGTCTGATTCAGGATGGGGTGGGCGCCCAGGAGCGCGTAGCCCAGATACAGTTTCTTCTCTCGCCTCTCTCTCTCATCCTCGATCTGATGCTTCTTGATCACCTTGAAATGCTCCATGTCAATGCAGCCATTTCTGGTGCAAGGGAAGCTGATGTTGTGGCAGAAATGGCAGAGCATGGAGTCTATGGGGTTGGCAGCTCGCAGCTGCTTGGTGGGGATGTCCACGATCTTGGCCATCTCCCCATAGGTCCTCTCCAGCTGGCTGTTTTTCAAGCGTAAGAGGTACTGCCGACGCTGCTCCTTTTCCAGATACTGGTTTCTCACCGGGCAATAGCAGTTTCCGGAACAGAACAGGGCACTGGGCTGGTGCCTGAAATAAATCTTCTTCCAGTCAAAATCTGGGAGAAAGCCATAAAGCAGGGCCAGCCCACTTTGTAGTGTCCGGCTTTTCCCAGTAGTCTCTAAGTAAAGCTGATCTGCGGACCAGTCACTTGGCAGGAGTTTGTGCTTCTTTAGATAGATGTCCCTCAGCAGCTGGCCGTTCTGCAAATGCTGCACAACTCCTAGAACAGAATGACACAAGCTTTCCTGACTACCAGCTCAGCCGAAGGAAGAGCAAAGGGAAGCTGAGTCAGTGCCCAACTCTGGGAGACCTTGGATCAGTGTGAGATAATGCAGTCGACCCTGCTGCCCACTGTGTGGCTGCTGCAGGAATGGGTTCACATCATCTTAACTAGGGAACACCTCGGGGTCAGTTGTCCATGAAGGGACGAGCAGAGTTGGCCCTGGCCATGCCTTTTGGGGGAGGACAGTGGCCATCTGCCTCCATCCCGCCTTCTTGAGACCAGCCTCTTCTCTGCAGGAGCCTCTGTGACTGGCAGCCTCAGAGGGTAGGAATCACCCTGTGGGTGGGTGCCCAGGCTGTAACTGTCACAAGCTTAAGGAGAGCTTTGTCCCTCTGCCCAGGGACATTCCTCCGTGTGCAGGGAGAGCTCAGGTGACTCAGGTAAAGAGAAAAAGTTGCCTGCTGGCTGCTTAGTCCTCTTAGTGCTGGGAGGTTCCCCTTCCCCCCATCCTCTCAACTTTCCCAGCCAAAGGCTTTCTGTCAAGTTTCTAGGTGTCTGCTAAGTTCCTTGCTGGGGCATTGCCATCTCTTCCATAAGGACACTCTCTCTGTATGAATATGGAATGATTTGCCAGACACTCAGCTAGAATATTTGGGGGGAAAAACAAAAAACAGAAGTGCAGAACTGTATGTTTTTATGCTCCTTTTAGATAAAAATGGGGAAAAAAGAATGTATAGTTGGAGTTGCCTGTGTTTTACATAAAGAAACTTCAGAAGGATGAACAAGAAATTAATTTCAATGGTTACATGATGGGGACACAGAAAAGGGTGGACAGACATATGTAGGAGCAAGAATTTCAAGTTTACCTTTTAGTTGTTTTCGTGTTGAACCACAGTACAGTAATGAATTGTCTTTAAAAAATCAAAAAGCCTTCTCTTCAAGCAAGAAAAGGCAACGCATGATAAAAGTGAGCTCACCTTCCAGCCAATGGGATGCAATTTCAGTAACAAATATGAATTCTCTGAGAGTGGAAACCATATTCTGGCCCTATGACCAGTAATATTTATTCACATGCCCAAATAGTGAGAACAGCTCCAGGGTAAAGCGGAGACAAGTTAAGGCTGAAATTCATGAGACAGAGGAAACTGTTGGCGCAGGAAGGGGAACAGCTCAGATACAGCCCAACAAAGGATGCCCTACTCTGAATGAAGAGTACTTATTGAGAGAATTCCCTCAGAGATCTGGGCTGGGGCAGACCTTAGCATTTCCACAGTGATTCTCAAAATGAGGCAAACTATGCGTGATGAACATTAAGAATCTGTACCTGGCCCTAGCTCACTTCAGGCCCAACCTTCTATTCTTAGGCTACATATATTATACTAACGTTGGCAATGCTTACTTTGTGCCAGACCTTTCTTCTGTAATCCTCACACACAAAACAAACAAACAGACAAAGAAAAAACAATAAAGAAGGTATATTTTTCCCATTTCCCTAATTTTCCAGATGAGGAAACTGAGGCCCTGAGCCATTCATAGTTGAGAAATAGCAGAACTCGAGCCCTTATCTGGCCCCAACCTCGGACTCTTAGACCCTTCTCATAGCACCTTCTTCCTACGTTTTCATACAGAAATACTAAGTTCTAACCATTTAGGGCTTCTCATCCTCTCCAAACACAGTCTGCACATCCCTGACTTTGTCCCTGCCCTTCACCTTCCTCCGCCCAGTAAACCCCTCATCCAGCACTTGGCTCCAATACCACCTTCTCTGCAGCATCTTCCTTCTTCCTGCCCCTGCTCAAACGAACAATTCCTTCCTGTTCCCATATGCTGCTGGACCTCTGGGACATCAGTGGCATTCACCGAGCTCAGCATATAGCAGTGCCACGTTAGGCACTTTGCACATGCTATTGGATTTAACTCAGTACCAGCCCTGTGGAGAAGACACAGTGTGTCCGTAAGTCATGGTGCACTTTTGACCAGTCACAGGAAAGCAACAAAAGACGATAGAAATGTGAAATCTGCACCAAATAAAAGGAAAACCCTCCCAGTTTCTGTAGGATGATGTAGCAGCATGTGCGCATGCGCAGATGATGACGTAACACCCTGTATACAGCGGAGCAGCCCACGGCCATGCCAGTCGAGATGTGGACGGTACAGAGGAAAGTTCAGTGTGTTCTGTGGCTTGCTAAATTCGAATTCGTGACCAAAGTGCAACGTGAATATCAGCGCGTTTATAATGAAGCGCCACCACATAGGAATCACATTACTTGGTGGGATTAGCAGTTGAAGGAAACCGGCAGTTTGGTGGAGAAACCCCGTTCTGGTAGGCCATCAGTCAGTGACGAGTCTGTAGAGGCTATATGGCAGTGGTCCCCAACCTTTTTTGGGCCATGGACTGGTTTAATGTCAGAAAATATTTTCACGGACCGGCCTCTAGGGTGGGACGGATAAATGTATCACGTGACCGAGACAAGCATCAAGAGTGAGTCTTAGACGGATGTAACAGAGGGAATCTGGTCGTTTTTTTAAAAATAAAACATCGTTCAGACTTAAATATAAATAAAACAGATATAATGTAAGTTACTTATTCTTTCTCTGTGGACCGGTACCGGTCCGCGGCCCAGGGGTTGGGGACCACTGCTATATGGGATAGCTACCTAAGGAGCCCTAAAAAATCTGTGCATGAGCCCACATCGAACTGCACTGAATAGGTATGAAACTGGGAGGGTTTTCCTTTTATTTGGTGCAGATTTCACATTTCTATCGTCTTTTGTTGCTTTCCTGTGACCGGTCAAAAGTGCACCATGACTTTACGGACACACTGTATTAGCTCCATTTTACAGGTCTTTCTACTCCGAAGCTGGTGCTTATTCTATAAGATCCTGCAGCAGTACACTTAGTGGTCTCTATGCACCCTGTCCCACTGCAGCTGAGGGATCCGTCTGGACAGGCAGGGGAGCATCTTACTCATCCAGCCTCCATCCCACCCCCACACTCAGCTGCCAAAGCATCCTGACAGAGTAGGCACTAATGCCCAATCTATTCTTATGCAGTTACGTGGGGTGCCGAAAGTGTGCCAGTTATAAATGACTGTTATATCAGCTATGCTTTTTTTAATGAAATTGAAAATAAAGTATAACATTGGCCATTAAAAAATAAGGGAAAGGGAGCAAACTGTACTGCAAAAATAATTTCTAGAGTAATACTAATTTAGTAAATGGTGATATTAAATCAGCTGAAAAAAAGGTCAGAATGAATTGTGTCTAAGTGTAGGGTCTCCCCCATCCCAACCCACTCTTCTCAGGGAACAGCCCGTGGACCCAGAGGCTGGGCCCTCACTCTCAATGCACAGTCACCCGGACCTCTTTGCCTGCTGACGGACGCTGACCTTCAAGGACCCCATCAGATTCTCTCTCAAGAATGTGGACTTGTCAGTCCATCTCTGGGTGTGGCTAGGACTGTCACTCTGTTGACAGACACGCAACAAAATCAAAGAGGCAGGGATAGGTAGCCTCTTTATTTCTTGTTCCAGTCTCTGGAGGCCTGGTCATATTCTTACCCTTGGGGCCTATGAGTCACCCTGAATCCTTATAATAAATGTCCCATTTTTGCTTGAGTTGGTTTCTGTTACTTGGCAACCAGAGTCTAAGCAGTGGTTCTCAGCAGGCATGGTTCTGCCCTCAGGGAGGGTTTGGAGGTTGGGCTGGCACAATAATATGGGAAATACTGTTACTGACACCGAGTGGGTGGTGGCCAGGGGGGCTGACAGTCTTCACCCCTATAATTTTTGTATGTACCATAAGACATTCCCACATGTGAAAAATCTGTTGAAATAGCCTAGAACTGCTTTTTTTGAATCTATAAACACAATGTCATTTTTTATAACATTAACATCCAATGAATTTTCCAGAAATGTGATATTAATTGAGGGATATCTGTATTTTGTTTTGATCAGAACTTTTTTTTCCCTCCTTTATATTATAGTAAAGGTACCTGATATAGTTTAAATTATATATGTAGAAAGATGATATTATGTTTGACTTTCACTTCAGGATAAAGGGGAGCCTTGTTAATAAGAGGGGTACTGGGTCTGGTAGGATGAGAACTCCTGTTTTAATCTAATGCAGAATTTGTATATGTGGAACTAATTGTCAAAAGCTCTGACAAAACTCCTTATTCCAGGTGGCCCTCCAGAGTCTGCAGCCTGCCCCACTTTGTCACTCACTATCACGCTCCCCAAAATAATGGCTCTCAAAACATGGTGCAACCCAACAGGGTCAACTACAGGACAGAGACCTTCTTCCATCAAAGCTGAGGTCCTAGGATGCTGATGAAACAAGAAACAGAGTATGGCCAATAGGTCCTCCTGATTCTTCCAAAAGGGCTGGAGACCAAGCACAGGTTGTTTGAGGTCCCACCAGTTCATTCTCTTCCCAACGAAGGTAACCCCACAGTTAACTCACTGACCTGCCCTGACAGTGAAATGGCTATACGATGGTACAAACAGGGCGGCAGAGAAAACAATGGCCTTCTGTGAGCAACACACTTGACCAAACATACTCCTTGCTCAGTGGGGTTCTGCCCCGTGTGTCTCCCTGAGATCCAGTGCATTAAAACTTACCAGGTGTTTTGCTTGAAGTATCTAATAACATGGGCTTAATTGCATAAGTCATGGCCCACCCATAGTAGAATAATATGTAGCCATCAGATATGCTGTTGTTGATGAATAGGAAAAGATGATGACAATATACTAAGTGGAAAAGTAGGTAACAAAATAGCATGTTTAGTAAGATACCATTGTGTGTGTGCACGTGTACAAGTGTATGCACATGAATGAACACAGAAAGAAAGATAACTAATTTCTTTGGTAGGATTATGGCTGTTATTTTTCTTCCTTTTGCTTAATTGTCTTTACTAATTTCTCTTCCATAAACAGATATTGCATTTTGTAATAACAAAAGTTTTTTAATTTTTACAAATCAGATGTTTAATTAGCTACATTTGTGGACTCAGAGCTGGTTAAGGTGCCAGTCCTTCTTTACCCTGTGAACCCAGAGCGCGTTGCCCAGGAGTACTCACTTCCAACGTGGGACAAATGGAAGAGGGGGGAGAAGACCTGAGCACGTGGCCACACACGTACCTGTCTGTGTGAGCTCTCCCATCTCACAGAGCGGGTGATTGGGGAAGAGGGGCAGGGAATGTAAGGGGCTTTCGAAAGAGGCTCCGGATCCTTTTGTCATGTGATTAACGAAAGCTTCCAGTTTAGGGTGATATGGTTTCCTAAAGAGACAACACAGAGATTTAGTGGTCAGCGTGCTCCAAAGTGGTGGCAACAGTTTCAAATTCAGCAAGCAAAGTCCCATGGGCTTTCTCCCCCCAAATAGGTACTCGCTCAATCACTTTTAAATTCCAGTTTCAGCCCTGGCCAGGTAGCTCAGCTGATTGGAGTATCATCCCGTTAAACCAAGGTTGCGTGTTCGGTCCCCAGTCAGAACACATACAAGAATCAACCAATGAATACACGAATAAGTGGAACAACAAATCAGTTTCTCTCTCGGTCTCCCCCTTCCTCTCGCTCTGAAATCAATAAGTAAGTTAATTTTTAAAAATATTTAAATTCCAATTTCCTTTCCATTCAATCAGAGATGCCTGCGCACAAAAATCCCCACTGTGAAAGGCCACCTGAGTGCCTCTCCTCTGCTGAAACACCAGCAGTCTGGGAGCTGGCTTTGCCCTCCTCCAGCACTTCCCAACCTGAGCCCTTCCTGTCTCCCTCTGCAGGAGGCCATGACCCTCACTAGACAGTCGTGCCTAAGTTGGGTACCCTTGATTTGTCCCTCCCGGCCTCTACACATGCCATCTGCCTCCCAGTCCTGCAGATGTGTCCTCCTGGGGCTTCACACCTCTCTCCTGCATACCTGCAGCCACTAACTGAGCTCTGGCTCAGACAGCTTCTGTCTGGATGGCACGGGCTCATCTTTGGACTGACTGCAGCCTAATCTTGCCCTTCTACTGTGCCTTCTTCACCACCAGAGAGATCTCCTTAAAAGGCAACCCCAACTCGCCACTGCTCTTCTACACTGCTATCTTCTGGAAGGAGCCACTCATGCCTGTCAGTCCGTTCTGGCCCCGCCTCACAGTACGGCTCCAGGCTCCCCAGCTCCCTCCACTCAAAAGCTGTGCTCGGACACACGCAGCCCACCAGCTGACTTCTGTTCCCCCAGCGCAAATTGTGTCGGCTTTCCACAAGCCTCTGACCCCTAGAAAACCTACCCCCACCTTCACCTGGATCCCCTTTAATCTTTAACTTATCTGACCTCTGGAAAGTTCCTTTCAAAAAAATTAACTGATTAAGATACCAAGATCTTTATAGTTCTCTGCAGTTCACTATGTCACTTTGCACATACAATATCTCATTTCATGTGGGGTGGTAACAAATAGCAAAACAAACAAACAAACAAACAAAAACCCAGTATATTTATTAGACCTGACATTTTTTTTATTTCTGCCATGGAGTATTTGTGGTAAATCAAGATTTAATTAATCTTTCTAGTCACTAATATATAATTTCTCTGAACAATGAAATGACACAGGTATACACACTTTCTCTGAATAATGAGATGACTTATGAATATTTACACCTTTTCTATGAATAATAAAATGGCCTATGAATGCATATACATTTCCAGACGAACAGAAGTGGACGGGTAGATTAGTTCAAACATGAAACCAAATCATCATGAAAAGAGTGAAGACAAACTGCTCTACTGGCAGCCCCTGCTCCCCCCCCCCCCCCCCCCCGTCTGAAAGCCCAATTAACATTTGCAACACTTTAAAAATGTCTGTCAAAATAGGTTTAATATCTTTCAAAAACACAAAGCTAAAAAAAATTTCCAATTTTTAGAAAATAGGTTTTGAAATGAGAGAATATGAATCCTGTCCCACAGTATCCTCTGATAAGTCAGCCCAGGCAGCTGCAGGGCCTGCCGTCTTTGCATACAAACAGAGGGTAAGTTATTTTCCCTGAGGCTAAAACACATAAATATTTGCAAATTGGGAAATAAAACTTCCAACTGATAACGAGGCTGGCAATATGAATGCACAGAAACAGAGGCTATGCCTCACAGGAGTCGACGGTGCTGCTCTGCGCTGCTTTCAGGTTGGTGATGGCTGAGGACCTGGGAAAGCTTTGCTGCCAATTTTGGAAACAAAATTTCACTACTGAAAATGTGCTGAGATGTCCTAGGTTCTCAGGAAATCTGATTGCTTAACGATGTGTTTGTTTCTAACTGTATTCATGAAAACCGGGTTTTGGTAGGGCAAGATGAAGATTCAGAGAAGAAAAACTTTGCTTCTGGAAGAGAAAACAAATGGCTGGACCTTGCTAGGAAGAAACCTGAATCCCTGGGGCTGTCCTGGATCTGAATAACCAGATCCTCCGGGCCTAGTCCACTAAGCCGTCCCTGGAGCCAACAGGGTACCTAGCACATGGTAGATACTCCAAAAAGGCTTGTAAATGAATTCACCTGGGAAATGCCCCTCCTAGATGCTTCATGAAAAGTCCACACCGGCCATAATCTGTAGCAATGAATATAGCAAGTTCCAAGTGTTTATTAAAATGTTCATATTTTGATGAAAATATTAAAAATAAAGTCCATTGAGGGTGAGACTATTGTGACAAAGCTTTTCTTTGACCAAACTTTAGTAAGTCTCCTTTGAGCCCTCTTGCCAAATAGCCTTGACCTTTGCACTTACATTAGTCTTCACATGACCCAGTTTTAGCAAAAATCTTGCTGAGAATCCAGCCAGAATTTCCCACTCTTGATCTGATCAATTTCCTCATCCCCTGGTGGTTATCCGATCACCCTCGGCCACCTTTAGCAAGAATCCTGTCAGGTCAATTTAGCCAGAATTACTCCCTCACCCCTGATATCACCCCCTAGTAATTTTCCATTCACTAACCTCCACCTTACTCCTTGGCTATACACCCTTCCATTGTCCATGCTGTATTTGGAATTGAGCCCAGTTCTATACTGAGGTCTCTTTTCCCCTACTGTGTTAGTTTCTGAATAAAATCTGTTTTTACAGCTTTAACAACTGTCTGGCTCTGGTTTTTCTGTTGTACACTAAAATCTATTCTCTTCTTGAGAATGTGGTTAGATCCCATTTCTGAAGCCCTAATGATTAGGGAGAGCCACGTGACTCAGTGTTCGCCAGTGATGTGGAAGGATGAATGCCCCTCCGGGGGTCAGGCTTTCAGATCATGCGCATGTTCGCTTCATACTCTCTTCCTTCCCTCTGGCCACTATTCAGGCGTGGCAACAACCCAGGTTCAGTCACACAGACATCCCTAGGGTTGGGGGGAGCAGCATGTGGGAGGAACCAGAGGCCTTGCATGACCAGAGGGAGGGAGGCTAGTCCTATGATCTGGAACATTCACCTTAGCTCTTTATACAAAGAAGAGACAGATTTCTTTGTTATTCAAGGCAATGCAGTCTTGGGTCCAAAGGGTTAGCCTAAGACAATGAATTTTTCTTCAGGAAAAACTCATGTTATTGTGGCTTTCACATCAAAAATTCAAAGAATCGGAAGTGATACTATTTTAAGCCTTCAGAAAATTCACTGCAAAGTTCTTATGTACATTTTCATATGCACTGTTCATACCCATACATGCCACAGAGCTCGAGACGGAACCCCGAGGCTAACCTACATACCCACCAGAAGATGTACTGTGCCCCAGCAATAACCTGAGCAGTGACTGACTTCTGCATAGAACACAGGACTAGTGGAGAAGAGGTGTGACACCAGTGACACTGTTATCAGGAAACAATTCCGGAACACTTACATGGCTGGAAACTTGCTCGGTCTAATTCCATTTCCACAGCTTTAACTGTGATCTACATGCTGAACTCTCAAATCAACCTCTTATCTCCCAGCAAGATAAAGCTGCTGGGCCCCACACTACATGCCCCATAGTATCTTCCAGAAATTACCACTTGGATGTCTGATGACAGTTCAGACTTAGCACTAAGACCTCTCCTCCTAACTTCTCTCCCATATTTCCCTTCTTCTGTGCTATTCCGGGGAGGGGCACCATCCAGTCAGAAACCTGGGCACCATCCCATGTCTCTTACCCAAGAACTATCGATCTCACCTTATAACTCTCTCAGATCCAATCCCTCTCCAGCTCTGCTGCCACTCCCTGAGTTCCAACTACCATCATTCATTCATTCAACAAATATTTAGCTGTGTTCCTCCTATGTGCCAGGCACTTTCCTAGGCACTTGGGATACAGCAGTATGAACAAAAACAGAAGTCATATTCTAACCTTGGAAAACAGACAACTGCAATGAACACTATAAATAGGTGCACGTGTTAGGAGATACAAGATGCTATGGAATGATGACGCTTTTATCAAAAAGAAGAGCAGCATAAAAGGGACCTGGGAGGCTTGGGTAGAAGGAGAAATGCATTGTAATTTTAAGTGGAGTGGTCTGATTAGTCTTTTGGATAAGATGACATTTGAGCAAAGACTTGAAGGAGGTGAGAGAACTGGCCATCATCAAGCTACCCGGGGCATAGCTGTCTAGAGAAAGGACAGAGTCGGTGCAAAGCCCCACAGTGGCAGTGTGCCCACGTGTTTCCCACACAGGGCAGGAGCAGGAGCAGTGTGGCTGAGGGCGAGCATAGCAGCAGGGAGGTTAGAGAGGTAAGGGGAGGAGGAGGAGCATAGGTGGCCTTAGAGGTCATTTTAAGGGTGTGGGCTCTGAGTCTATGTGACCTCTTTCTTCTGGATCACTAGCCCTATCATATTATAAACACCATCACCAGCCTCCACTTCATCCTCCACATCATGGTGGCCAGAGATCTTCATAATTTCATCCCTCCCTAGCTCCCTCACCACCATCATGTTCAGAGTCCACGTTCCTTACCTGGACATTCAATACACCAGTTGACCTAGTCTCTACCCTCCACTCCATGCTCAAGCCTGTGGGTTGAACTGTCCACCTCCTCACATCTTTACACAGGTAGGCCTCACCACCCCACATACTGTTTCTCATCAGCTGCTACCTGACATTCCTACACACCTGTTAGGCCCCTTTCTCTTGGTGGCCTTCCCTGATCTACCATCCTACTTCTCTCTGCTCCAAGCTGAGTTGGGCTGCCCCTCTTCTGGCTCATGCCACTAAATATGGTACCAAAACTACTTCTACTCTTCTTCTACTTCTTTCTCTAATACTGCTCCTGCTGCTACTACCTGTGCTGGCCACCAGTTACTAGGGGCTTACCACGTGCCAGGCACCAGATCTGTCTCTCCAGAGGTGACTGAGCCCCCCATGGGCAGGGAGGGATAACCTTTCTTCGGTGAATTCTTAGAAGCCCATTCTCCCCCTCACTCTTCCAGTCCAGCTACATACTAGTCTTATTGTTACTCATATATGCCCAGCTCTTCCAGCCTCAGGCCCTTTGCACTTGCTGTTCCTTCCATCTGGAACATTCTTCCTCATTAGGTACACCTCCACTTTATTTAAGTGCCAGTTCAAATGCCAATTCCTGGTACATGAGCCAGGTACGTGTGGCAGTACCTGGCATATGACACACATTTAAAAATAAAATGTATTAAGTAATTTCTTATTTATCAATATTCTTTTCTTCTTTGTATGTAGAAAAGAGTATTGAGTTCATATTCATTAATGCAAACAAAAAGCATTTATTAAACATAGTGTCAATGGCTAGTAACCTTACTACCAGCTAAACATAGTCCTCTGAGGGTAAAAAGAGCAGCTTTGTTGGCCCTGCCCAGTTGGCTCAGTGATAGAGCATCAGCCTGGCATGTGGAAGTCCTGGGTCTGATTCCCTGTCAGGGCACACAGGAGAAGTGCCTATCTACTTCTCCACCCTTCCCCCTCTCCTTCCTCTCTATTTCTTCTCATCCTCTCCTACAGGCATGGCTTGATTAGAGTGAGTTGGCCCCAGGTGCTGAGGATGGCTCCATGGCCTCTGCTTCAGGCGCTAAAAAATGGCTCCAGTTGCAATGGAGCAAGGGCCCCAGATGGGCAGAGCATCACCCCCTAGTGGGCCTGCCACGTGGATCCTGGTGGGGGCACATGTGGAGTCTGTCTCTGCCTCCCCTCCTCTCACATGAAAAAAAAAAAAGCAGCTTTGTCATGAGACATAAGGCATTCAAAAGATGAAGCTCCACACAAAGACTGAGAGAGCCGTGCAGTGTGTCAGTGTGAAGGGAAACACAGGGGCAACTGACTTACATGGACATGTGGCTCCTCTCATTCAGCGCACTCACGGCCCAGATGTTCCCTTTCACGGGACTAGAGTAATGGGCACACTCCAGGACTCACTGCCTTTTAGGAGTGAAGCTGAGCTAGTACCTGGGAAGGCACCTGGCACTGCTGGAGACCTTGATCCCATGGTCCCAGGGGATTCAGAAGCCCGAAGTGGTTTCAAATTGCTCAGAGTCCTGTGCATTCTTATGAATGACAGGTCAACATTTATTGTTTTAAAAGATAGAATTAATTAAATGACATTAATTAATTAAACACGCATACCTCACCTAGTTTCTACAAAGACTTAAAGTAGATCCTAAAAATACAGAATGTTTGATACAATAAAACTAGGCTACGAGATCAAGGCCAGGGAAAATGAGGGCAGAAGCAGCTAGGGCAGCTGGTCCCCAGGAACTATGGCTCTGAAATGGGAGCTCCAGAAATGACCATGTCAGTGAATCCTGCCATCGCTCTGACAGAATGAGGGGCCCTGGGACCTGTCCTGCCTTCATGACACTGACCACTCAGGGACGAAAAGAGGCTGAGCCCCAGCAGACCTCCAGGTTGCTGTGGTAAATGAAATGTCGTCCCCTTATCAAGCCCTGGTATGGACCAGGTTCAGTGCCTCACTCTCCCACCTTCGTCAGACTTCACCAGGATGTGAGAAGGGAGGTGTCACCATCCCGTTCCAGAAAGTGTACAGAGGCTGGCTCAGAAAGGTGAAGTGATCGTCCCTCTATCACACAGGCTACAATGGCCTCAGAGGATTCCATGCCAAGACTTGTTCTCATAGGAATACATGATAGGCAGTTATGACTCGTGATTCTCACTTTGGTCCTGAATTCATCCTGCAACCAACCCTGTCCAACAACTATTATATGCCAGGCTTGGGCTGGACATGGGCGATACAGGAAGAAATAAGACCCAATGCCCTGGAGAAGATGGTGTGGGGAGGGGGGAGGACCGAGGCAATTGTGTTGGGAAAGCAAGCTGCAAAGTACCGAGGTGCACAGGGAGGCCCTGCGTGCTGCCAAAGGGCCCGGTCCATGGGCCCTTTTTCTGGGAACAGCCAGGATGGCCCCAGAGGCTCTGAGTACCCAGGGACCTTCCAGCAACAGCTGATTAGTCTGACAGCAGACTTCTGGTCTGAGCCGAGCTCCTCAAATTCTCACTTCTGAGAATTTGAAGCCCAGATAGAGAAGGATGACTAGAAGGTGCAAATAGGCAGAGACAAACATGGTAATGTCCACGAAGTCCTTGGGTCCAGCCAACTCAAAGGCCTGGTAGGTCTATCTGTGCCCAAGCTGCTCAAAAGGTAGATATCCAGCAGTGTGCAAAGGCAGGACTGTGCCAGTTAACTCATAGCAACTCTGTTGTGCCCAATGGAGCAAAGCCACTTCCCCGAGCTGCCCTCCCTGAACCCCACCCTGTGCCCTCCTGACACCCCAGATGCTCCAGCCCATCTCCATGATCCAGAAACTAAAGGGTTAATACCTAGCACAGCAAGTGACCTCCACCCTTGCCCTGGTCCACAGGCCAGTTAAGGTCTGATCACGAAATATTTTGTTCTGAGACCCTTCTCAGATGTCCCTCTTTCAAGTTGGAAGTGAGGCCGTGGCTGTGCCTGACACAAGCAGAGAAGCCATCTCATACACAGGGAGAGGTTTCCTAGAGGAGCCAGCATCTCCGGGGGCCTCGGAGGAATTGTGGGAGTGGGCCAAGCAGGCATGGGGACAAGCGAGCCAAATGGCAGGTGAAAAAGCCTGAAGGGGGGAAGGGGGCTGGCAAGAAGCGGGTACGGCAGGGGCACAGGATCCAGTGGGAAGGTTGGCACAGAAGGCTAGAGTCTGGAGGAAGAAAGCCAGTGTCTACATGGCACCCTGACAGGGACTGATCTCCACTAGGGTGTTTGCCAACCCAGGAGACACCAGGACAGGCCTCCATGCTTGCTGAACATAGAAAACACAAATACCCAGATTGTGAGCATCATGGCCTCTAGCAGGAAATGAAAAAAATGTCTGAAAGCCTACACAGTATTTCATGATGTTTTTACCAAAGATGGTTCACTTATTCTTCTCTATAATACTGAATAATGAGAAGGCTCGAGATTCAAAGAGTTAACCTGAAACACCCGGATCCACACTGCGGTCCACTTGGAAAGAACAGCCCTGGCTGCAGGCAGGCAGTCCATGCCCTACCAGGCTGGCCCTGCCCGGGGCAGGCTGGCACTCGGGAGCATTCCATCAAAATAACGTCTCCCCACTGAGCACTTCCCTCGTTTCCTCTCCTCATTCAGCAAATTCTGCTCGGGATGTTACGTGTCCCCAGACACGATTGCTAAAGCCTGGCCCATCATTTTATTGCTAACTGTGCCTCCAGTTTTAGAGCCATGCCATTTCCATGTGCACCATTTCCACCCTTTTCAATTATTTTTCATCCTAAGGGCTCTCAACCGAAAACACACTGCCTTTACTCTGTAGATATTTGAAGTAATACCTTACACTTATGTGGCTTTGCAAATAACTGATAGTGTGCATTCCCCTCTATCACCTCGCTATTGCTCACCCCAGCCCAGCATGGGAAGCATCGTCATGCCCATCTCAGAGGGTGAAGGCTGGGGCTCAGAGAGACTAAGGGACTTACCTGCTGCCCTGAATGAAACAGCTGAGCCAGGGTCCAAGGACTCCTAACCTGGGGCTCACTGCACCATGTCCCAGCCACTTTTCAAACTGAAGAACAGCAGGGCTCCTGGGAGAGTGGGTCTCAGACTGGCCAGGGCTTTACCTGCTGTGTGGCTTCACACAGGTGCCTTCACCTCTCTGGGCTTCTGTCTTTTCAACTGTGGAATGTGATCACCATGCAGGATCATTCCGAAGATCAGGCTCCTGGCAAATGGTTCTCAATCCAGGACAGGTCACCCCCCATCCTGTCATTCTCCAGTCAGCATTTTAACTGGGACAGAGGTAACAGATTTTGAAAAGAACTTTTAGAAAAAGTGCAATTTACCTGTTAGCCACTAGAGTGCAGTCAATTTCTGGTCGCTTGGTTTTGGGAATGACATACAGTGGGTATCGATCTCCATGTCGAATGAACACATGTACTGAGACCAGCTTAAAATGATGCGGGGCATGACCTGCAAGAGACAGACAGAAAGAGACAGACATATTGTCTTGTAACCAGTCAGGAGGTGTCAGTCCTTTTCACGTCACAGAGTGAGGATGGTAACTGGTGGAAGGGTGCCAGGCTAGGGGTGGGCTCAGGGTGCCTTTGAATAGACTCACAAGGCCGGGCAGAGGAGCATGAGAGGGCTGGTTACGTCCCAGATCCCCAGAAGTCACGGGGGGGCTCTGAGGGTGTGTCTGGGGGGTAGAGGCCTGTATAATGTGGGCAAGAATATTCCTGTGGCCTCACTCACACCCACAGACTAGGGGAAGGCCCACAGGAACACTGAACACAACTTCTGCTTTAAATCTCTCTTGAAACAAGGCAGGGCACAAACAGCTTTAACATCATGCTCTGATATACTCTCCAAAAAGTAAAATTCAACGGAGAAATCATATTTTCCCACCCCTTTCCTGCAAAGACGCCAGCAGGACATCCTAAGCTCCCAGGGAGCCCACTTGGAAAAGCTGGGGTGATGCTCTAGAGGTGGAGGCTTAGAGCCAGGAACTCATTCAAGGGCACAGCCTGCTGGCAGGAGCAGGATTGGCGCCAGGAGAGCGAGCTCTTCACCACTATGCTATGCTACTTCAAGAACCAGTCCCCAGAGGGGTGTCCACCCAGGTCCCAAGCTGGGCAGAGCATGCAGACCTACCTTCCATGCTGCGCTCGGCCACACGAGGAATGTTGCAATACAAGAGAGCTTCGTAAACCGGGTCCGTCCCGGGGGGCTCTGTCACGGGGTCAGGCATGATTCTCTTTCGACTCTTGCTACTCACTCCATTCTTAGCTGTTGACACAGGGATCAGGTGGACTGCAAGGAAAGCCAAACAGGTCAGGCATGACACATGCAGTCACAGGGTGCATGGGGCCAGCTGGAGGAGCACAGAGTGTGGCTGGATTTTCATCTTGAGTAGCTATTCTTTCCCTTAGTATAGACTTAAGTGCAGTACAAAGTCAGCATCCCCTCCAAGAACTGTTTCTTGAGCCCCCATTGTGCCTTGACTCTTTCTTGATGCCATGGCTCTCTCTTCACTAATAATTATGCAATACCAGTGGGCCACCCCCCCAAAAAGGGGCCTCACTCACAGTGGTAAAGGAAGAACTTACACACTAACTTCATTTAAACTGATTACCTCCTTACTAATACCCTTTGAATTACAGTAAATACTAAGGAAGAAAACCAGTGGTGGGATTCAGCCAGTTCGCACCAGTTTGGCAGAACCGATACCTAATTTTTTGTTGAGTTCAGCAAACCGGTTGTTAAAATGGCACTTGTAATCAGGGTTCTCTCTAAGGTGGGCGCCTGGACAACCACCCAATGTTGAAATCCCAAATTTACCTTCTTTACTCTTTTTTAATGTTCATTTGTGCAACAATGTATTCTAAGTGCCCGGAGTAATGTTTGTTCCATTCATAGGTGAAAAAAAATTGCAAGTGAGGACACCGATCAAGAAGCAATATGGAAATATCTTAAATAACAGTTTTATTGGTTTTTGTCAGGTATTATTTAATATTTTTTTCATTGATATTTTAAAATTCTTTCTTATAATCTAGTTTTATGTACCTCTTTTATTGTTCTTATTTAAGTATTAAATGTATGAAATAATAAACTACCTTTTGGTATATCGTTTTTTATACTTAAAACACTCATTAGGGCAGAGAACCAGTTGTTAAATTATTTGAGTCCCACCACTGAAGAAAACCATCACCTTTTGAATATTTACAAAGAAGTAAACACAGGTATCTGCCATATCTCACTTAATATCATCTGATGTGCACTTTGTGGCCCCTGGAGCCCAGTCACAGGCCCACACTCATTAATCCTCATGAAACTACTTCATGAGAAGAAAGCCACAGATGCAGGGGGAGGCTGAGGCAGCTGCCCAAGGTGTACGTGGCAGATGGAACCCCATTGCAGCTCACCCCTCTGTCTCCAGGCCAAGTCCCCCCATAGTCTTCTGGATGTTACATGTGGGCCCTGCAGTTTGTTATGCTTGCCCAGCTAGCACCCTTCCTGTTGGTGAAGCACTCCTTCCCCTCCTTAGGTAGTTCTGGTTGAACTGTCAAATGCAATGGCTCTGGCCCCTGCCTGGGGGTGGACATGAGACTGGAGTCAATGAGGACAGTGATGTGGCAGCTGGACTCCGTTCTTTGAGAGAGGTGCTCTGCAGACATTAGAAAAGGGGCTCCTTCTCTTCTAGATACCAATCTCTAAGAGTGGAAACTTGGGGCTGCCCCAGCCATCTGTCCCTCCATGGAGAGCCTTTGTCTGCAGTAGAAGAGAATGGTGCTATGCAGAGACAAGCCAGACCAATACAAGAGGAAAGTTAATCAGAGACCAAGAGAGAAAGAATGTCTGAGGATATCCATCCTCTGTGCCCCCAAGTACAGATGTGGCTGAAGCCAGAACCTCTGTTAGCTATGTCGAGGAAGTCCTCTTCTTGCTTAAGCTAGTTTGAATTAGGCTTCAGTTACTTTCAGCCAAATGAGTCCTGATTAATACACTTGATCAATTATTTATGAGCAGATGTAAGTTGATCTTCTGGCTCGTGGTCCTCAATCCTTCTGTGTTTGGGGAACCTGTGTAGCATCACAGATTTTCTGGAACTCCCTACACAATAACAGTTACATTTTTAGCATCCACCTACTGAGGAAATACACAGAAGCAGGTGTGCCCATCGATCATCTAACTTCTGAAAAGTCTACTAATCACCATAATATTTTATAGATGCATACATTTGAATAATTGTCAAAACACAGCCCAGTTGCCAGTCTAAATCCATTTAAATTCCTTAATTTCTTCTACAAAGTCTTCTAAATAAATATTTAAAACTTGCCTTGGCAAAAAAAAAAAAATGTTATAAACAGAGGTAAAAGACAAGCAATCCACTGAGAGGAAAGTATTTACAAATACACAACAGGCAAAGTATTACTATCCAAAGTGCATACAAGCTCCTAACACTGAAAAAGTCAGTAAAGGCAATGAGCAGGCCAATTACAGCAAAATAAATACCAACAGCAACACACGTACGTACAAGAAGATGTTCAACATTACTCATACTTAAAAAGAAACACAAATAAAACAACACTAGGATACAACCCTCCCCATCAGACTAGAAAATCACATAGTAGTAACATTAGCACTGTTAAGGGTATGAAACTATGCTCCCGTACACTGAAGATGACAGTGACAACTAGAACGACCTTTTGGAAGGAGTATTTGGCTATAGTCACCAAAATGTTCTATGTGCTTTATCCCTGGTCCCATTATTCTATATCTTGGAATCTAGTCAACAAAGACACGAAGTCCCACCACAAAGATGAATGGCCAAAGAGATTCAGTGCTATTTATAGAAACAGAAAAGGGGAAAACCTAAACAGCTCTCATTAGCAGAACAGAGTGACATGGACAATGGGGAATATTCTGCCACTGTGAAAAAGAACAGACAAGAATCTCAAAGACAAAGGAAGTAGATAAATAAAGTCACAAGTTAGCTGCACAATCCTTTTGTGTAAAGAAAAAACAAACTATACATGTATGAATACACAAGTATTTGTTTATTATGAAAATGCACAGAAAAATGTCTCCAAGGACAACCATCCCAACACAGCAGTGGTTTCCTCTAGAAAATGGGTGTGAAGTGTTTTCACTTGTTTTTCTATAACTGTCTATGTTGTTATATACATCCACATATATACATAATACATATGTATATATATTTACCATATGTTACATATATTCTAAATATATAGAAATATGTGAATATTTCTATAATGCCTACATATACTTTTTTAGTAAGCATATTTTCATTACTTGTGTTAAAATAACCCTCACAGAGCTATAGAGTTGGCCCTTCACCAACTCAAAATTAGCCCTTTAGTGGGTCCTAGAGCCATTTTCTTCTTAGTAGCTGGAAGGGGTCAAAACTGCTAGCACATGGCTCAGGAGTCTGGAGGTAATTTACTATGGAGGAATTTGTCCCAGATCAAGGGAATAAAGAAAATTAGATGTCCTACGGCAGTATCTCAGTGACCCAGGTCTTCTGGCTGTGTGGCACCCCTCAGTCCTTGACTGTGCTCTTTAATGACAGGGTACCAGAATCTGGCCCCTGGACCTTGCCTGTGGGCACACTCCCTTTGAGTCTGGGCTAGGGAGAAATAAAGCTCAGGAGACACGATAACATGAGTGACACAGGGGTGGAAGGACATGGGTCCTGGGTGTTTCAGAATCCCTACAATTTGCTGGTTTATTGGCAAGCGCACAGGGGGAGACCTGTTGGGGTTACCACTTGGGAATTGCTATAGACTGAATGTATCCCCTCAAATTCACATGTTAAAATCCTGACCTCCAATGTGATGGTATTTGGAGTTGGGGCCTTTTGGAGGTGATTAGGTTATGAGGGTAGTAAGCTCATAAATGGGATTAGTGTCCTTATAAAAGAGACCTTAGAGAGCTCTTTCATCGTGTGAGGTTACAGCAAAAAGATGTCTTCTCACTGGACACTGAACCTTCTGGTGCTTTGATCTTGAACTTCTCAGTCTCCAGAACTGAGAGAAATAAATTTCTGATGTTTATACACCAGCCAATTTACAGTATTTTATTAAGCAGCCCAAAAGACTAAGACAGGAACTATGGTACCCACAACCCAAGGAAGCAGTGGTTTGAAAGCCACAGAAAAGACTGGGGGTTACTCAGATAATCCATCCAGAAAGAATTTGTCTGTTGCTTCCTCTGGCATCTGGGCCTCGCCCACCAGCTGCTGAGATGCCCTGTGCTGTCTGTGCCTTCCTGAGTCACCGGGACGCAGAGTCCATCCATGTGGGTCCTTTGAAGGGTCCTCCAGATGCTAAACATTTGGGGGGGGTTCTGATGCATAGAAGTCATAAGGTGATGTTTCCCCAGCTCCATCTCTCTGCCTTCCCTCCCCTGATATGGTTCTCATTGTCCTGAACTGCTCAGAGCCACCCCTGTCGCCATAGGATGTTTCTCACATATGTTTGCAACTCTACCCTCACCCCACCTCTGTTCTCCAAATCTGGCAAACTGTGTCACTGATCTCAGGGGTCAACTCTCCCAGGAAGCCCACTCTGAACCCCCGGGGAGTTTTGACATTCCTCCTCTATGAGTGCACCCAGCTCCTGCTGCCATCCTGGGTCACACCACAATACCGTAAGCAGGCACGTGCAATTTGTCAACATGCCACCCCAAACATCCAGAGGCCGGGACTACGGCTCTTTCATGTTTATCATCCCCTTCCCAGCAGCACAAGGCAGGCCTTTCAAGTATGCTCAGAACTGGTGCGCTGAGCCAGGCACTGAGCTCCATGCTTTTGGTGAAATACCCCTTGAATCCTCACATGGGAGGGCTGAGAGAAAGGGGTTACCCAAGCAGCCTGGGGGTTGGGAGCGTCAAGCAGCTTCCTTAAGAAGACACCCAAGCTGGGCCTGAAGGGCGGAAACGAAGCTGGCCACATGGGGAAGAGGAGGACTGCAGCATGGGCAAACGCAGCAGCCAGAGGCAGCCAGTGGGCTCCAGATGCCCTTGGAGGCCTGGTCCAGTGAGCCCCACCAGGGCTGATGTGCAGGGAGCCCTGGGAGAAGTCGGCTGCAAAGGAGCCCAAAGGAGCAGACCCTCAGCTGAAGGCTGCCCTTGCCCTGGCTACTGGGAGACTTGCCAGGTCGCCCCTGCCTCCCCCAGGGCATGCTTCTCCTGGCCAGCCTTGTCCAGGTCCCCAGCTCCTCCGGCTGCCCTGTGGAACAATGAGCAGCTCTGCTGAGCCAAGCAGATGGCAGCTGCTCAGATGTCAGACAAGCAAAAGGGACTGTGGGGGCATCAGAAGAGACAGTAGGCAGGCAAATCAATGAATAACGAGTATCATGGTATAGGTATAAAAACCCATGAATCTAATGAGGCCCTGGGGCCATTGAACCCATAGTCATCATGAATAACAGAATAGAAGACACCTTTATTGATAATTAACTTGGTGCCACTGGGCATGCATTTCTCTGTGGTATGATTTCCAAGCAGAGAAGATTTCTATGAGCCTCCTGTGTATACGAGTCTCTTTCATTACAGCTGCTTTACCTGCTCACCTCATCAACAATCACTTTCATCCCACTGGCATATCTATAACCTTCTTGTATAAAGATGCCAATGGAATCTCAACATCAAAAAAATGTCAGAAAGCATTACTTCTAAAGTAGTTCCTTGGGCTCCCTCACTCATAAAAGCATCTAGTACAGTGGTCCCCAACCTTTTTTGGGCCAGGGACCGGTTTAATGTCAGAAAATATTTTCACGGACCAGCCTTTAGGGTGGGACGGATACATGTATCACGTGACCGAGACAAGCATCAAGAGTGAGTCTTAGACGGATGTAACAGAGGGAATCTGGTCATTTTTTAAAAAATAAAACATCATTCAGACTTAAATATAAATAAAACAGAAATAATGTTTAAGTTACTTATTCTTTCTCTGCGGACCGGTACCAAACGGCCCATGGACCGGTACCGGTCCACGGCCTGGGGGTTGGGGACCACTGATCTAGTATACTTAGAATCCTTAGTAAAATAAGCAGGTGCTGTTCCTTGCAGGCCCTCTGCCTTCTCTACCCACCCCCGTCCTCTGCAGTGCACATGGGTGAGTCCATGTGTATTATTAGCCAACACTCCTGCAGCTCTAACTAGCAAGCAAGTCAAACTGGCCCATACTACTTTTTCCAGCTTTGGACCTCACAGTAGGAAGAATACCCATCAGCCAGGCAATAGACCTCAGGCCAAGGCAGGTCAAGGGACTGGCCTGGGGTCTTGCAGTCTGTAAGCTCAGGCCTGCCAAACTCCTGGGCCTGGAAGTTATGCATCTTTCATCTACCCATCCAGCATTTATTGAGCATCTTCTGGTAATTCTTCAGAGACTAAGAATAAGTAAGGTCTCTGCTCCTCTGGGGCTTACTATCTAGTTGGGGAGGGTGGTAAGATATTAAAAGAAAAAAAAGGGGGAGCCTGACCAGGCGGTGGCACAGTGGATACAGCATCGGCCTGGGACACAGAGGACCCAGGTTTGAAACCCCCAGGTCGCTGGCTTGAGTACGGGTTCACCAGCTTGAGTGTGGGGTTGCCAGCTTGCGTGTAGGATCTTGGACATGACCCCATGGTCGCTGGCTTGAGCCCAAAGGGCACTGGCTTGAGCCCAAGGCCGCTGGCTCGAGCCCAAGGTCGCTGGCTTGAACAAGGGGTCACTGGCTTGGCTGCCGCCTCCTAGTCAAGGCACATATGAGAAAGCAATCATTGAACTACTAAAGTGTTGCAACAAGGAATTGATGCTTCTCATCTCTTTCCCTTTCTGTCTGTCCCTCTCCACTAAAAAAAAGAAAAAGAAACAAAAGGAAGGGGAGCAGGCCTTCTTGGTCATGGTGCCTTCACACACCTTGATTGCTAGTGCAGGGGCATGGGTGCAGGGATGGTGCAGTGAAGACAGGGTAGAAAGGAGACACTGGGAAGTCAGCCCAAGAGAATTGTCAGTAACAGCCTCAGGCAAAATCTGACCTTGCTAGCAACAAGTTGTGGCTCAGGATCCAGCACTATGAACATGTCTGGAAGGAGATGTTTCATCAGATGAATAGCTTCTTTTAATTTTTGTTTATTCTATGGATAGTCCCCACGGATTAGAGAAAAGGAGAACAAGGACCCAGGGTCAGGGTCAGATCATAACTCACCAGCACAGGCTCCTAGCCCACAGTCCCCACCTGGCCTTGGGCCTCAAGCCACCTTAGTTACTTCCCCAAACGCAGTGATCCACAGGGTTAGTAGGTAATGTTCACCAGGTGTCTACAGTCAGCTCATTACCTGGGAGTCATTTAGATTTGCACAAAGATAGGCCAGCATCTTTCTTTCTCAGGAAGCCAAGCCAATGCTGGTGGCCCCCAGCTCAGCTCCCCACGCCAGGGTCTGAGCCAGGGCAGAGGACAAAAATCTAGCTGCATACCTGACCTTTTCCCACCAGCTTTAGCCTTAAGAGCCTGCTGTATGCAAGCCCTTTATAAGTACCTAAAAACTGACTTTGGTAAAGCCCTGTGGTAGCCCCCACCCTGGGTCAGATCACCACCCACCCTCCTTGAAGTGGCTCCTCCCCCATGCCAACCACATGGTGTGGTAGGGATGCCAGGCTCCTCTGAGACCCTGTTCTTGCCATGCTGACTGCTCCAGCAATGGGGACCCGACACTAGCCAACTGTGGCAATAAAGGCCCTTTCCAGGAAAGAGAGGCTTCTCAGGTGGAAGAGTCAGTTTTACAGGGAGCTAGGTGGCCTCCGAAGCCCTGCCTCTTGCCATCTGTGCCTTAAGCTGCCTCCTGCTGTCCTGCTTGTGTGTTGTTTAGTTAGTCAGCTCTCTGTCTGACTACACAGACGCCTGGCACAGTAAAGTTAGGTGCTGGGAGCCACAGATGTCCAGTGAAGGCAAGCATGATGGGGCTCAAGTGCTGGCTCAGCTCTGTCCTCGTCACTCTGGGCTCAGCTGCCCCACAAGTCACACTGCTGACTGCACCAGCCAAGAGCCTCATGGGACCGACGTGTGGCTTCACCATCTGCTTTTTACCTTCCTAACTCCAGGGCCTGCCTCACTCTTGGTGGGACCTCAGCCTTGGCTGGTCATCTCTCTTGAGGTCTGTAGTCACCTCTTCCTTGGGACTCCTCTTTTTTAGTGCCATTAAAGTCTGTCCTCAGTCACCCCTGTCGCCACAGCTGTCCATGGTTCTGAATGCAGGGAGGCAATGTGGGGTGAGGTCAGGAGGTCACAGTCACAAAAACCTGGGTTCAAGCCCTGGCCGGTTGGTTCAGTGGTAGAGCGGCGGCCCGGCGTGTGGAGGTCCCGGGTTTGACTCCCGGTCAGGGCACACAGGAGAAGCGCCCATCTGCTTCTCCACCTCCTTTCTCTCTATCTTTCTCTTCCCCTCCCGCAGCCAAGGCTCCATTGGAGCAAAGTTGGCCCCGGTGCTGAGGATGGCTCCATGGCCTCCACCTCAGGAGCTAGAATGGCTCCAGTTGCAACGAAGAAATGGCCCAGATGGGCAGAGCATCGCCCCCTGGTGGGCGTGCCGGGTGGATCCCAGTCAGGCACATGCGTGAGAGTCTGTCTTTCTGCTTCCCCGCTTCTCACTTCAGAAAAATACAAAAAAACCAACACCTGGGTTCAAGTAAATACCTCCATTACTTCCTAGCCACGTGACCTGTGGCAAGTATTCCTGCCTCGTGACATATCATTTCCTTCATCTGTAAAATGATCCCTACTACTGTCACCTGATTTCTCCGATTTCTTCCTCCCAGTAATCCAGATGGCTCTTCAATTCTCTCTCCCTCACTGGCATGCCAAGGAATAATGATTTGTTCTCACAGGCAATTCCCACAATTCCCTCAGTGCTCCTCAATCCACTAAATTGTCTTAAATGCCCAATCTGTCTCTACCATGCCCTGAATATAAACATGTCTGTGTGTAACTCTCAAATACAAACCAGAACCACAACACCAGTTTTTTACGCCTTTGGCCATTTGTTTTTAAAGGCAGAGGTAGAAATCATGTTTACAGGCAAAATGTGAAAAATCAAGTACAGATTGAAAGACTTGGTTTTACACAGACCAGACTGATCAGCTGAATCCATAGTTCCCTATTTGATCTATCCACTTTGGGCCACAATCCAACATCCCAACCTTTCTTGTCATCCTCATTCTTTATCACTCTTCATTCCTCATTCTTCCTGCCCCATGGTGAACCACTGTTAGACAAGAGTCTAATAAGTGCTTTTGGTGCCAGTGATAAGCCTGGTCCCATTAACAGAGTCGGCAAACCACAACAGGGGTGACTCGCAGGGTTGGGGGCTCAGTTCCTGCCTTATGTTCCCAAGCTCATATCTCTCTCCTGCCTGACCCCTCCCTCTGACATCTGCCACAGAGACCTCAGGCAGGCCAAGGTTCAGGGGCAGAAGTCACACTGTGGCCTGAGCTCAGATGCAGTCTCTCAGAGGCCAGGAAATCTCACACTCCTCTGGGGCCACTGACAACTGGCCTCGACCTAACAGGGTCCTTAGACGATGCAAGCACCGAGGGCTTCAAATCAGGACAGAAACTAGACATCACAAAATTCCAGGACAGGCCCCCCAGAAGAACTATGAGAAGACTCTCAGGATCCTTACCCACTTCAGGACCTAGATCCCTCAGCCTCACCTTTGAGAGTCTGATAGAAGCTACTGAGCCTCATCCCTGAAAAAGGACTGCATATACAAGCTTTTGAATTTGATTTCGGGGGTTCACGGGACTTATGAAGCCACACAGACAATACAGACAACTACAGACTTAGGCTAAGAACACAATGTACCTGAGAAAAGGTATCCAATTTCATTACCCTTGAGAAGATATTTTTTATTTTTCAAAATGAAAAGGAGATCTTTACAATTCATATAAACATGTCTTCATCCTAAAATAGACATTCAATACTAAGGTATAAAAGGAAATGAAAATCACCCCTAATCTTACCACCCAGAGAAACCTACAGCAAATATTTTAGTGTGTGTGTGTGTGTGTGAGAGAGAGAGTATGGCTGGATGTCCTGCCAGTAAACCTGGGCTTCTGTCCTTCCTCTGGTGGGAATGGTGACAGTCACTATGGCCCAAGGACATTCTTCCCCTTTGCCGAAGAGGGACAAATAAATTTCCTGTGTCTCAAAGGTCTGCACCCCAGTGAGGCCACCAAACCAACTGCCCAGGAAGACTGGCCAGTCATCTGCCTTCTGTGAAAAGGGTCAGAGGAGGCGTCCAGGAGGGTGGGAGCTCGGGGGAGACCACTTCGGTGAAAGAGACAATGCAGCAGAGGCCGAGGGAGGGGCTATACCCTCTAGTATCTGATGTGGTGAAGACCAGGTGTCCCACTTTTTTGTTGATACCCGGGGCTGGGGAGAGACAGAGCTCTGGCTATTTGGGTCCAGCCCCTCAGATGACATAGAAAAATGAGAAAGGGAGGCAGGGTGGGCAACAGGTGATGCTGGAGCCAGAACCAGGTAAACAGAGGGAAGGCCCGTGGCTGCTGACTCCCTGTCCTGCCCACCCAGGGGCAGCCTGGCTCTGCTGGGTCCCCAGGAGGCATTGTGTGCTGTGGCCACACTGGCAGGGAGAACGCTAAGATGGTCCCAGATATATATATCACACACACACACACACACACACACACACACACACATATATATATATGTATGTATATCACATATATGTATAGTCCATATAAAAAATGAAATCTTATCATTTGTGACAGCATGGATGGACCTAGAGGGTATAATGCTCAGTGAAATAAGTCAGTCAGAGAACGACTGAAAGTCAGAGAAAGAAATACCATATGATATCATTTATATGTGGAATCTAAAGAACAAAATAAGTGATCAGACAAAATTGAAACAGACTCATTGACAGAGAGAACTGGTGGTTGCCAGAGGGGAGGGGGTTGGAGGACAGGGTGAAAGAGGTGAAGGGACTAAGCGACACGAGCTGGTAGTTACAAGATGGTCACGGGAAGTAAAATATAGGGAACACAGTCAATGACATCGCGATGACTCTGTATAGTGCCAGGTAGGTACTGGAATATTGAGAGGAATGCTATGCAAAGCAAATGATTGCCTAGCCACTAGGCTGTACACTCGAAACCAATACAAAGTAAAATTAAACAAACAAACAAACAAACAAACAAGAGATTCTGCCCTCAAGCCCTCACTCCTGACCAGCTTCACAACTGCCCCACCCAAAACCATCCCCCAAGGTGGGGATGCTGTCCAGACCATCTTGATTACCTCTTACTTCACTCTAAGACAGACTTTTTCTCCCTCTCTCTTATTTTTAAAACGCCATCAGTTTGGAACAGGAGCTCTGTTGCCAAGACAACAAGGAGTGGGGTCTGCAGCTGGTTAGTGCAACACTGCAACTTTGCCTGGCCAGACTCCCACTTGTCCCTGGCCCGCCCAATCAGTGGACGCTGCAGTGTAAGCACATCCGGAGCTTCCTCTCATTTGTCTCTTGTCATACAATCTTGGTGATCGGCAGATGCCCTCCTTAATTCACTGACGACTTTTACTACTATTACTAACACTTTCTAGTCTGCCTGACTAACCCTGCTGGTTCCCTCTCCTCTCAGTGCGAGATGCCTCTTCTTCTCCTCCCTCTCTCCCTCTCCCTCTCCCTCTCCCTCTCCCTCTCCCTCTCCCTCTCCCTCTCCCTCTCCCTCTCCCTCTCCCTCTCCCTCTCCCTCTCCCTCTCCCTCTCCCTCTCCCTCTCCCTCTCCCTCTCCCTCTCCCTCTCCCTCTCCCTCTCCCTCTCCCTCTCCCTCTCCCTCTCCCTCTCCCTCTCCCTCTCCCTCTCCCTCTCCCTCTCCCTCTCCCTCTCCCTCTCCTTTTTTTTTTTATTTGGTGAGAGGAGAGGAGACAGAGACAGACTCCCACATGCGTCCAACCAGGATCTACCCGGCAAGCCCACTAGGGGCGATGCTCTGCCCATCTGGGGCGTTGCTTGGTTGCTCAGGAATGGAGCCATTTTAATGCCTGAGGCATAGACCATGGAGTCATCCTCAGTGTCCAGAGCCAACTTGCTCAAATCACTTGAGCCATGACTATGGGAGAGAAAGAGAGAGAAAAAGAGAGAGAGAAGGAGAGGGGGAAGGGTAGAGAAGCAGATGGTCACTTCTCCTGTGTGCCCTGACTGGGAATCAAACCCGGGACTTCCACACCCTGAGCCCACACTCTACTGCTGAGCCAAACGGCCAAGGTGGGAGACTCCCTTTCCTATCAATACTGCTGATACACATGTACACACACACACCGTATTCCCATGTAAAAATTAATATCTTATGACAACCTTCCAGGTAAATTCAGACAGGTCTATGTAATTGTGCTATAATGGATACATGAGTATTTACTTTGGACACTTTAGTTGCCTTCCCCCTTTTTTCCTATATAAACAAGGCTGCAATGAACATATATTCTTAGGAAAAATTCTCTAAGATCAGAAACTAGAAAAAAAAAGGAAGGAAGGAAGGGAAGGAAGGAGAGAAGAAGGGAGGGAAGGAGTAAAGGAGAAAAGAAAGAACAAAAGAAAGAAAAAGAAAAAGAGGGAGGAACAGAGGGATAGAGGGAGAGAGGGAGAGGGAAAGAGAGAAAGAGAGGGAAGAAACAGGGCCCCCACCTGGAAGGAAACGAGAAATGACACAGACAGAAGTATGTCTGAAGAGCCTGTGACATGACGTGCTTGCCCCTGTACTATAGTAGCTTCGTGCAACTACATGAGCTTCAAACATTATGATGACCGCTGACTTGTCAGACTTAATTTTGTCATTTATCTATAGAATTTTCTTCATCCACAGATATTTAACTCTATGTGGTAGCTAGACATGAAGCATTCAGAGAAAACTCAGGAATTGGACAGAAAATAAATCTCTAAGAATAAAAATTAATTTAAAAATGCTAAATAAAAAAAAATTAGCGATAATGATGACATGGTTATATTATGATAGAACTCTTAGGTAAAAAATGCAAGTCCTCACCTGACCAGGCGGTGGCACAGTGGACAGAACATCGGACTGGGATGCAGAGGACCCAGGTTTGAAACCCCAAGATCGCCAGCTTGAGCGCGGGCTCATTGGCTTGAGTGCAGAGCCACTGGCTTGAGTGTGAGATCATAGACATGACCCCATGGTCACTGGCTTGGGCCAAAGGCCGCTGGCTTGAAATCCAAGGTCACTGACTTGAGCCCAAGGTTGCTGGCTTGAGCAAGGGGTCACTTGCTCTGCTGTAGCCCCTCCACCCACCCATCAAGGCATATATGAGAAAACAATCAATGAACGACTAAGGTGCCACAACAAAGAATTGATGCTTCTCATCTCTCTCCCTTCCTGCCTGTCTGTACTTCTCTGTCATTTTTAATTCCTCATTCCATTTGAGTCCAGCTCACCAAAATAAAAACCTGGGAGGCACCTTAAAATAGCTTATAAAATAGAGGAGATGGCCCATTAGACCCTTGGCCTTCTAAGGGTTGCATCCTCATATCTCTGCCTCCAAAACATATTCAAGATTTTCATGAATCCCCAAGTTCACTCACCCCCCTGAGGCATACGTTTTGTCCATAAGATATACAACTGTCCTAGAGGAAAGAAGGACTAAGTCCCCGGCTAGATGGCAGGACCAGGCCTGTGCAGCAACTGAGGAGCTCAATGGCAGCTATTAATACCTGAATTTGTGCCTCAGCAAAATGCCTTCCCTTGTATGCCTCAGACCTTCAGAGACGCCCACGGGTGTCAGAGCTGCAAATGTTAACAAGAGCGACCTGCCCTGGCCGGTTGGCTCAGTGGTAGAGCATCGGCCTGGCGTGCAGGAGTCCTGGGTTCAATTCCCGGCCAGGGCACACAGGAGAAGCGCCTATCTGCTTCTCCACCCCTCTCCCGCTCCTTCCTCTCTGTCTCTCTCTTCCCCTCCTGCAGCCAAGGCTCCATTGGAGCAAAAGTTGGCCTGGGCGCTGAGGATGGCTCTGTGGCCTCTGCCTCAGGCGCTAAATGGCTCTGGATGCAACAGAGCAATGCCCCAGATGGGCAGAGCATCGCCCCCTGGTGGGCATGCCGGGTGGATCTTGGTCGGGTGCATGCGGGACTCTGACTGCCTCCCCGTTTCCAACTTCGGAAAAATACAAAAAAAACCCCAACTCCCCCTCCCCCCCAAAAAAACACGAGTGACCTCACAGAGCAGCTGAGGTTGAAGAGCCAGGGTCTGAAGGACCAAGGCAAGGTGAGTGTCACATCTCAGGCACCTTGCAGGGAGGGCCTCCTCGCTGTTCTACTCAGAGGCAATTTTCTTTTCATTTCTACACTGTTCTGCCAAGCATGGTTGTTGTCCATCCTAGCAATGACAGATGCAAAGCAGCATAAGGGAGGTGACATGGGGGCTGGAAGATACAGAAAAACGATGGCTCTGCTGGGGAGAAAGGACTGTAAAGAAAGAGAGACCCACACTCTCCCCAAAGGGGCAGCCTCCGCCCAGCTGCTCAGGGACTGTGGGCCTCAGCTTGCTGGACAGCCTGGTTTTTAAAAGAGATCAGAAGTTTATATGAAATTGCTTAGTTTTACAACATTGGTAAATAAATTTTAAAATGTGAAAACATGGGTTGGGCCAAATGAAACAAATCCACAGGCTGTAGGTTAGGAGCGGCTTCCACGGGCTCCTGGGAGCCCTGGTCTCCTCAAGCCAGGGCTTCACTAACAGCAGATACCATGTCCCCAAACAGGGACAGGGTCTCTCCTAGGCTCAGTCCCCAAAATCCATGCTCTGGCAGGACAACTCACTCATTCACACCCTGCCCACTTGGGCCTTTGGTACCTCTCTGACACCCTTCGCCCCTCACTGACTCCTGCCAGCTCCTCCACCTGCTCTGCCCCCAGCTCCTCCAGTTAGTTGTCTGGACCTTGTCCTGCTTCTCATCTTGCTCTGAAACTCTCCCAGGCCTCTCTGTCCACACCCAGGGAGTTCTCAGTGCTACCTGGCCGACCTCCCCCTCTATGTTCTGGGCATTTATTTCAACCTTCAGCACGCCATGTCCCAGATGGACACAAGATGTTTATGTGAATGAATGCATGAATGAATGGACACATGAAGGAAGCATCTACTGAACTACCCGAGCCACCTACTGCCCACGAGTTGCTTCCAGCATCACTCACCCACCAGCCCCTGAGCAGCCCCAAATTTGTGTCATGAGACTCTGCCAGGGGGCCCATTTCTGGGGCCCACTCACACCACGATTCTGAGTCTGCAGTAAGGGGTCCCAAAAGTGTTCTTTTTCTTTTTGGAACATGCGTTCCTGCAAGCTCCCTGGGCCACTCTGATCAAGGTGTTCTGGAGACCACATCTTGGCAAATGCTGTACTGAACTGTGGTCTTTCCAAGACACAAGTCTAATGGCATCTCCCCTGCTTTGCATCTCCCTGCATCTTCAAGATAAAATGTAGTAACAAAGGTAGCCCTGACCTTGGTCCACTTTCACAGTCACACACACAGGTGACGAGTCTTGTTCTTCTCTCCATCAGCCAGAAATACCCTTCCCAGTTTTCCTGTTGGCCAACTCCTACTCATCCTTCAAGGATGAAGCTCAGATGTTGCTTCCTCTGGGAGTCTTCTCTGGTCTCCCAGGTTGAATTAACTTCTTGTCCTTTATCCTCCCATATCACCCTGCCATAAATGATCTCTAATTCACTTTATTTATCAAACATGCAGACACTAATTACTATGTGCTGGTCACTGTTCTAAGTGTTTTCTAAGTATCAGTTTACTTAGGAAATCCTTTACCAACCCTATGAAATAGGAACTCTCACTATCGTCATTTTACAGATGAGGAAACTGAGCCATGGAGAGGGGAAATAATTGCCACGTAGCTGGTAAGTAGAGGACAGGGATTCGATCCAGGCAGTCTGGCTCCAGGGTCTGTGTTCTTCCGCATGTCCTCATGCTGTCCTAGCACGCTGTACACTGTGTTCCAATGTCTGCTCCTGCCTTTCTATCAGGCAGAGAGCTCCTGCAGCCCCGGAGAGATTCCATTCCATTCCAGGGCCTAGCAGTCAGTGGGAACTCAAGGAGGCTTTGCTAAAGGACAAAGTTGTTCATGCTCAGGACATTGAATCAACAAGGAACATAAAAATTATAAAACCCCCGAGTCTGAAGAGACTATTATTATTTTTTATTTCCAATTGAATTTATTGGGGTGACACTGGTTAACATGATTATGTAGGTTTCAGGTGCCTAATTCTACACATCTCTGTACTGTGTGCTCATCATTCCAAGTCAAGTCTTCATCCATCACCATTTATCGCTCCCATATCCTCCCCCACACTCCCCCCTCTCCAGCAATCCTGTTGTCTGTGTTCAAAAGACTTTAAATGGGGTCAGATGCAATGACCACCCATTCCACCTCTGCGTGATGCTGACACTAAACTGAAATGTGTCTCCATGGTCACTCAGAACAGGCTAGACTGCTCCTGCAAAGGAGCTCCTCAGATAATGAGGACACCCTGGATTTCACTTCTGCAGGACAACCCTGCCCTCTTCCGCCTGGGGATCTGAATCTCTAGTCTGCCTTCAACATCTCTCTTGGAACCTGCTCTGGTCAACTGGGGCCCTGCCCAAGAAGGCGGCTCCCAGAAACAGGTGCCATGAGCCCAGTTTACATTAACCCCTACTAGGGCCAGTGAACTCAGATTGAAAAAACAAAACAAAACAAACAAAACCCCCAAATAAAGGTATGATCCATCTCAAAAGCTCACCCCTTCACCCCCACACAGCTAAAGTAACACAAGCCTGGGCAGCATTCGGGACACTGAGAGCCCTGGTGTCCGAGGAAGCACATTGCCACGGGGGCCGTGCTATTGCCTGAAAGGTTTATGCTGATTAAGCTACCAGAGCCAAGGGGTGTCCACAGGCCTCTGTTCCCACACCAGGTCTTTGTACTCACAGCAACGTTGCAAAGCAACAACCATGATCACAAATATAACGATTAATTCCATTTTACAGAAGAAGAAATAGAGGCTCCAGGGGGTCAGAGTCGCCCAAGAGCACACAGCTGTTAAGTGGCAGAACACCCTTCAAACCCAGGACTAGGATTCCAGAGCCCACCTGTTCCTGACCCGCCGCCACTTTGGGAGTGCCAGTTGGAACAGAGTGAAATGACCGTAAAACAAGCCCAAGGAAAGGCTGCCCTGGAGCAGGAAAACGGACAACTACAAACGAGCAGGAAAAGGAGGAACAACTAACCACTCGCGAGTCTTCACATCTGAAGCTCTTTTCCTGTTGCACTAAGGGAGTCCCTATATTTGAGGGGTTGTTCCTCCCCATACTCATTTTAACTGGAATATCTAAAGCTATTGAAGCCTACTTGTTCCCTTCTACAATTTTAAACATCAGGAATTTCAGAAAGTCCCTATTTCAAAACTCAAAAACATCTAGGATTGAAAACACAAAATGAATGATTTTCATTAAAGACTATTAACCTATAGCAAGTTATTACCACCATTCAAAATAAACATACTTTGAGAAATTATGAACTATATTGTAACCTTTTTTTTTATCTATTCTCTACCATCTCTACCCCTGACCGTAGAGAGATGCCTAACTCATGTGAGCACTTAATAAATACATGTGGGTTCATGGGCATACTTCCTGTATCGAGAGAAAGAAAACTGCTTATTTAAACAACCTGATTTTTAAAATTGCATTCTGGATCATAACTTTATTTCAGAACATCAGAAAAAGAAAAGTACCAAAAGGACAAAAAATATACAATTGTTGCAGAAAGAAAAAAAAAAAATCCCAAACAAATAAAAAAACTGGTGTTTATTTAAAGCATGAGAAAACCAAGTTATATCTGATTGCCTCAAATATAGTCCCTAAAATAGTTGTATGTGCTAATTTAATGTTCAAAAATTAGTCAAAAGAAATGGTGAAGAAGAAGTCCCTATATTTCAGGGTAGGAACAAAAAACCTAAATACTCAAGCACATACCTGTTTATCATGAACTAGTAAAGTTTCTAACACCAGAAAAATTAGCAACCAACAAAGCAATTAAATAAAAAAACCAATTAAACTCCACTTCCACAGAAATGGGTAAATCCCAAAATGACATTTTACCTAGAAGTAGAAGAGCAGTAACAGCATCCATATCTTAATATCTTTCCAAACTCCAACGTATCCAAGAAGAAAGAGCTCAGACCCAAGCAGGCTTGTTCACCCTGCAAAATTTTCCTTTCAAGAAGTATGGCTGAAAATTGGCTCTCCTAAAACAGAAGGGACTTTCACAAGAGTTATATAAGCAAAACACACAGGCCAATTCAGTGACGTGGAAACCACCTCATGCAACAGAAACGCAGCAAACACAAGTAACCCCCATTCACGTCTCAGATCCTGTCAGTGTCTCAGAATAAAAATCAAGGCTGACTGTACCCTCCTACCTCTTCAGCCAAAGGATGGAAAATTTTTCATGAAAAGTTCTAAACAGTTAGATGACTGAGAGTTCTAACACATTTTTTGGAAAGGATTCTATATTTTACAGTTCTTTAACCATCTGGAGTATCTTTAAATTTCTTATATCCACCTTCCCTGGACCGCTTTTTCCTGTTCTGGAAGGATGAAATGAGTGTTTTAAATTCTCTTCACTGTTAGAAATAGCCTTTCATACGCACTAGATGTGTGCATGAGATCTGTCACAAGTTGGACGTCAATCAGGGAAACTTGCTCAGAGCCTCCTCGCTTCAAACCACTTACTCCAAATGCCAAGTCTTTCCCACATTCCTCTGTGCACTTGGAACATCCCACTCACCGAGCCACCTGCTCGTCTTCCCATCATTCAAATTGCAGAAGAAACGCCACCCCCTCACGGAGCCATCCTCGGCGGTGATGGGTGCCAATCACCTGTCTCCCACACGAGGATGAGGATAAGGAGGTAAACGGAGGAAAGGCAAGCGACAGCAAAAATACTATTCCCAGCATGGCCCAGACATTTTGTCAACTTCAAGTATCAGCACCAGAAGGAAAGGGAACCAGGGTCAGATCTGCTTTTCAGATCAGGTGGAGATCCATTCACTCATCTGACAAACATTCATGAAACAACGACTGCGCAGTGGGCAATGTGCTTCCCGGGTGTGGAGGGAAACAGGACGTGGTCCCTGCTGTCAGAGCAGACAGTCTCGTAGGAGGGAAAGATACAAGAACTGAAAATCTGCAAGGAGGGAAACAGGTTCACGATGTTCTGGATGTACATCAAAGAAGCACCACGCTCAGTTGGGGGTCATGGAAGGTTCCTGGAGGAGAAGAGGGCTCAGTGAACCAGGTGGAGGAGAGGAAGGAAGAGCGTTGAGGAGAAGAACACTCCAGGCAGAGGGGCTGGCGGGATCCGGGCACAGCGAGCAGGCTGGGTATGGAGAGAAAGACCAGCAACTGGGCAATGCGGAGTCATCAAGTCCACGGTGAGAGAGGCCACAGATGGCGAAGGGCCTCTGAGACCAGGGGCCGCCACTAAAGGGTTACACGGGCCAAAGGACCAGATCTGTGTTCGAGGACAGCCACTCATGGGAGAGCAGTGTGGTACACAGATCTGGGTCCAGGCTGAGCACAGGCTCCCCGTGAAGGGCAGAGTGTGGGTGGTGAGGTCCATGGCCTGGCTCCACCGGCCACACTCTTGCCTTGTCACACACGCAGTGTCCCATGCACAGTCCCTGCTGCCCAGGGGACTGAGTTTCACATCTAATGCCCCCACCCTCCCCAACAACTCCAGCCCCACTGCTCATTAAACAGAGTATAGACAGCCAACCCTTAAAGAACCAGCCAGAGGGCCAAATACCTCTCTGCTCTGGTGGCTCGGCAGGACATGACAAGAAAACAAGTCGGACCAGTGTCTCGCCTCGGGAATCTAAGAATCCGGGAATACCCATGCAGTTTAGGAAATCTGTGAAGCCAAAAATAGGTCACAAGACCTACTGAGTGCTTTTGCTCCTCATAGCCAAGAAAGACACCCAGAACCTTTGCTCAGTGGTTTAGGATTCCTACTCCCAACCCTCCACCATTAGCAGCAATAATAAAAAGACTGGTCGTTTTAGACTTCACTGTTCATTGGAACAACAAGGGCTTTGGGCCTACTGGTTTGTCTGGAGGGCCCTCTGTTTCAGAGCGAAGCCCCTCTGCTCCCGGATACTCACAGAACTGCAGGCTGAGGCTCAGGAAGGCCAGCAGCGCAGCCAGGGCCAGCAGCAGCAAGAAGCGGTTGCGGAAAAGCATTATTGTTTGTTCTATCTCCTCTTCATGGTTTCACCTCAAACCGGGAACATGCCCTGTGAATAAAGCAGAGGCAATAAACATGTGTTCCGGGGTGGAAAACCAAGTTTGTCAACTGAAAGTAATCCAATTAGCCAAGGCCTTTGGCAGGCAAACATGAGTCCTAGTGGGAGAACAATAGCAGGTGCAGTTACAGCTTCTCCCTGCAGTGAGGACACCAGTAGGAGGACACCATTTGGTGAATGGTTCGTTTATCTGCTAACAGGGAATGGGATACTTTATGACCTTTCCAAAGAAAAACATCAAGGGAGTTGACTGGGCACTTGTGCTAGGCCAGCTTGTGCTCACCCCATTCTGACTCCCAACTCCTAAGCCTGCAACTTTTTTTGATGAGTGTTTTGCTAAGATGGCACTGATCTTCCTTATTTGTAACATTAACTTGAATATCAATCACTGCCACCTGTCCCACAGTAATGACTAATTCAGGGACAGCTGGGGTGTGCCAGAGGATTTGTTCCTGCATTAAGTAGCCCCCCTCACCTGTTAATTAGAGACCTTCCCCCATCCTGACCATTGAACTATTTCTCTGTATCCATGGGTCTGCCTGCAGCTCCACTTACCCGTTCTAATTTCCTCTAAATACCTCAGGACTTTAACAAAATGTCGAATGAGGCCTTAAATGACCCTACTGTGAAAAAAGTGAAAGTTTGCTAGAGGTTTCATATCATCACTATTAGATACCAAGTTTATTTCCTGGTCTCATTGGCATTTGAAATAATTTTTTGTGTGTGTGACAGAGACAGAAAGAGAAAGAGAGAGAGAGAGAGAGAGTCAGAGAGAGGGACAGGCAGACAGGAAGGGAGAGAGACAAGAAGCATGAATTCTTCGTTGTGGCACCTTAGTTGTTCATTGATTGCTTTCTCATATGTGCCTTGACTGGGGGGCTACAGCAGACCGAGTGACCCCTTGCTCAAGCCAGCAATCCCACACTCAAGCCAGCGACCTTGGGTTTTGAATCTGGGTCCTCTATGTCCTAGTCTGACTCCCTATCCACAGCACCACTGCCTGGTCAGGCTGAAATAAAACTTGAAAATCACACTCTCTTCAGAAAAGGATCTTCAACTAGAATAAAATTAAAACAGTCGTTTTCAACTGGATTTTAATGGGAGAATCTTCTCCTCCTTCAAATACAACTCCTTTGGGCCCCAGATAGACACGGTCAGATAAAAGCTCGCCTGCTCACCTGGGAGGGATGCACAGCTTTGTCAGTACACTAAAAACTACTGAATTGCACGCTGAGTGAATTGTATGCTATGTAAATTGTATCTCAATACAGCAATTTTTGTGTTTTTTTTTTTTAAAGCCTTATCTGCAGGGCATGAAATAGCACACCCCTACCCACTCAAGGAGGTTTGAGAACCACTCTTATATGGGATATGTCAGACTTTCTGCCAATAGAAAACATCTGCTAAAAGACTGACAGAAATACACATGTGCCTCACAACTAAGTCTGGATATCTGGCAAACAGCATCTGTGTTAACAAACAGATCCCAATTTTATACCTTTAAAAGAGCACTGTTCTATCCCTTTAGTCACTGCCCCCACCAAGGGCCAATACCTAGTTTCCCAAGACATCTGCACCTCTTCCTGGGACATTGACCTGCTTGCCCTGTGGGTGTCTCTTGCTTCAGCACCTCAGATACCAGACCTGCCTCTTGGCCGCTCTGCACTTGGGTGTGGGAGGTCGGGGCCTCCCTTCTGGTGCTGGGCCAGGTCTGGCCCCTCACCCACTTCCTGCCTCCAGCCCCTCAGGCAATTCTCCATCACATTTACTGGCGAGTGCAGGTATTAGATATACTAAGGCTGCACCCTTTGGTGCCATCAAGGCACTTAAGAGAAGCAATCAACGAACAACTAAAGTGAAGCAACTATGAGTTGATGTTTCACTCTCTCTGTTAAAAAAAAAAAAGAATGCACGGCCACCCCACATATCATAAGCAAATATAATGGTTGCTATTTTGAGCCACCACATTTTGGGAGCTTGATACAAAGCAAAAGAGAAATGATACAATAAGGAGGAAATGGCTTGTATCTTTACTAGGAATTTCTAAGCCAGGGTCTGGATCTCCATAGTCTCATCTGCAGTACCACATGCAAAGCTCCATCTTGTCTATAATACATTCTTCAATATGCTGAGTGCTGTTTGGAAAAGGGGATATATTTAGTTCTAGATTTAAAATACTTAGACTATGTCAAGTTAAACAGATGGCTGGGATCACGTGACTACCTTCCTGCTTTTAGTTTTCAGGCGACTGCCATCTATCTCTGTGTATCTGGTGCTTTCCATTTGATGACGCAGGCCTCAATCTGGGAGCACCCACATTTTCCCCTCAACAATCTCTGGCTTTCTGCAACCTCCCCCTTCTGACTCTCCTTTGGCAGCTGCCGAATGCCAGGAAATGGTCAGAGTCTCATTACCTCCACTTGTGCTAGGGACTGGCTTGGTGTGATCACAGCCCTGAGAGTGTGCACACCGCCTGGGTTAGGGGGATGACAATGACACTGAGCGCCACGATTAACACATGCCTTCTTCTGGAGCCTATTTCCTTAGAACACTTGCCGAGGAAGGTCATGCTTTGTTCAAATTTTATTTATTGATTTTAGAGAGAAAGGAAGGAGGGGGGAGAGAGAGACACACACACACACTGATGGTTGTTCCACTTATGTATGCATTCATTGGTTGATTCTTGTATGTGTCCTGATCAGGGATCAAACTCACAACCTTGGTGTACAGGGATGATGCTCCCACTGAGCCACCTGACCAGGGTTTGTTCTTAATTTTAAAAACAAATGACTATAATGATGACAGAATCCAAATTTCACATGAATTGGAAGATATTTGTGTTTGCAGCTGTAGCTAGGACTCCATCCAATGTGTGTGCATGTATCCACATTTGTGTCCAATGTGGGAACTGGGGCATATGGTTCTGCCTTGGGGTGTGTCTTCACCAGAGACACTTCCTGGTGAAAGAGACTGACAGGAGCTGTGACAGAATGGAAAGAAGACTGGCAGATCTGTGACAACTCCCTGCTCAACCACTGTGTTCTATGTGCCCTCCTCACAAGGAACTGACTGCAGTTCTCTGGGTCCAGAATCCAATCTTTAAATAACAAGGGAGTAAGAGCATAAGAAAGCAAGGAAGGTGGTGAGGAACAACTATTGTCATTTGCAGAACAGCAGCACACAATCATCATGCTGTGTTGGGCTCCCCAGCTCTGCAGGAATCATACAGACTCCATACCACAATCGAAACACAGAGATCTTCCCTTTCCCCTAAGCTGTTGCTTCTGCCCCGTGCTGTGGTTCCTCTCCCAGATCCTGGCCCCTGGCCACTTCGCCACTCACCGCCCAGCGCCAGCCGTCAGGGCAGGCAGCCACGTGTGCAGCCCATTCCTGGGGCTGACTCAGCTGTGGTGTCCCCACCTCGCTGCAGGTTTTCCCGCTCGGAACATCGGTGTCAGCTTCTGTTGGGCCCCATCCTAAGAACACGGGATGACCAGCCAACGGGCTCTCTCTGCCTCTGTGGCCCACACTCCGGCCCCACTCTCCATAGACCCTTTTCTCCTTTTCTATCCCTAGCAAGGAGGCTACACAGCTACTCAAAAGTCACACAATCCGTGGGTCCCTATGGCCATCTTCCCACATATTCCTTCCATGGGGGTGTCTGCAGCTCCTCTAGACACTGCATCAGACTCGTCCAAGTCATGAGAAGTGACAGCAGAAACCCCACAGCCCACTCCCTCAAAGCCCAGGAAACAGGCGCTGGGAAGACTCACTGCCCCGTCAGCAGGCCGAGACACTGTGGGATCACGGCCTGTTTCAGCACGGCTGCCACATCTCCTGATCCCCACCTGTCTCTCAGGTGCCACGGCCTTCCATGCGAAAGGTGCTCTAGGCTCAATATGGCAACATGAAAAATTCCAAGTCCTATAAATACTGCAGTGGAAACAACTGTTTTGTGTCTAAGGCTGAACCTATAACAGTGGTCAGTCATCAGGTGTCTACTGGGCATAGCCTTAGTCCCCTGGGCTAAACCCACATGGTAAAAATATCTTAAATCCAGAAATAAAATTGTTATTCTGAATTCCTGATGAAATAGCAAACAATAAAACAAACAAAAATCCAGTCAACTATAATTCAACTTTCACAACAGATTTGAACAGCAAAAGGAAATATTTTAAAATGTAATTTTGGAAGTACTAGGTAACAGGCACTTCCCATTAACGTTATAGTAAATACTATTTCTGAATTAGGAGACTAAAGGAACGTGTCAAAGGCATGCTTACAAGCTATCATTCTACCACTAGAGATTTCCAAAGCCCAGGCCCTGGCCGATTTTTGCCTGGTAAGAGCTAGAAATGCCATACCTAATGACTCTGGTCTCAGGGTCTCTTCAAGGTGCACAGAATTTATGATTTTAGCCCGACCAGGCAGTGGCACAGTGGATAGAGCATCAGATTGGGATGCAGAGGACCCAGGTTTGAAACCCTGAATTTGCTGGCTTGAGCGCAGGCTCACCAGCTTAAGCGCAGGGTCGCTGGCTTAAGTGTAGGATCATAGACATGATCCCACAGTTACTGGCTCAAAGCATAAGGTCACTGGCTTGAGCCCAAGGTCACTGGCTTGAGCAAGGGGTCACTCGGTCTGCTGTAGCCCCCCATCAAGGCACTTATGAGAAAGCAATTAATGAACAACTAGGGAACTGCAACGAAGAATTGATGCTTCTCATCTCTCTCCCTTCCTGTCTGTCCCTCTCTCTATCTCTCTCTCTCTGTGTCACAAAAAATAATAATAATAATAAAGAAGAAATTTAGGGTTTAAACATGACCATAACTTCTGAAAGAAAAAATGTGCATTCAATTTTCTCTCATTTGTGTAGTTTTAATACCATTACCAGGATAGAAAGATAGTGTTAAAGAAAATGCTTTCGATGTATCACATATTTTTATTTTTTATTTTTTGATCCTAATCATTTTGGCCTAAGTAAATACAATATTATAATTTAAAAAAACCCCTCAAGTCTATAATTATGAATTAAATATGAACCAAGCAAAGGTAAAAGCTATATCTTAATAGTCTTCCCTGTCCAAGGTCACCTCAAAGTAGAGTTTAATTGCAAAATCAAAGATGTTTGGCTAAGAATAAACCAGCCTTAACGTCTACTGAGTGACAGATTCCAGAGCCCCCTGCAAACCCCAGGCAGCGAGCCGGGCACCACAGAGGCTGTGGCTTCTGGCAGTTATCACATTCCAGTCATTCAAATCTCAGCGAATTTGCAGGCTCAGTCCTAAAGGTTGAAACCAATTCATCCATCAAATCAATCAGTCTATTCAAAACAACATATTTCCCAAGAGCCAGCATGTGTCAGGCACCATCTGAAGTGCTAAGGACACAGGATTCAGAACACAGTTTCTGTCATCTTGAAGCTCACAGATGAAATGCATGGAAGTATTTATGGTAAAAATGTTATGAGATCTAGGAACTGCTTTAAAATATTGAGAGAGGGGTTTGAGGAGGAATTAATGAAACAAGACTGGCAAAATGTTGACAATTGTTGATGGATCCTTGAGGGTGCGTTATATGATCCTCTGCTTTTGTGTACATTTGAAATTAAAAGTTATTTTTTTTAAAAGTGTAGAAAGAAAAATAAAGAAGCTCACAGTCTGACCAGTGGGACAATGGGTAAATATAAATAGACAGACCATCAGTCCATACAAACCAACGTCAATGGGGAAGCAGGATGGGGGAGGGGTGGAGGCCTGCACAGGCTCAGAGAGGGTGGGTAGGTTTTCTGGAGGAAGCTCAGCCAGAGTTCAATAGAAGAGCAGACTGGAGCTGCTGCATTTGTAACTGCATTTCAGGGAAACAGAATAAACCAAAGAAACAGCACTAAGTAAGACTGTACTAATGTACTGACTGTTGGGGGTAGTAGGAGAGTTTGCGTCGTTTGTGAATGAGAGGAAGCAGAGAAGGGAGGTGGGTGAGTTCAAGTACCACTCAACAGCTGCACATACACTGGGTCTGCTGGGTCTGGGGAAAGATGGCTGTGTAGAGGCCACAGGAGCTGGGCAGGGGAGCCCCCACCTTGTCTGGGTCTGCTCCCCCACGGGAAGGATCTGCCTATGGCCTGGCACCCTCGGCAGGTGAGCTGCAAAGGGTCTCTCACTTCCTCTGCCCAGGCCAGCGTACACACTGACCCCAAGGACTCTCACCACCAAGGAGACCAAACACACCCCTTAGAATCCCCTCTGGGCACAAAGCCACTGACCTCTAGGTCGGAGCAGAGGTGAGGGTGGATCCCAGTATCCATGCCACCAAGCAGTGCCAGCCTGAGGGACAGGCCAACTTTGTGGATTGACCCTCATTTTCTAAGCCAGGATCCTATCTCTTCCCAGCCGCCAGCCTCCTTTGGGAACATAGGACAGGAGCAGGTCCAGAGGCCTCCCTGCTCTTCTCAGCAGGATAACACCTTAAAGGGTGCCTAATAGCAATGTGGGGGCTCGCCTTGAACACCCGGCACTTTGCCCAACAGCTGGCACTCCCTGGGCTCCTCTCTCACCAGGGCCTTTGCTCCTGTAGAACAGCCTGTCTTCTACCCAGGGGTAGTGAGAGCTGATCTAACCCATGACAGGAGTGGCAACAAACCCTCCCGGCTATGGGGTAACCACTGGGGGGAGGGCAGTCAATGCTATAGATCAGTCCCAAGCTGGCCCTGGATACAGGTAGCATCAGGCCCAATGCTCCTTGGCTCTGATTTTTAGGACTAGCTATGATCTGGCCACACCCCATAAATCCCACTCCATGTCCCAGTCTTACCCATATCACACAGTTAATTAAGCACTGCAGCTCAGGGTCAGCTGGCTATGCCTGGAGCCCGTCTTCAACCATTACTGGGCCACAGTTTTCCCGTCTATAAAATAGGAACCATCATAGAGTCTATCTCATAGATTGTGAAAGGGTTAATGAGGTCAACATGTGTAAGGGACACAGCACAGTACCTGGATCCTAACATGTGCTCAATAAAAGTTAGCAATGACTTCTCTTATGGTTTCAATACCCACCATCCATGTGTGAAATACTCACCCTCCTTGCCCATGTCTCTACCCCCACTCTAGAAATAGAGTACCTATGACACCATGCCAGACAAAGTCAGATTCTGACGAGGTTGTAAACATCATCTGGGGTCAGACCCTTGGCTGACCAGAAGAGAGGCCAGGGCAGGTCAGAAGTAGCACGAGGTACAAGATGGCTCAGGGAGTCTGGCTCTCATGGCTCAAACCCTTGCTGTACAACCAGAAGGTAGCACCAAGTACTCTGTGCTTGTCATATACTTTGTGCTCTCCACTGTAGAGGACAAACTATGTGGCAGACACTTCTAACTATCCACCACTGTCTATTCTCTCCTTCTTCCTAACATAACCCTCCAGGTTTTAGCTGATTACATGGTCACCCCACTAAAGATAATATTCCCCAGACTCTCTTACAACTAGTTGTGCTACATAATTCTGGCCAATGCATAGTGACTGGAAGTAGTATGTGCAATCCCACTCTGCCCTTCTTTCTTTTCCCGTTCTCATTCTCTGACTCACTGGTATGGTGATGAACCAGCTTTCTTTATTTGTGTGTGTGTGTGACAGAGACAGAAGAGAGAGAGAAAGGGACAGAAGGGGACAGACAGACAGGAAGGGAGAGAGATGAGAAGCATCAATTCTTTGTTACGGGGACTTAGCCTCCTTAGTTGTTCATTGATTGCTTTCTCATATGTGCCTTGACCGGGGTGGGGGTGGGGGTGGGGGTGGGGGTGCTACAGCAGAGCAAGTGACCCCTTGCTCAAGCCAGTGACCTTGGGCTTAAGCCAGTGACCTTGAGTTTCAAGCCAGTGACCTTTGGGCTCAAGCCAGCAACCCTGCACTCAAGCTGGTGAGCCCACGTTCAAGCCAGATGAACCCATGCTCAAGCCAGCAACCTCGAGGTTTCAAACCTGGGCCCTCTGTGTCCCAGTCCAACGCTCTCTCCACTGTGCCACCATCTGGTCAGGCTGGACCAGCTCTCTTGATGCATATGGAAGACATCCTAATGGATGACAGAGAAGAACCCTGGATGACCCTGCAGTGCAGGCTACCCATTCCCTTGACTGCCTACCATTTCAAATTGTTTTGGGAGAGAAAAAATTAATCTCACAATCTTTTTAAGTCATTGTTATTTCAATTTCTGTTAAAGTGGCCAAACCAACATCCTCACTAGAACTGGCCACTAGCACTAAAAGACGCTGGTCCTCTCCCTGGGCCCCTCCTAGGTGGTGGTGAATAAACACATACGCATGCATGATGAATTGTAGTAGGCAGGGAGCTCCGATCACTGACTGAATGTCACTTTTAGATGTGATATACACAGTAACCTTTATTTTTTTTTTTGTTTCATTTTTTATTTTAATTCACACATCTATGATGATGGTTTGGCTACAGGTAACAGGAAACACTAGGTAATGGGATTCATCAACATTCTCACATAACGAGCCATCATATTAGAAAGAGCCGCTCTGGGATCAGTTAATTCAACAACTCAAAAGCATCATCGGGAAGCTAGGATCTTTCCATCTTTGGGCTCTATGTCATCTCTTGTGTTTGTTTTATCCTTAGGATGGCTACCCTCAAGAATCATAAGACCGGCCATTCTTAGGCCTCATAGCCACACTTGGCCAGCTGCACATTCCTACTGGAAGCGAGGCAGCCTTTCCAGATACCCTCCAGCAGACTTCCCCTCACATCTAACAGCCAGAGCTGAGTCACGGGCCCATGCCCAAACCGATAAGTGGCACCGGAACTAGCCACAACAATCAGGGGAAACCTGATTGGATCCACCTCTTGGCGGAAGCCCTCACAGGGAGGGAGGGAGAGAGGGGAGACCTGAACAGAATCAGAGTTCTGTTAGGAACAAGGGGATGTCTGTAACAACCCACACGTGGAGATAACCTGACAGCACACACAACTAATCTAAAAAATTATTCTCAAACGCGGCCATCTGATGACAGTACCGGTACTTTTCAGATCTAGCAATCATGGCACATACAGTCATAATTACATGTTTAAGAAACAGCAGTGCTGGTTTGCTCCTGCGGAATTCCACAGTGACAAACAGCAGGCAGCGCCCGTCAGCCTGAGGACTGCACCCATTCTACCAACGAGACCTTTGATAAAACGTGTGTTTACATATGCAGTATGAATTATTTACCAACTGTTTCTCTCCAGAAAGGATTTAGGCAGATAATCTGTAGATTTAGATTTTTATAAATCCCTAAAACATTAACTTTTTCCCCCTTCATTTGTGAACTACACGTTCTCACCTCTCCCTCCTTTGAGGTTTCCTCAGCTCGAAGTGGCCGGGTATTTCTCAGCACCAGACCAGACTGAACTAACGCACCCATCAAGCCAGGATTTCCGCTTTCATGTACTTTTCAGTGATTTTTTTTTCTGACATTATAGGAGAAATCTGTGTTCCATCCAATTTTGCTGCTTTGTTCCTTCTTAAGTTTTAGAAGTAGCTACATCTGAAACTGGCATTTTTATTTTAGAATGTGGTGAACAACTCTAAGTACCTTAACAACAAAAAAGGACATGCAGTTGGCAAGATTTACTCACCACAAAGCCACTTAAAAAATATGTCTGATTCTTTTTATTTTGCCAGCAAACTGTGTCAATTAAAAGTTTCTTAATATGTCAAGAAAAGCACAAGAGGATTAACCAGGCAGGGCTGTGAAACTACAGACACAAGTGATATACAATGAAGGTTCATGTGGTAAAAGCCACATTTTAAAAGGCAGAACCAAAGTGCCTGAGGATCACAGCTGCACAGTGTGACTCAGGCACACCTGACTGCCAAAGCCACTTATATTTTCTGAAAGCTGTCTTTTCTATGTTAACAGTACCACACAGAAACGGGGGTTTTACTCTGGATGGATACAAACACAGGAGCACTCATGCACCACAGATTTAAGCATTTTGCCTGATCTTTTTCAGGCTGGGAACACACTCACCTACAGAGCTTTGACAAAACACTGTGCTCACTGCCAGCCCATTCCACGACTTGATCGCGACAAAGCATGGGGCACTAGGTCGCCTGTGGATAGTAATCAATACTGGTGCCGTGGGCAGGACTCCATGCCCTTAAAATACCTTATAGAAAACTGCTGGATGGTTTGGTGGGAGGCTGGCAGCATCCGTGTCCATACAGAATGAGCCCTTCTGCCCAAGGAGGAAGGTAGTCCAAGTAGTGGGCAGCCACTGGCTGGGAGTGCTGTGAGGGCTAACATGGGTGGCTTCCAAGAGCTCTCCATGTGCTGAGATCCAAGGATTCTCTGATGACATCAAAACAAGCTCGTAAACCACCCCCCACTTTGAACTTCTGAAAAGACAGGTAGAGCAAAGACAGAGCTCAATGCTATCACATAGGAATCACAGACATTTCACTTGGGAAGGAATCTGAATTGCTATCTGGCTCCAGCTCCCTTACAATAAAGTAGAGAATACCACTACTATAAGCTCCAAAATTTTGATTCAGCTTAGGTTAAAGCTGTATTGAAACACACACCTCAAAGTCAGTGGTTCTTGTCATACACAGGGTGAAAAACTGAAAGCTTTCTTTCTTAGACCAGGAATAAGACAAGGATCCACTCTCACCACTTTTACTCAATACTGGAAGTACTAGCCATACCAATTAGGCAGGATAAGGAAATAAAAGGCATCCAAATCAGAATGGAAGAAGTAAAAAAGTCTCCATCTGCAGATGACATGTTACGTACAGAAAACCTTAGAGATTTCTCCAAAAACCTGTTCGAATAAACAAATTCAATAAAGCTATAAGACAGAAAAATGAATAAACAAAAATCAATTGCATTTCTATACATATTTCTAACAACAAACTATTAGAAAAGGAAATTAAAACAATCCCACCCTAACCAGGCAGTGGCACAGTGGATAGAGTAGGACTAGAAGGCAGAGGACCCAGGTTCAAAACCCTAGGTCACCGGCTTGAGCGCGGGCTCACCAGCTTGAACATGGGGTCTCTGGACTTTGCATGGGATCATACACATGACCCCATGGTCACTGGCTTGAGCCCAAGGCCGCTGGCTTGAGCAGGGGGTCACTTGCTCTGCTGTAGCCCTCCACCCCCACCCGGTCAAGGCACATATGAGAAAGCAATCAATGAACAACTAAGGAGACTAAGGAACTGCAAGGAGGAATTGATTCTTCTCATCTCTCTCCCTTCCTGTCTGTCCCTATCTATCCCTCTCTCTGTCCCCCCACAAAAAAAAGAAAGAAAAAGAAAAAAATCCCATTTATAATAGCATCAAAGAAGAATAAAATACCTGGGAATAAATTTAACTAAAGAGTTGAAAGATCTGTAAACTGAAACTGTATCTGACATTGATGAAAGAGATCAAAACACAAATAAATGAAAAGATGCTCTGTGCTTTAGAAAAATTAATATTGATTAGATGTCCATACTACCCAAAGCAATCTACAGATTCTATTAAAATTCCAATGGCATTTTTCACGGTAATAGGAAAAAAAAAATCCTAAAATTTGTACAGAATCACAAAAGACCCTGAATAGTCAAAGCAATCTTGAGAAAAAAGAATAAAAGCATCAAGCTTCCTGATTTCAAACTGTATGACAAAGCTTTAGTAATCAAAACAGTATGATACTGGCATAAAAACAGACACATAAATCAATGGAACAGAATAGAGAACTCAGAAAAAGAAACCCCATGCATATGTGATCAATTAAGTAATGACAAAGGAGCCAAAAATACACAATGGAGAAAGGACAGTCTCTTCAATGAATGGTGTTAGGAAATCTAGAGAGCCACATGCAAAAGAATGAAACTGGACTCCTATCTTATGCTATACACAAAAAGTAACTCCAACTGTATTAAGACTTGAATGTAGGAGCTGAAATCATAAAACTTCTTGAAGAAAATATAGGAGGTAAGCTCCTTGACATTGGTCTTGGCAAAGATTTTTTTACTTTGACATCAAAAGCAAAAATAGTCGACCTGGAATGCTGAGGTCGCCGGTTTGAAACCTGGGCTTGTCTGGTCAAGGCACATATGGGAGTTGATGCTTCCAGCTCCTCCCCTCGTCTCTCTCTCTCTCTTTCTGTCTTTCTCTCTCCCTCTCTAAAATGAAAAAAAAAAAAAAAAAAAAAAAAAGCAAAAATAAACAAGCGGGACTACATGAAACTAAAAAGCTTCTACGCATCAAATGGGAGACAATATTTGTAAATCACATAGTGTGTGAGCGTTCGATTTCCAAACTATATGAACAAATTATATTACTCAATAGCAAAACAAACACTCTGATTACAAATGGGCAGAAGAACTGAATAAATATTTTTCCAAAGAACACATAAAAATGGCCAACAGGTACATGAAAAGATACTCAACATCGCTAATCATCAGGGACATGCAAATCAAAACCAGAATAAGATATCAACTCGCCCTGGCCGGTTGGCTCAGCGGTAGAGCGTCGGCCTAGCGTGCGGAGGACCCGGGTTCGATTCCTGGCCAGGGCACACAGGAGAAGCGCCCATTTGCTTCTCCACCCCTCCGCCCGCGCTTTCCTCTCTGTCTCTCTCTTCCCCTCCCGCAGCCAAGGCTCCATTGGAGCAAAGATGGCCCGGGCGCTGGGGATGGCTCTGTGGCCTCTGCCTCAGGCACTAGAGTGGCTCTGGTCGCAACATGGTGACGCCCAGGATGGGCAGAGCATCGCCCCTGGTGGGCGTGCCGGGTGGATCCCGGTCGGGCGCATGCGGGAGTCTGTCTGACTGTCTCTCCCTGTTTCCAGCTTCAGAAAAATGGAAAAAAAAAAAAAAAAGATATCAACTCATACTTGTTAGAATGACTGTCATAAACAAATGAACAAACAAAAAACCAAAAGATAATAAGTGCCGACGAGGATGTGGAGGAAAGGGAACATCCGTGCAACTCGCGGTGGAAATGGAAATTGGTGCAGCCACTACAGCAAACAGTATGGAGATTTCTTAAAAAACTCAAAATAGAAAAGCTATACAGTCCAGCAATTCTACTTCTAGGTACATATCCAAAGAAGACAAAATCACTATCTTGAAGAGATATCTGCACTCCATGTTCACTGTACCCCATGTTCACTGCGCTATTTGCAGTAATAACCCCTTTCACTCACCCCCATGCCTGATTCCATTGTCTTGGAACTAAACTGGACTATTATTATGAAGGAAAAATCATCTATTCTGTTAAGCCACTGAGATTTTGGAATTTATTAGTTGCAATACCTTAACATTAATACTAATAGTTGTCCGTATCTAAACTTTTGATAAAGATTAAACAAAATAATATATTTAAAACACCTGAATCATATTAGCTCAGTAATGACCAATTCCTCTCCATTCATGGGCCTTCTACTCATGTGAAAATACACCAATAAAATCAATTTTGTTGCTTGGAAGCAATAGGTTTTTTTTGTTTTTGTTTTTTTAGCACAGATTAAAATGTACATATCGAGGCTAACCCCTTAAGCTTATTATCAAGCAACATTTTGGGGAGAGTTCTGATCATTTACATCTTTAATTCACTGTGATCCTAGACATGCTTACCTGGAAACCTAACTTAAAACTGAGATAGGTAGAGGTCCTGAAACAAAGACAGCCATCTCACTCAGTGGATGGGGCGGGGGCGGGAGGGCTTTCCAGTTTTCAAGAACAGGTCATACTTATATATAAATTACTAGGAGTTCTAAAAAAAGTTCAATAGAACTTAATAAGACATGTAGGGGAAGAAGCTGTGGACGCCAGTGATTTTGAGAACACAAAGCATTGGGGTGGGTCATGATTCCTGTTTACATACCAGTTTCCACAAACCTAAGCTAAATGAGCAAATACTTATTCTGTATTAGCACCATAAAATTGAGTTTCTAAATTGCGTTTCTGGGAATATTTACTAAATGGGGTAAAGAGCTATCCTGCAATACGTAGAGGTTTGTCTTAACAGTCATCTTCCAAGGTCTGTTGTGTTATTAGCTGGGCACTACTGATTGTCAACTGTTGCACATTAGTTGGATGTTACAGAACATCACAGTGGCAGGAATGTTTGTCACAGATTGTGTCCAGTGGGTGTTGTGTGTCCTGTGGGTTATGGCAGAGTGACTCTGCCCACCAGCCTGTGGTAACTAACCACAGACATCACACCACTGATTCAGTCAGGGTGGGGATCTGCTTCCTCTTCCCAAGTAGGGACATACCTGAAAGTCTTCTTTCGTAAGAAAAAGAAATCATTCTAACAGATTAATTTAAAAACAGAATGCAAAATCTTGTTCTTCCCAGAATTGTCTTTTTTTTCCCCATCGAGGTATAATTCACATATAACATTATATTAGCTCCAGATGTACAACATAATTGTTGCAGTAATATAATGTTGTGGTGATTAAATATATAGAAATATGGAGAAATATGAAAAATACATGGAAATAATTAGGATATAATATTAAAAGCAGTTAAGAAAATTGAATAAAGTTATGCCGTTTGGATAGGAATTAATACAGTGTGTACAGATATGATAGAGAGACTGCCTTACATGCAGGATTCAGTTAGTGTGTGTGTGAAGTTATATATAGATAAGTAGCTTGATATCATAACTCCAGGTTAAAATAAACAAGAAGCTTCCTTAAGAACACCTTAAAAGTGGCTTAATGACTTAAATGTAAGGCATGAAACCATAAGCATCTTAGAAGAAAACATAGGCAGTAAGTTCTCCGACATCTCTCGCAGCGATATATTTGCTGATTTATCTCCACGGGCAAGGGAAATAAAAGACAGGATAAACAAATGGGACTATATAAAACTAAAAAGATTTTGCACAGCCAAAGACAATAAGAACAGAATAAAAAGACAAACTACACAATGGGAGAACATATTTGACAGTACATCTGATAAGGGGTTAATAACCAAAATTTATAAAGAACTTGTAAATCTCAACACCAGAAAGACAAACAATCCAATCAAAAAATGGGCAAAAGAGGCCCTGGCCGGTTGGCTCAGTGGTAGAGCGTCGGCCTGGCATGCAGAAGTCCCGGGTTCGATTCCCGGCCAGGGCACACAGGAAAAGCGTCCATCTGCTTCTCCACCCCTCCCCCTCTCCTTCCTCTCTGTCTCTCTCTTCCCCTCCCACAGCGAGACTCCATTGAAGCAAAGATGGCCCGGGCACTGGGGATGGCTCCTTGGCCTCTGCCACAGGCGCTAGAGTGGCTCTGGTCCCAGCAGAGCGATGCCCCAGAGGGGCAGAGCATCGCCCCCTGGTGGGCGTGCCGGGTGGATCCCGGTGGGGCGCATGCGGAAGTCTGTCTGACTGTCTCTCCCCGTTTCCAGCTTCAGAGAAATGCAAAGAGAAAAAAAAAATTAAAAAAAAAATGGAGCCCTGGCCGGTTGGCTCAGCGGTAGAGTGTTGGCCTGGCGTGCGGGGGACCTGGGTTTGATTCCCGGCCAGGGCACATAGGAGAAGCGCCCATTTGCTTCTCCACCCCTCCCCCTCTCCTTCCTCTCTGTCTCTCTCTTCCCCTCCCGCAGCCAAGGCTCCATTGGAGCAAAGATGGCCCGGGCGCTGGGGATGGCTCCTTGGCCTTTGCCCCAGGCGCTAGAGTGGCTCTGGTCGCGGCACCCCGGAGGGGCAGAGCATTGCCCCCTGGTGGGCAGAGCGTTGCCCCTGGTGGGCGTGCCAGGTGGATCCCGGTCCGGTGCATGCGGGAGTCTGTCTGACTGTCTCTCCCCGTTTCCAGCTTCAGAAAAATACAAAAAAAAAAAAAAAAATGGGCAAAAGAAATGAATAGACACTTCTCCAAAGAGGACATACAGATGGCCAATAGGCATATGAAAAAATGCTCAACATCACTAATCATTAGAGAAATGCAAATTAAATCCACAATGAGATATCACCTCACACTGGTTAGAATGGTGCTCATCAACAAAACAACACAGAGTAAGTGCTGGCGAGGATGTGGAGAAAAGGGAACCCTCCTGCATTGCTGGTGGGAATGCAGACTGGTGCAGCCTCTGTGGACAACAGTATGGAGATTCCTCAAAAAATTGAAAATTGAACTGCCTTTTGACCCAGCCATCCCACTTTTAGGAATATACCCCAAGGACACCATAGAATGGTTCCAGAAGGAGAAATGCACCCCCATGTTTATAGCAGCATTGTTCACAATAGCGAAGATCTGGAAACAGCCCAAGTGTCCGTCAGAGGACGAGTGGATTAAAAAGCTTTGGTACATATATACTATGGAATACTACTCAGCCATAAGAAATGATGACATCGGATCATTTAGAACATGGATGGACCTTGATAACATTATACGGAGTGAAATAAGTAAATCAGAAAAAACTAAGAACTATATGAACCCATGCATAGATGGGACATAAAAATGAGACTCAGAGACATGGACAAGAATGTGATGGTAACAGGGGAGTGGAGGGGTGGGGAGGGGGCAAGGAAGGAGAGGGAGGGAGTGGGGGGAGTGTAGGGGCACAAAGAAAACCAGATAGAAGGTGACGGAGGACGATTTGACTTTGAGTGAGGGGTATGCAGCATAATCAAAGGTCAAAATAATCTGGAGATGTTTTCTTGGAACATATATACCCTGATTTATCATTGTCACTGCATTAAAATTAATAAAAATAAGATTAAAAAGAAAACTAACTTCAAAGTGGCTTGATGTAACATTTCAGTCGATTAACATAAAAAAGTCTCCCTGCGAGGAACTCCCCAAAAGATGGTTTGAGGTGATAATCCTGTAGATTAACACCTGTTAGAAGGCATTGGCCAGAAAAGGTACTAAAGTGAAGGGGCCCCCCCATCCATGGTAGTCACCCAGACTCCAACGTTGACGTGGACTGTTTCCACGCTGCTCTGACTAAAGACAGCTGAGAGGAGCACGCCGAGGGGCCCCTAAAGCTGTACCCAGGCACACCAGAAGGATTTGTGAGTAATAAATTGCCTGTGTGATTCTTGCAACTAACTTGTGTGTTAGTCTTTCCTCCAGTGGCAATTGGTCTCTGCACTGATAAGTAGCATCCTCATAGCCGCCTCAAGAGTAGTCTCCAAGAGGCTGCCAGCCCTGCTGATAAGCAGGAGTGTCCCACTGTGAGGGGAAGTCGAATCGGGGACACCTGATCGACATCGAGCTCAGAATCTACTGGGACAATAATGATCTGATGTTTGTAAATATTTTAGAATGATCACCATATTAAGTCTAGTTAACACCTGTTACCATACATAGTTATAAAATTTGTATTGCTTGTGATGAGAACTTTTAACATCTATTCTCCTGGCAACTTTCAGATATGTACTACAGTATTAACAGTCACCATGTTGTACATAACATTCTCATGACTTAATTATCTTATAAGTGAAAGTTTGTACCTTTTGCCCCCTTTCACCCATCCCCACACCCTGCCCCACCAATCTGTTCTCTGTATCTATGAGCTTAGTTTCTGCTTGAGATGGTGGGGTGGAGGCCCCAAGGAGCAGGCTGGAGCCAGAACACACGGCCATAACAGACCTCCCGGAAGGGCTCTGGTGGCCTAGGCAGTTCAGAAGGTTTGAAGCCAAGGCTGAAACACTCAGGAGTGTGGTAGTTTTAAAGCACGCTTCACAATCCTCTGTCACATCTCCCATCAAGAGGAGGTTCTAGGTCACCACGCTGGTGATAGGGGGAGCTCAAAAGTTAAAATTTTAGCTTGAGTAATGGTGGCTTTGGTTATGGCCAGTGGGCATTACGGTTAATAGAAGTAACAGCTTTGTTCCTGGAACTGGGATACCTGAACAGGCCTACCTGACTTAAGGAGCCCCGTGAGTAATCCACTGTTGCGCCCCAGAGGACTACAAGCAAAGCCTTTGTGTTCTGAGGATGAGCAAGAAACATCAGTTGGGCCCAGGCAACCTCCAGACCGTGAAGATAACAGTAAAATGACAGTTGTGTTAGCCACCAAGTTTGGGGATGATTTATTATGCAGCAATAGTGAGTTTCATGATGATAGGAACTTTTTTCATCTTTCTTCTACTCTTGTATCCCCAGTGCCTGGCCCAGAGCAGCTGCTCAATCAATATTTGTTGGATGGATGGATGGATGGATGGATGGATGGATGGATGGATGGATGAATGAATGAACATAAGAGAGGCTCACAACAGCTATAGGCAACAATCCATCTTCTCTGCCTTCCCCAGCTAGCACGCTACCTCTCCTCTGACCCTCCACTTTTCCTACCTTGCTGGCTTCTGAACAGTCCTCGATCTCAGCTCAAAGATCATATTCTCAGGGAAGCTGCCCTTGAACTCCCCTGTCTAGAGCAGCATCCTGCCCATCACTCTCAAGTCACCCTGTACTTCTCCTTCATGGCATTTCCCAGGACTATCATTACACAATCAAATAACCATGTTGAAATTCCTGGCCAGTTCTCTGCTGCCATTCATTGTAAGCCACCTGATGGTGGTGGTGTTGGTCTGTTCACAGGTGTGTCTTCAGTGCTGGACAAAGCCTGGCACCAAGCTGGTTGCCCATGTCAGAATGTTTCTGGAGACCAGCAATATACATTTCAGTTTTTTACTGTTTTTACTCACAACAATTCTAACACCAAATGTGTAGGTTTATGTTTCCTCATACCAACCAATTTTCCAACTCTCTGGACACCACCTGGGTATCCTACAGTTCAATTCAATTCTGACACTGACTATTCCAACTTAATATCAGACCCGATGGGTTTAAGGACTCAGTCCCAAAGACTGCCCCCACTTCAGATGCCAGCTGCAAGTATTGGGTCCTCTGGTTACCCATTTCTGTCAACGTGGCTACAATGTCTGGGTAGGGGAGGTGGTTTCCCACAACTGCCACCCCTTTCAGGTTCAATAATTTGCTGAAACAAAACTGTGGAAGACAACTTACTTACAGTTTCTGTAGATTTATTATAGAGGATACAACTCAGAAACAGCCAAATATACAGAAGAATGCATAGGGAAAGGCACGGGGCAAGGGCAGAGCTTCCGTGCTCTTTCGGGGTGTGCCACCCTCCTGGCACTCAATGAGTTCACAGACATGCAAGCACTCTAAGCCCCGCTGTTTAGAGCTTTTTATCGAGGTTTCACCACATAGACATGATTGACTGAATCACTGGTCATTGGTGACTGAACTCACCCTCCAACCCCCTCACTTCCTGGAGGTCAGGGGCTGGGGCTGAAAGTTCCAACTCTAATCATGTCTTAATCTTTCTGGCAACCAATCCCCATCCTAAAGCAGTCTGGGGGCTCCCAGCCATCAGTCATCTCATTAGTGTATAAAAGACAGTGTCAAGACTCTGGAGATTCCAAGGGTTTTAAGAACTATGTGTCAGAAAAGAAGACCAAGACCAAATATTTCTTTTACATGATGCCACACCAGCCAACTGCATTATCAGAAGGTGCTAATTCTTTGAATTCCCATTAATATTGAGCTAGAATTGGTCTCTAACTACTAGCATATCCTCTACCAGCCTTTCCAAACCTACTCACACTTAGGTCATCCTCACCACATGGGAACCCAAAAGGGTGAGTGTCTTCATCAGGTTTACACAATTGTTAGGGTAAGAGTCAGAATCTGAAGCCAGCTCTTTTGACTTTCCAGTTGAAGACTCTTTCCATTACACCACTCTGCCTTCTGGATATTTCCAGTGATGTGAAACATTCTAAAGTATCATAATCCCTCCATACAAACAACAAACAAGCCATGCACTCTTCATAATGGAGCACATGAATAAGGTGAAGCTTCTCCATTTAACATATAATGTTCAATGTCTGTGTACAACAGGAGTTCATGATATTTTAGGCACCTCCATGGCAAATGCCTAAGGGATAAGTCCCTGAGCAAACATCTAATTTAGATTTTAATTTGATTTCTATTTACTGGATAGACCCTGTGTCAATTCTCTGCAGAGGGTGCTCCTTCTGCTTTTTTTTTTCTATTACTGGTTTTTCACAGGGTCTTTGAAGATTAAAGACTTAAACACAGATAAAGAATAGTTCAGGTGATTGCAATAGTTAAGTAAGACAGCACCCCTGCACAATTGAGCTTCTGAAAACAATGTAATGACCTGGAAAGAAAAATGTGAAAATTTTAATGTGGAAAGAAAGAAAAGGGGGTACAGAACCACGTACTGCATGACTACATTTTTAAAAATGTGTACATATACATGCTTGGAAAATGAGGATGGAAAGAAATACAAATTTTAAAATGACATGGCATTTTTCACTGTTCAGATTGGCAAAAACTAAAAAGATCATTCATTTTTAGTGAATGTTAGCCTCAATGGGGATGAATTCTTTCACACAGTGTTGGTGAGAGGGTTGTCAGGGAACGAAAAATTTCCCTTTTTTTCTTTCATAGTTCTTCTGGTTGGTCTAATAATCAAATTGACATGAGACAGATCAACATGAAAATAACCAGATTTAGTTATGTATGTACATATGGGGTTTTCATGAGACTATGGGACTTCAGGACAAATCAGGCAGTTGAGTCTTATATGTCATCATGAGCTAAGGAAATAGGGGCAGGAAATAATGACTTGGACTTCAAAGGGAAGGCTGGCAACTCACAGGTAGATGAGAAGAAGCAAACATTTGGTGAACAAATTCTTGCTGTGCCACCTAGGACCCAGAGGGAAGTCTAAGAACAGCCTTTGCTAGGTTCCTCCCTGTTGGCCACACTTAGTTCAAATTATGCTAAGGTGATAGTTTCCTTCCTTTAAGCAGGTTTTTCTATATAAATTCCTTGAGGCAGGTAAGGGGGAAAGTAACAAGCTCTTCTTAAGTTTGTTGGACTTTGTCTTTAGCAAGAAATAATCTGCATGCTAGGGTAGCACATTCTGGGGAGACTCATTCTGAACCCCTAGTTTCTTTCACTTATTTTTAGGTGAGAGGAAGGGATATAGCGAGGCAGATTCCCACACGCACACGATGGGGGTCTAGACAGCAACCCCATCTTGGGCCGATGTTCAAGTACCAAGCTATTTTTAGCTCCTGAGGTGGATGTGCTCAGACCAACCAAGCTATGCTCAGCACTCAAACCAATCAAGCCACTGGCTGTGGGAGGTGAAGAGGGGAAAAAAAGGGAGAAAGAAAAAGAGAGAAGCAGATGGTCACTTCTTCTGTGTGCCCTGACTGGGAATCAAACCTGGAATGTCCAAATGCTGGGCCAATGCTCTATACACTGAACCACTGGCCAGGGCCCTACAGTTTCTTAAAAGTAATCAACTTAAAATAATCAAATCCCCAAAAAGATATACTTGGGGATGAAAAACTGCTCCCCCTTCAGGGTTAACTGGAATAGAATTCATGAGTAAGTGGTAGTCTTATTAAAACAATAAACACACAAGAATTTATATTCCAGATATTTCAAGACATACCCATTCATATGAACAAAGCAGAAATAGAACTGATTATACAAATTTGAAAACATCCTGACCAGGTGATGGCACAGTAGATGGAGTGTTGATCTGGGACACTGACGACCCATGTTCAAAGCCCTGAGGTCACCAGCTTGAGCACAGGCTCATCCGGCTTGAGTGCGGGCTCACAAGCTTGAGCACGGGATCACTGGCTTGAGTAAGGGACCATAGACATAACCCATGGTCGCTGGCTTGAGCCCACAGGTTGCTGGCTTAAGCAAGGGGTCACTGGCTCAGCTGTAGCCCCCCGGTCAAGCTTCTCATCTCTCTCCCTTCTTGTCTATCTGTCCATTTCTGTCCCTCTCTCTCTTGCTCATTTTCTCCAAGCCCCCCCCCCCCAAAATTGAAAATAACTAAAATGTTCATCCATAAGGAAATGGTTGAAAAATTAACGTTTGTCCATACAATGCAACATGATTCAGCCTTTAAAAAGAAAAAGGTAGGCTTAGATGTGCACGTAGACAAACCTCCAGGAGATACGGTCAAGTTAAAAATACACAAGAGAAGCCTTGGATGGATAGCTCAGTTGGTTAGAGTATTGTCCCTATGCATGGAGGTTGTGGGTTCTATTCCTGGTCAGGGCATACAGAGGAGCAGGTTGATGTTCCTGTCTGTAAGTCCAGCAGTCGTGGCCATCACAGCCACCAAGCACATGCAGGTTCACATTAGATTCAAATAGATCTTAGAGAAACAACGGAGCCAAGAAATGGTGGGCCATTACCTTTATTCTAGACTCCTACTGGCCAACAAGTAAAAACAAACACACAGGCACCAAAACCCACTCACATGTTCCCCGGTTCCACAACCAGGAGAATCTTTCTGGTTTTTCCTAGAATCAAAGGCCCCACTAGCCTCAGCCACCTCCTTTTCCCCATCTGCACACCTCCATCTTGGCTACTTCTCTCTCGGCAACCACGTGGTCTCCCTCCAAAATGGCCTTCTAGCTCCTCCTTTTAAAACTTTTCAGCATGAAAATCCCTCCTCCAGCACACATTAGCATAACCAAGCCCCTTCCAAGCATGAAGGTAATTAACATTATCACCTGGGCAACGCAATCACGTGGTCAGTGGCCATTTTTAACAATAAAAGTGAGCAAAACCAAATAACACAAATTTTACAAACTTATTTGCCCAATACACTCTCTCTCTCTCTCTCTCTCTCTCACTAAAATCAATAAATAAAATTAAAAAAATACATGAGAGAAGAAACCCAGGTATCCATCATTAGACAAATGGGTAAAGAAGATATGGTACCTTATACAATGGAATATTACTCAGCCATAAAAAAAGAATAAAGTCTTACTATTTGTGACAACATGCATTGACCTAGAGGGTATGCTAAGTGACATAAGTCAGACATAGAAAGACAAGTGCCATATGATTTCACTTACATGTGGATTCTAAAAACAAAATAAACAAAACAGAAACAAACTCATAGGGACAGAAAACAAACTGATGGTTGCCAGATGGGAGAAGGTGGAGAGGTGGGTGGAAAAGGTGAAGGGAGTAAGAAGTACAAATTGCCAGTTATAAAAATAGTCACGGGAGGCCCTGGCTGGTTGGCTCAGTGGTAGAGCGTCGGCCTGGCGTGCGGGGGACCCGGGTTCAATTCCTGGCCAGGGCACATAGGGGAAGTGCCCATTTGCTTCTCCACCCCTCCCCCTCTCCTTCCTCTCTGTCTCTCTCTTCCCCTCCCGCAGCCAAGGCTCCATCGGAGCAAAGATGGCCCGGGCGCTGGGGATGGCTCCTCGGCCTCTGCCCCAGGCACTAGAGTGGCTCTGGTCGCAACAGAGTGATGCCCCAGAGGGGCAGAGCATCGCCCCCTGGTGGGCAGAGCGTCGCCCCTGGTGAGCGTGCTGGTTGGATCCCAGTCGGGCGCATGCGGGAGTCTGTCTGACTGTCTCTCCCCGTTTCCAGCTTCAGAAAAATACAAAAAATAAAAAATAGTCACAGGGATGTAATGTACAGCACAAGGAATACAGTCAATAATATTGTAATAACAATGTATGGTGTCAGAGGGGCACCAGATATATTGAGGTGACCACTTTGTAAGTTATATAAATGTCTAATCACTACGTTGTACAACTGAAACTAATATAATATTGTGAAAAGTGTAATTGAAAAATGAATTTTTTAAAAAAAAGTTAAAAAACATGAGAGTATGCAAGTAGCAGCATAACAGATGAAGTATAATCTCATGTAGGTTAAAAAACAACCATACGTTTTCATATCTTGATATATATGTGAAAATTTTAGGAAAACATATAAACTTACAGAAAAAGGTCTAGGAGGAGACAGCCCCCAAAATAACAGTGGTCATCTCTATTATGGACTCTTCAGTATTTTACTTCCATATTTAATGCTTTGTTTTTATTAGGTGTCATGTACAAATAATTAAAAAATGATTAGTAATGACAGAAGAAAATGTTATATTCTTAAGTCAGAAAAGCAAGCTATCATACAGCATGTACGGTTTAAGCTCAACTATGTCACAAAGAAGATCTGTTACAGAACCGGACTGAATGGGGTGAAACAGCAGTGGAAGTGAGACTTTTTTGTTGTATATGCTTTAGGATTTTGAACCTACTGCTATTTTTCAAGAAGAGTAAATGTAACAGTTTTTTAAAAACTGGAAAGAGAAAATATGCTCTTAATGTTATGCATGGTTATGGCTGTGTTGACAAGTTATCTTAATTTTCTTAAAACAAATTACAAGATGTAAAGTTGATTTACAACTCCTTAAGCAGGTGATAAGGCCCTAGAAGACTTATTTTTCTCATTTTCAGTTTTCTACATTTTCCAAATTTCCTTAAACAAACATGTACTACTTTTACAATCAGAAAAAAGAGAAAGCTGTAAAACTCATTTAAATTATTTTTAAACAGTGTAGTTAAGCAAGAAGTCACCAGGCAGGTACATGATAAATTATAAAGATGTTTGGTAAGAGCACCTCCTTTCAAAACTCAGTGCAACATGGAACCTGATGTGTAAGAAAGATAAAAACAAAGTTTACTGGGAGGGACCTCCCGCCCCACTCATGAGCAGAACACAGGGTTCCAAGAACTCCATTAGGAAATGCACTGCTGCGGACAGACTGAGGCTGCAGGGCCTGTGGGCAAGGGCTCCCAGGGATGGGATGGTCAGAGAGGGCTTCAGGGAAGAGGCAGAACGGAGTTAAGGCGAAACAGGCAAGGAGGATGTCAGTGGGCATGCCTGCTGTAAACAGGCATTTCAAGGTGGATAAACAATGTACACACTGGTGCAGAGGCCGGGACAATGCCCATCCTTCCCTGTACTGTTTGTTGACTGACAGCAGGTTTTCTGCCCTCACTCATCAGGGATCAGAGTGAATGGCTGGGGCCAGACTAGGTTGCCTCTAGGAGCAGAGAGTCATAGAAGGTTCCTGAACACATGCATGACAGAATGAACTCCTGCATACTCATCCCCACCCTCTCGAGTTCTAGCCAGGCACTTATAGCAAAAAGACAGACAACCTTCCAGGCCTTGATATGTGAGTGCCTGCAGCTCACTGTTACACAACTGAAGGCTTTGCCAGGGTCGTGCTGCATTTGGCCAGAATGACGGGCCAGGCAGGCTGTGGGCCTTCCTACAGTGCTATCCTAGAAGTAACCCACATTCTAAGGGCAACATGTAGGCCAGGGACATCAAGTCATAGCTCATGGTAGGTAGCTCGCTGGGACTGAGACCAAGGCCTTTTACCCCACTCCTCAGCAGCTGTGGCACCTCAGGCAAGTTAATCTCTCTGAGCTGCAGTTTCCACACTGGTAAATGGTGGTTCAGTTATTCGTACAAGAAGTATTCACTGAGCATCTGCTCTATGCCAAGCACAGTCATAGAAACGGGGGATCAGTAGTGACCAAATCATCCCCATAGTCCTACCCTCATGGAACTTATATTCTAGTGGAATGTGAATTCCCCACTTCATGGGGCTGTGGAAGGGATTAGATGAGGCAGTTCCTGGAAAGCAGGGTAGTAACAATTCTGTACCTAATTCTAACGCCGGTGGGTTTTTCCCCCATACTACCCAGCAATTCTCTGACATCAGCTGGGTGTCTTACCATTCAACTCAGTTCTAACCGCATTGACCTGGAGATGGCATCAGATCTCATGGGTTAAGGGCTCAGTCCCACAAGACTGCCCCCTCATCACAGATCTAGGTTGTCTCCTGTACTCCACATACTGGAGTTTCTAACAACCCCCTCCTTGGGTTGGATTCATTTGCGAGGGTGGTTCACAGAACTCAAAGCAACATTCTACTCACTAGGTTACTGGTTTATTATAACAGGATGTAACTCAGGAACAGCCAGATGGGAGAGGTGCATAGGGCAAGGTACGTGGGAAAGATCACAAAGTTTCCACGCCCTCCCAGATGCGCCAGCATCTCCATGTGTTCACCAACCTGTAAGCTCTCTTGGCACTCCTTTTAGGTTTTTATGGAGGCTTCGTTATACAGGCATGGTTGATTAAAACACTGACCACTGACCACTGATTCAACCTCCAGCCCCATCCTCCTCCCTGGAGGTCTAATCACAAGGTTGGTTCTCCTGGCAATTAGTCCCCACCCTTAGTTTACCTGAGGACATGCCAAAAGTCACCTCATTAACATAAAAGACACCATTATTGCTCTCACCATAGGAAATTCTGAGCGTTTTAGAATCCCTGTGCCAGAAATAGGGGCAAAAAATAAATATACATATTTCTTACCATGAATCACAGATCAAGATAGTAACAATCCTCCTCCTCATTTTATTATTATGCATTCCCTGCAGCCCTTAGGACCAAGACGGCACCCAGTAAACATCACAGGCCCAGTCTCAGTTTCCCTATCTGGAAGCAAAGTGCCCTGCAATCAGCACCGGCCTTCCTTAGACTGGCCTGAAGTTCCTCTCTCTGCACCCCAGCCCCAGCCCTAGCGCTGCCAATTCCACCCTAACACACAGGGCTGGGCATAGAGAATGAAGGAGACCGCCCTCGGGGCCATTCTTCCCACAAAATGCTGCTGACCACTCAGCGAATCCGGCTCAGCCCTCAAGTCCTCAGGGAGACAGAGCAAAACTGTGGCCGAGAGCCTGTCCCTTCTCAGGCAGTGGGAACTCAGGGAGGTGACAGGCCCTGCCAACCAGGCCAGCCATGGCAAGGCAAGCCCTCACTTGGTGGATTTCAGGCCTCGCCAACCAGGCCAGTTATGGCAAGACAAGCCCTCACTTGGTGGAGTTCGGCGTTAAATGCTCATTCCAATGTGCTCCCAGAGTGGGTAAGAGGCACAAGCAGCACATATTCCGAGCCGAGTGGTCAGAATTATTGGTATGAGTTGAAAGGGAAAAAATAAATTGTAAGCCAACTTTAGAACCTCGTCCTTGGGATTCCAAGAAAGAGCTCCATCAAAAACCTTGCTGGCACATATCTTGATATGTAATGATAGTTTCAGCTTTCCTCACCAACGACATTGGGGTCTGATGCCAGCCTCTATTTTTACAGTCTGAGTAATGCCTGGGCAAAGGACCAGATGAGACTCAGAGGCAGAGGGACGGAGCAAGAGAGGTGATGGCACAGAAACGGGGCCCGTATCCTCCTCAGGCTCCAGCAGCAGACCCTTAGCAGCACTGTCTGAGTCAGCAGCCAAGCCTTCCTCAGACCCTGGACTTCCTCTGCAGCCTCATCCTGCTTTATAGCTCCAGACCCTAAGCTCCCTTTTGGTTGCTACTTTGATCTCCTTGTTCACCACTGTGTTAAATGCGTGAATGACCACATCACACCAGCTCACCTCTGGGACCCTGGACTGCTTGCTGTTCCCTGAAACCCCACATGCCCCTTCTCATAACTCATTGTCTGTGCCCATTTCACTCTCTTAGCCCAGATGCCTTCTTGATCTGGTTAACTCCTACTCATCCTTAAACTCAATTAAAATGCCACCTCCCTCTGGAAGCCCTCCCTGACCCCAAGGCTGGGTGAGGTCCTCCAACATTGAGCAGCCGCAGCCCTCCCACAACACTCGTCAACACAACAGGCTCATGTCAACTACTTTGCTACCTTTCCCAGCGCTGGGCAGACACAGAGCTGAGTAAGCAGGGGGTGCTCAGAGGTGTGTGTGTGGCAAGGAAGGGAAGGAGGAAAGAAGGGCACCAAGAAGGATGCTGTCACAGAAACCTATCACAAACTGAGTAAGAACAAAGCACTAAAACCCAATAGATCAATGGACCATTCATTAATGTTTACTGAGCAAAAAACTGCAGGAAGTGGTTGGGAAAATATTTCTCAATGAATGTCAGTGGGAAGCAGGTCTCTCTTGGCTGCGTCCTCTCCTCTATACCCCTTCAGGTATGGGCTGGGGGCTGGCGTTGAACAGCAGGAGACACTCTGGAAGGCTGAGTGAGTGGGGACACTTGCAAGGCTCATGAACAAGGAGCTTTCACAGGCTTGGGGCTCCCCTGGCCTTGGTGAGGGGCTGGAGGCCATTTTTTTCTGGGGTAACCTCTAACTCAGGGGTCCCCAAACTTTTTACACAGGGGGCCAGTTCACTGTCCCTCAGACCATTGGAGGGCCGGACTAAAAATAAACTATGAACACATCACTATGCACACTGCACATATCTTATTTTAAAGTAAAAAAACAAAATGGGAACGAATACAATATTTAAAATAAAGAACAAGTAAATTTAAATCAACAAACTGACCAGTATTTCAATGGGAACTATGCTCCTCTCACTGACCACCAATGAAAGAGGTGCCCTTTCCAGAAGTGTGGCAGGGGCCGGATAAATGGCCTCAGGGGGCCGCATGTGGCCCGCGGGGCCGTAGTTTGGGGACCCCTGCTCTAACTGCTGAGGGAGAGCGACCAGAGCTATCCCTACAAAGCTGTTAAGAACATGCTCTGGGTCAAGAAACAGAATAATGAGGACCTTCCACTGTCCTCCTGGTCCAATTCCCAAAAGTGGGAACAAAAGCAGGGACTGAAGACAACTGATCTATGAATAAAGACTGTTTTTGGCTGGAGCCTTTTTAGCATATTTCCTTCTAAGACACTCCCAGTTGCCTATCAGTATCCATTTCTTCTCCCTGGCTAAGAGAATCCTGATTTGTGGGAGGGGAGAACAATGTGGCAGAGACTGGCTGCTAATCATGAAACCCACATCCTCTTCTTCCTCTTCCTCAGCCCAGGGCTGGACGCCTTTCATAGCCTCACTGTAGGAGGTGTGGCCATGTGACTGAGCCCTGGCTAACAGGCTGTCACTCACCACCTCCAAGCCTGCTCCATAAATTCCTCCCTTGCACCATCCTCCAAGTTCCTTCCTCCAGTGCTCATTAGTTATAGTGACCAACTTTTTTTACAATGAAAAGAACAAAAATAAATTGAAGAAAACAATATCATAAATAAAAGAAACATTTTATTCATTGCAACAATAATACACTATAATATGATAAATGCATAATAAAAACATTTGTAATAGTTTATATTACAATTGTGCTTACATGCCTATTAATTTTAATAATTGTAAAAAAAAGTACTCATTTAGTAAAACTAAATATCAAACAAAACCACTAATTTGGAGTGATATTTGGGTGTATTTATCATTTTCTAATTAAAAAAACATCTCTTTTATGCAACTATTTAATCAAAATGCTTTATTAATATGGTTTGAGGTTGATTTCCACTTTAAAACTCGAATTTCGGGAAAATACTTGTAAAAAAAATTATATGTATTTGGAAATTATTAAATAGATAATGAATTAATAAAATGTGAATTGTGCTTACCTGTCTATGATTGAATATTCACTGAGAAAGAAATAATCGTGAGTCTACAATGTCTTATGTGCTGTGTTGTGTTTCAGTAAGAAGTACACAAAGCCATTTATTTGCACGCACAGTATACCGCGCTGCCTCTCAAGGTCTCCCATGCAGAGCGCATGCGTCTCATAATTGTGTCTCGCCGCACTGTACAATCTTTGACAATCGTCATGTCAAATACAAATACGTCACATCACATGCAATGGATTGACTCTGCATCGATCGAAAACAGACATTTACAGATTAGGCTTCCAATATCAAAAAGGAGGACATGTAGGAGGACACTTTTCAAGGGAGGATGGAACTTACAAAAGGAGGATTGTCCTCCCTAAAGGAGGACAATTGGTCACCTTACTAATGCAAAAGAGCATGGCAGTCCTAAGGGCCTGGGTGCCTGAATCACCTCTGGAAGGAGAGACCCCACCTCCCACCCCAACTGATCAGAAATAGTCTTCTGGACTGTGTGAACAAAAAGCAAATATCTATTTGAGCCATCAAAAGTATGTGGTGTGGTTTGTTTTTCAGCACTGCGCCTACCTAACTATTCCATGCAACAATGTGTCTGACTAAATACTAACATGGCCGTTTTAGCTGGGAATGGTCCTGTGACACAGTTTTGGCCATGGAATGTCAGGGGAAGTCTGCTGACTGTTTTGAGAAAAATGTCTGCTTTCTTGAAAAAAGGTACCAATGTGGCTGGAACCTCCTTCCGGCAGCAGCCATTTTGTCATCTTGAAGGAAAGGCCAAGAAAATAACGGAAGTGTCCATCCAGCCATCTACTGAAACCAATGCCCCGACCACCTAGCTTCAGACAGCTTGTTACATGAGGACAATAAACCATTATCTGCTTAAAGCCACTAAGGTAGGGCTTTCTGTTACTTGAAGCCAAACATGATCCTAATTGCTTTGCAACCACTCATTCATTCTTTCACCCAACCTTTATTAAGGCCTATTTCATCCAGTCCTGTGATTAGAACTGAAGATTTAGAGATGAGCTGGGGTGGTCACTGCCATCCAGGAGCTCCCATGACAAGCTGAGAAGACAGGCCCCTGAGTGGACAATCCTAAGGCAGTGGGAACTGGTTATTGTGATGACATGATGTCCCAACGGAGTGTGAGCAATGAGTGGTGGGTGGGCAGAAGCAAGGAGTCCCGACTCTCTTGCTGGCATTCTGCACACAGAACAAACCAACACTCCTCAAACTAAAAAGCAAAAAAAGAATGTGATCGGCTCAGCGAAGCCAACTGAAATACTCACTGTACAGTGAGTTGTTAAACACCATCAATTAAAGCAGCTGTTTCAAGATAATCAGCAGTCATAACAGCAAGATGCACAAGAGGAGAAAATAAAACAATCATTCACCATTAACTTAGAAATGCTGGAAATTATATGAACCTAGGACAGGGCAGCCTCACTTGGCTCTTCTCGCCTGCTGATGTTAGCCATCACCTAAAATATAATTTCTTTTTCAAAGAAGACACAGTAATTTTTCACCTTAAGACAGAGAAAAAAAGGCCACCAACTGTCCATGCCATGACCTTTGACCATAAATGTTCAAGCTTTGATTGTGTAGGTCTGTCTCCTTTAGGAACTATGATGGAGACAAATTGGTGACAAAAGTGGACCCATCTGGGAAATGAAGAGGCAACCAAGACCAGAGAAGTCAGAGAACCCGGGGAACCATTTGGAAACTAGAGAAAAGGTTTCCTCCTTTTAATTCAATTCTGCTTGCATACAAATAAATGTTGTGGATGTTGTTTTATAAATGAATGGCATTATTTGCCATTTCTTTCTTTACCACGTATGGGGGAAGTTTTTTTTTTGTTTTTTTTTTAAAAGACAAAGCCTCATTGACTTCAGATCCCTGTAGTTTAAGCAGGAATAAAAATAAGCAGCTCCCGTGAAGAGAACTGACGACCAGGTTTCCAGTCTGACAGTGGATGTATTAGCGTAAGGCGGTGCAGGGCAGGTGGTGTGCTGGTCACACACACAGGCACAGAAGCTCTCGGGTTCCTGAGGCAGCATCACAGCAGGTGTCCCCAGTCCTCAGCCTGTCACTGCAGGCCCTGCGCCAGCTCTGTGATGGCAGGCTGCCATGTGGAAGTTTCTTTGTAGGACACACAGAGCAAGTGTGGGCGAGGTCTGGGGAGGAAGGACCTCCCTTTCCAGGACCAGTTTATTCAATCCAAGCCCATCAACACAGTTTCCCCTAGACCTTCATGTCAAGGATATCCAGCTATGGCAGACACAGAAAATAGTTGTCTGGCCTTCTGCCTCAGGTCCCCTACCTGTCCCCACCCCCTGCGCACAGCGATATCACCTCTCACTCAGAGAGCTGGGCCTCTGATGGTCTCATGGGCTTCTGGGACTGCCGAAGAGACAAGTTCAAAACAGTGGTCAGCGCAGCATGCTGTTGACCGGGATCAAGAACCGTGCAGGCAAACCAGGTGAGTAAATATTGAGTTTATGGTCTCATATTACACTTCCCACTAACAACTGTAGGCCAAGAGTGATAGTTAAAACATTAACCATCACATGTCAGACACACACCAATCAAATAAGTGCTCGTCTTCAATAGCTGGCAAGGCCACATCATACCAGTGTGTACCAGATAAAGGTCATCACTTCACTACCCCACTATGGTCAACGCTTTATAGGCATGCCCTATCCTCGCATGGCCGGGAGCCAGGTGAGTGCCTGGGAAATGTCTGCGCTACCACTCATGTCCTTTGCCATGAAGTAAAGTAAAAAGTCCTCTGTTCAATGAGGACAAAGACCGTGTGTCTTATTCATTCTTCTGTATTCATTGTATCAGTGCAGTTGGCTGCACCAAGAATGTATTTTTAAAGAATGAATAAATGGTAATAACAGCTAACATTTTTAAAAGCATGTACCATGTGTAAGTGCTCGTCTTAAATAGCTGGCAAGGCCACATCATACCAGTGTGTACCATGTGTAAGTGCTAAATCCTTGTCATGTACAATCTCATTTCAGCTTCACAACAATACCATATGGCAGGTATTATTATCATCGTCCCAATTCTACAAATGCGGTAACTGTGGCACAGAGAGGTTAAGAAACTTGCCCAAGGGTACAAGACTAGTAATTGTAGATCAAAGACAGTTTAGGTTCAGAGTCTACACTCTTAACCACTGCACTGCACTGAATACACAACCAAACTCAGGTACTCTAGCATTAGGAAGTCATCAACAGAGAACATCTGACATCTACAAACCCAGAGAAATCCTCCCAGGAGGCTTCGGGTGCTGCTAAACATACTGTTTCTGTTCATTTGACTTTTAAGGAAAACCAATACCTACACAGGAGCCCACCTATAATTTTCAAATAACTATGTAGCTACATTTGGTTACCAAGCAACACGGATTGTAGGGGAAGCCTTTAAAACACTCTGTGGTCCCATTCCCCATCTCCAAAAAGGTCCCAGACTTGCTGGAAAAATTGAACAAGGTTGCCTATTTATTATGATAAGGTATTATATCAGCATAATGTATGATCATAATAATTAGCCCATTTCAATACAATGACGGGTCAAAATTTCTATACTCATCAATCTATATTTGTCAAAATTCTATACTTGTCTATACATCTATGAAAGTTCCTATTTATCTCTCCAGGTTTTAGTAACTATGTTTGAAGCTTAACAACTTATTTCTGCAACACTGTTTCCTTTCATCATTATCTCTGAGCTCCCATACATTTCTGCTTTAACACTAATACCTTTTCTCTGCCTTAATCTGCTTTGTTCACTTTAGAAGCATAGAGAGTTAACGAGGCAGTAAATGTTTTAGTCTAACTTTAGTTTTCCTATATTAACAGATGACAAAATTAGCAAATAAGAGTTTTATTTTATAATTAAAAAGCTCAAAATGGTATCACTATAGCTCTGCAGGCCTGGAGTTTGGGGTTATATCCAATAAGGTAGGTCTAGGGAAGTCAGCTGTGGTTCTGTTGGTTGGAAAGACATGTGTCTCCATATAATTGAAGGGGAGGACAAACAGTATTCAAACTATTCATAAATTTTATATAAATGATAACTCCAACCACACACAGAAGTGGAGAGGAGGGGAGTGATGGTGGTGTCAAAATCAGGTGCAATAATTATCAACTCAGTCTGGTTTTTTTTGTTGTTGTTTTTTTGTTGCATTTTTCTGAAGCTGGAAACTGGGCGAGACAGTCAGACAGACTCCCGCATGCGCCCGACTGGGATCCACCCGGCACGCCCACCAGGGGGCGACGCTCTGCCCACCAGGGGGCGATGCTCTGCCCCTCCGGGACGTCGCTCTGTTGCGACCAGAACCACTCTAGCGCCTGGGGCAGAGGCCAAGGAGCCATCCCCAGCGCCCGGGCCATCTTTGCTCCAATGGAGCCTTGGCTGTGGGAGGGGAAGAGAGAGACAGAGAGGAAGGAGAGGGGAGGGGTGGAGAAGCAGATGGGCGCTTCTCCTGTGTGCCCTGGCCGGGAATCAAACCCGGGACTTCTGCACTCCAGGCTGACGCTCTACCACTGAGCCAACCGGCCAGGGCCCAGTCTGTTTTTTAAAGTTTTGGTTTCTATACTATTTTTTTTCTTTTTGGATTTTTCTGAAGTGAGAAACAGAGAGGCAGAGAGACAGACTCCCACATGTGCCCGACCAGGATCCACCCGGCATGCTCACCAGGGGCCGCTGCTCTGTTGAAACGGGAGCCATTCTAGTGTCTGAGGCGGAGGCCATGGAGCCATCCTAAGCGCTCTGGGCCAGCTTTGCTCCAGTGGAGCCTTGGCTGCAGGAGGGGGAGAGAGAGATAAGAGAGAAAGGCGAGGAGGAAGGGTGGAGAAGCAGATGGGCACTTCTCCTGTGTGCCCTGGCCGGGAATGGAACCCGGAACTTCCACACGTGGGCTGACGCTGTACCGCTGAGCCAACAGGCCAGGGCCTGGTTTCTATACTATTGATTATAGCTCTTTCTAAGGAAGTTGGTTATACACACAGGCACAGAGGGTGGTAAGCAGATGACAAAGGGATGCCTAAGAGTTCAGAAACATGAATGTATCTGTTGAGGAAGTGACTGCGCAAACAAACAGAATTTTCAAGTTCCTACAGTTGCTACCACGAGATGTTTGAGTTACCCAAACTCTCCCCTACCCTGTAGCAGCACAAAGGTGGCACCTTTGATGTGTCAAGTGCAGATGGATAGGGCTGGAGGAAGGAGGGGAAAAGGGAAGGAGGGACAGAGGGATGCACAGATAACCCAACCAAGAGGACACGGTGCAGGTAGCCTTCAGGCTGCAGGAACTACTCCGCAAGGCTGCTTCAAGCCTTTTCTCAGTGCCTTTTTAATCATTAACTTGCTCCATGCTCTGGAAGAAAGTGACGGACCTGCTTGTCTCTTTCCAAAAAGCCAGTGGCTTCCCCAAGTCAAGTCCTAGCATTCGGAGCAGCCTGCTGGTTCTGGGGGTGGAGGCTAGCAGGCTGCAGTCTGTGACTCAGGCAGGCCACCCCGGCCTACCTCCTTTTTGGACTCAGAGCAGACCCTGCAATTCATTCCTGGTTCCCAGGTACCTTCTCATAGCTGCCTTTCAGTATCACCAGGCTCTAATCCAAAGCAAGGCTGCCCAACAGAACAGAATCAAGGAAGGGCACTAGGCTGCTTCTGTAAAAGTGCCCACACCCCTACCAGAGGGCAGCTGGTGGCTCTTCTTCACTCCCTAAGTGCAGATGCACAGACCTCCTGGCTGCTTCTCCTTCACCACTCCCTGGGACTCTCCCTATGGCATCTTAGGTATAAGGTGGCTCCCCAGACCAACGTCACTCGTGCCATCACTTCCAAAGGGACACAAGCCTCATTTAAAAACTTAAAATGGCTCAATGCTCACTCACCTTGCTAAACTCAACACTCAGCTGATTTTAAAAGCCTTCTAGAAACTAGAATGGTGGACCTGGCAAACCTCATTTCAGGTTACTGCAGGGTCATTTTCCTGTGTGTCTCAGTGACTTTGCTGCTTACAGTAACTCCTACACCAGAATGTGGGCACAAGTCCTGTGCCCCCAACCAAGAATCTTGTTCCAGGGTTGAAGTCTTCCCCTCTGAATTTTTAGGACCTTGCATATTCTCTGGTCTTTTGCCTACCCACCTCCAGATAGCAGTCAGTCTCAGTCCCTCCCTCCCTTCCTCACTCACAAGCTGCAAGCATTAATTAAACCTCTTCTGGAAAACATATTCTCACCAGCTGCAGAAATTGTGGGTAAGAGCCAGACCTGGAGACAGAGACAGTCTGGGTAAGAAAGATAAGCTCACGACAGCCATGAGCCTGTGGGCAGCGTAGGTTCCCATAGCCAAGTGACATTCTGAATTCCAGATCTTCCTGCACTCCTGAAAAAAGGGGCACAAGGTGCTCCCACGCCCTCAGCCTCTGGCTGTATTCTCTAGGATTGACCTTTGACAGGGGCAGAGGAACTGCACTTTGCTCCATCTGCCAGTGGGTCACAGCCACCTCTGACAGAAACACCATCCAAACCACCCACCTCCTCCCCCCAACAGAGCTGTCACCAGAAATGCTCAAGAGGGGCACTTCCGGCTCTACATGGGAAGCAGTTATTTGGGGTGGGCAAAGCCCACTGCAGTGAAGATGGTGTAATCTGAAGCAGCCAGTGGGCTCCACAAGTACACCAGACCTCCAAGTGATTCCTCCGTCATGGGCAGGGATGAGGGAGGCAGAAAGGGACTGTGGCCACAGCTCAGGGCCCTACCGGTCAAGCTGTGGAGGACTCACCTCTCAGCAAACAGCCTTAGCTCCCCAGAGGGCCCATCACTCTCTCAATTCTGGAATAAGAAAAACTAATTTCCTTCCTGAAAATTCTGGCATCCCCACTGAGGTTAGAGACACAGCTGTCAGAGTCTAACCCATAAATTGAGCTCTCTGCCCCAAATACACACAAAAATGAGTTTGTCTCTAGTGAGATGAATTTAGGGTGACATTTGAAAAGAGTGCAGCACAATGGAAAAACATGGGATATGGGCTCAGACAGACTGGATTCAAGGAGGGGGGGATCCATTTCTTTAGGCAAACATTGAGTACCTACCACTTAGAGGGTGCCAGGCTAGGTGCTGGCGCCATAGAGATAGTTTCACCCCATCTCTGGCCAGTGGGGCATCCCAGTCAACAACTCATCACCGAGAGGACTGGTGAGACACCCGCAGGAATTTGTGGACACTCAGAGGGAGTCTTCTGAGCCCCAGTGTGACCTGGGGCTAATTACTTATTAGCTCACTGTTTAAGGATGAATGAATGTTAAGCTAATTACTATTCAAGTCGATCAGTCAATAATAACAATAATAATAATTGTCACTGATGCTGCAGTTTTACAAATGAAACTGTGCTCCAGAGGCCAGGTGGTCGGTCCATCCTGTCCATGGTGCCCCAAAGCAGGCTGCCATGCATCAGTGAGGGTGGGCTGGCCAACAGCCAATCCCTAAAAGAGACATACCCCTATATGCCATTTCTCTGTAATAGGCAATTAATTTAACCCAAGACTTAATGAAAACCAGAAAAAGGGAGGGGGGCAGGTTCCTGCCCTGGCTTTCAGGCTGCAACCATGCATCTCCACCTCTCTCCAGGGAACACGAGTCTGTCAAACCATCTGCTTTAAACTCTTCCCACTGAAGTCCAGACTGGGCACCAACACCTCTGAGGAGTTGTTGTCAAGCCCGGTCGGCAGTCACATCACGTTTGTAAGGCTAAGCCGGGCACTGTCTGCTCCACACTAGGGTCCATCCAAGGGTCTTCTGCAAAGAGCAAATTATGTCCCCAAGTTGAGAAGCACTCTTGAGGCCCCCTTGGCCATCCACTTCACACTTCCCCCTTCACACCAATCTGATTCCACATCTCTCCTGATTTTACTTCTTGAATGCTTGCAAAGCATCCTTGCCTTCCTGCGAAGACACTGGACACCCAGGCAGTGATAACCAAGCTCCTTCGTAACAGCTTAATACCGAGCCCAAGCAAAAAAATATGGCTCCACATCCGCCTGCACCGCTAATCCTTTAACCATCCACAGGTACAACTTGAAAGACCGCTGCAGCCACAAAGAAAACAACCTGCTCTAAGCACATGCAATTTTGAGTGTGTGACAAAGCTGGCTTCTTTGAAAGATTGATATATATGCAAGTTCAGGAGCAAAAGCAACGCCATGGGGTCAGAACCACGCAGTCCTAACCTGAGCTTCCAGGCATGTCAGCCCGTGCACAAGCGACCCCTCCACGGGGCCCCGGGACGCCCGCAAGCTCAGGGCACAGGTAGCTGCTAAGAGGAGCCAGCGCCACCCCCTGAAAGGCCGCAGAGAAGTTGCCGCCGCCTCCTTACCTGGAGACAAGTGGGTTCGGAACTGCCCCAGAAGGGGGACTCGCTCGAATTCCGGGTAGAATCCAGCGGCAGGAGTGCCGGGGTCGAGGAGGAGAGGGTTGGCAGGGCCAGGCTTTGGGTGGAGGCTGGAGAGGCAGGAGAGGCGCGGGACTGGAGGAGGAGGAGGAGGTAGTGGGGTGGGCGAGGCGTCCTCCGGGAGACAGGGAGCGAGGGTTTGGGGAGAGGGCAGCGGAATCGGGGCAGGATTAGAGGAGGGCGCTGGGGCTCGGAGAGGAGGCGGGGACTGTGACAAGGGGTTCGGGGCGGGGGAGGGGGGCTTGTGGAAGGGGATGGCTTCGGAAGAGGGAGCGAGTTGAGACGGGGTTTGGGGAGGGCGCAGGGATCGGAGAGGAGGCTTAAATCACGGGATTCACACCGGTGCTGGTAAGCCCGCCCCAGCCACCCGCCCCCTCTCCCACAGGAGACACTGCCGGGTCGTCCTGGCCTCGGCAAGTCCAAAGAACCCCTCGGTCTCCCAACCCCGAACCCTGGGACGACCGCCCAACTAGAGCCTCCGCACCGCTCAGCCTCTACAGAAACTAGCCCGGCCCCAGCCCGTGCCGCGCTCACCACCCATAGTCCTGGCCCGGCCTGGGCTCCACGCCGCGCGCCTATTTGGCGCTCGCCTAGCGCAAAAGGAGGCGAGGACAGCGCACACGACCGCGGGACAGCGCGATAGCCTACAGCGCCCCCTGCTGACCTCGCCGCGCTCTCACTTGGTTCACCCTGTGCCGGCTGTCCTAGAGCTCCGCCCCGGAGGCGGTGAGGCAGAGAGGCCCCGCGGGTGAGAAGGGCCCAGAAGGGGCTTTGGAGAGGACATTGACTCTTGGAAAACAAACGCAGCCCCCAAACACGGGCCAGTCTGCAGAGCTCCCGGCGGGCGAAAGCTACAGTGACGGTGACGGTGACGCACAAGGACAGTGGCCACATGCGCTTAGGGTCGCTGTGTGCCTTACTATGCCTGACTTGAGATAAGGGACTGCACTGACGCACGCCTAGGCCGGGGTACACACCCGGCCAGGGCCTGGGACCCTGATGCGGGTGCGTTGGTACCGTGTGCATGGCGGGTGCCACCCGGATCCCAGTGCTGGACGCACGTTTGGGGCCCGCCACCGCAGGGTAACTGCTGCCGCGTGGACCCAAATTGTCGTGACTCTCGCCACCGTGTGTCCCCCCCACCCCCCACCACCCACTCCAAGCTTCTCTTCCGGCGCCGACCACATCCGGCCAGTGAATCAACTGGAGACCTCATTGCCGCTCTGTCTGGGGATGGTCTGCTGGCGCCCCTGGGAGGCAGCCGTCAGCGCAGCTTGTCTTCCCGCCTTGCGGCTTTCCCGGAGGCTACTGAAGAGTCACAGAGCATTTGACCTATTTTTATAACTCAGTTAGGCATCTGAGAGTTGAACTTGATTTGATACCATATTTGTGGGTCATTTCTTTCAAATGTACACCCTGAGTGTCTATGGGAAAGTCTACAGTGACCCCTATGTGCCGTGGCACACCACTGGCCTTGAGCAAAATAGACATTACTCTGTTTACTTTGTTGTTGTTGTTGTTGTTGTTGTTGTTACTCCAGGCACACTTTCTGGAGGAGCTCATCATTTGGCCTCTAATTTCACTCCTGTGTTGATGCCTCCCAAATCCATACACTACACCCACATATTTTACCCATACTCTCTGGTTTTCTGCTTAGAACTTCCCATCTCAAATTAGCACTTCTTTCACCAAATTCTGTCTCTTCCTAGCTCCCAAACCCATCTACCCTGTGGTCTCACCATTCCCTCAGCCACCTGGGATGCCTTTCTCACCTGAAGGCTCAATGTCCAGTCAGTGTTTGCTTTCAAACCCACTAACCCACCCTTCTGACCTCATTCCTGTGATGCTATGCTGTCCTCAGCCCGTTTCTGCCCTGACTGACACAGCCACTCCTGGTGAACCTCCCAGTGCAGGATCTCTCACTGTCAGCCTGCGCATCACCCCAGCAGACCTTCCCACCTGGCTGTCAATGCTCCCCACCACACCCAACACTTCTCCCCTCTGCAGTCTCCTCCTGATTCTCCTCCCATTAATCCCAGACTCTGCCCCTTGCTGGTCCTGCCTCCCTCTTCCATACAGGGGTTAGTTAGTCAGGGCTCCTTCTGCTGTAAATGACAGACAACCCAAGTCACACTTGCATAAACAAAAAAAGAATTGATCGACTTATGTAAATGAACAGCCCTGGACTTAGTTCCAGGGACTGAAGACTTCAGGGACTTTCCATCTATCAGCTTTGCTTCCTTCTGGGCGAACTACATTCTGAGGCCCCACAGGGGACACCAGCAGATCCAGGTTCACATCTCACAGCAGTAAGTCCAGCAGAAAAGCAGCTGCTCTTTGCCAACCATTCCACAAGCTGTGGGCCTGACGGGGATGGGCAGGATTGAGTCACTTGTCCACCCTGCTCTCCCAGCCACTGGGACTTCACGTTGACTATTTTTCTCTCAATTACCTTCTCACCCCCCACAAGGAGCATGTGACTGCTTCTGGATCCCTTCTGTGTCACAGGGGCACTAAAGATGACTCAAGGACACCACCTGGAACCGTTTCCTCACAAAATATGCCACACTACCACTCACATTGTTACGTGTTGGCGCAGGCCACTCTGGGGCAGAGTTCCAAACAGGAGGGGGTGGGCGCAGGCCCTCTGTGCTTTCAGCTTCCTCCACAACCTACCTGGGATGTCTTTGTGCCATCTCACTCTCTAGGGCGAAACCTGACACAGAGGTAGCCTAAGACCCCTCAGGGAACCTGGTGAACTCTCCCTTGACTCATTCTCTCCAGTCTCTTTCCTTCCCATCCCTATTCCCTGAGACCTTCTGTGCCCTCTTCTCTGGAGGAGGTATCCCCTCCTTGCTCCATGTAGACTTTGGTTCTAAGGGGTACCCATTCTGCTCTGTCCCTTAGGGCAAAAACATCTCATGTTGAGCCATAAAGGAGGAAGGAGCTATAAGAAAAGAAAAAGGAAAGGTTCCTACAGGGAAAATAGGTATGAGAGCATCTCAAGACCATTACACAGACAGACACAGACACACACACACACACACACACACACACACACACACACATCAAACCTCTTTCTTTTGTGGTTGCTGAGGAGGTAGGATGAGGCCAGCGGCCATCTGGCCGCACCTGAGGAGGCTGTATCAGAGGCTGTAGTGGACCCAAAAGAAAGCAGACTCAACAGACAGGCAGCTCTGTCATGCCTGAAACCAGGACCTGGATTTTCAATGACATGTTCAGTAAATTCCTCACTGTCCCTCAAACAAATTAGAATTGATTTTTCTGTCACAAGCAAGAGTCCTGAGTAGTCCAAGCTCATAGCTCAGTGCCTGGCCCATTGGTTCCGGCAAAACAGTAACTATCACCATGATTATTTGTCTGATAGAGGAGGGAGCATGCCCACTGATGATTGTAAAATAGAAATGAAAAAGTGCAGTTTCTCTGGCTCACAACCATGGTCTCCCCTTCTATTCCCAGCCTGCTCCTTGTTCTTTCCACATACACATCTTGGCCCCAGGGAAACTCTCAAAATGTGCTGGAAGCCAAACCCACACATCTTATAAAAATAGTCCCAGGCTCACCCAATTCATGCATATGCCTTTTACACAAGCAATTCCTGCCTAGACAGAGAGTAGCAAGGAGTAGGTGCCCGTCTTCAATTCAGTTTCAGCCCATTGAGCAAAATTTGAGCCAATATTTGCACAGCCTCCCTTGACTTGTGCTGTAGACTTAGAGAAATAATGGGCTTCTGTTCTCACCATTAAAGGGACTTTCCTTTGGGGGAAGAGAATTAGTTTAGGACAGATGAGGTAACAACAATACCAGGGAGTCCTCTGGGGGAAGGAATGAAATGCTTTATTTGGACCAGCCTCTAAGTTCCAAGTCTGTGCTGCCTGTAACCCTGCCTTATAGCAGAATTAGACATCTGCAGATTTTTTTTTTTTTTTTTTTTTGTGACAGAGGGATGGACAGACAGACAGGAAGGGAGAGAGATGAGAAGCATCAATCCTTTGTTACAGCTCCTTAGTTAATTGATTGCTTTCTCATATGTGCCTTGACCTTGGGGCTCCAGCAGAGATAGTGATCCCTTGCTCAAGCCAGTGACCTTGGGCTTCAAGCCAGCGACTTTTGGGCTCAAGCCAATGACCATGGGGTCATGTCTATGATCCCACACTCAAGCCAGCAACCTTGGGGTTTCGTAACCAGGGTTTCATAACCTAGGTCCTCTGCGTCCCAGTCAGACGCTTTATCCACTGCGCCACCGCCTCATCAGGCTGCACAAAACATTTTGTTTGTGCCCATTACACTATCTAGGTTACAAATATTTTTAAATTCCATTTACCATGGATTTTATTTCTCTGAATATAAAAGGAGTGCCCATTCCTCTTAAAAATTTGGAAAAATACAAAGTATACAAAATAAAGGTGAAAATAAAAATTACCGTTACCTGTAATGCTGGTGGCCGAGGCCAGGTAGGTCCACACTGGATTCGGGCAGACATGGTAGAGAAACTGCAGAGTCGGAAGTGTTGGGCTGTTTCATTTAATAGAGTCTCACAATGGCAGACGAGCACACAGGCAGCGGAAAACTGCTTCTCTGGCACACAAACAGCAAGAATGGCCCCTCACAGTCCGCGATTCCCCATCTCTCCCGACCACCGCAAGCACCCATAGCCTTATATAGGCCACAGACATGGTGCAGCAGCCGTGCACTCACGCGCCAATCAGGCAAAGGTAACCCTGCCAGCAAACCTAACACAGCTGCCCCACATTCCACCCCTTTAGGGTTCCTCACCTCACAACAGGTACCTTACATACATTTCAAAAATGACAATTACAAAGGTGTCCTTCACAATGTCTCCCTGAGCACTCTGCCCAGGGAGTTAACTGGAGGCCCACCTCCAACTCCCCACCCCACAGTGCCAACAAGGCCACCCATCGTAGGTAGGGGGCCTGCACAGTCCAAGGCCATGTTCATTGAAACCTTAAAGTGTCCTTGGTGCATCTCTGCAACTGGATGAGAGCAGCATCCTGGTGCAGGAGGGCATCCACCCGAGCGGCCCCCTATCAGGGTCTCTCATACTGTCCAAAGGTGGCATGTCCATCCAACAAGGGAGCTGGTGGCCCCCTCTGGCTGCAGTCCAAGAGTCAGTCCACTTTAGACAGCACAGCTGTCTGTGCAAATCACCAAGAAAAAGGTCCATTACAGGCAACTAGGTTCACATAGGGCCTCAGGCCTCCCCCCTTATTCCTGCTGTCATGGCAGCTCTGAAGATGCTGCCTCAAGGAGGAACCCATGGCAACAGTGGCCAACCTCTCCACCTCTGCTCCAGAGAGCATGATGCCATCCACTCCTATGTCCCACAATCACAGCAAGCTACTGGGGGCTCAGCAGGTACTTTTTGCTGCTGGGTTTTTACCTTCTGGGAAAACACTGGCCAAGCTCTGAGTGTGCAGATGGCAGCTTCAGCCTGAGCCTCCTCATCCTCAGAAGAGGAGGTGGAAACGTCTGCTCCCGCTGACTCAGAACTACTCAGTCTACAAGCTCCATCTTTTCATCTTTGGCTCCTGTGGCTGCCGGCTAACAGCCTGAAGCTGAACCCGCAGTTGTTCCTCCAATAACTGCCAACGTTCAACTTCCAGGGCAAACTGCAACTCATGAACCTGTAGATTGCTTCAGTTTCAGGCACCATCAGTGCTCTGCAGCTCTCGAACCTGGTTGGCCTCCCTTCTCCAGCTCTCGCTCCAGTTCACTCAGTCATTGGCGTTCAGTACGCAGCTCATCCTGGAGCTTCCAACATCACTCAGCTTCTTGCACAGAGCTCTTAGTTTCTTCTCACAGGATTGTAAAAATACCCAGCCCAAGCTCCCTACCAGGAGAGTCTCTGGGAACAGCCACTCCTCTATTCTACCCCTCCAGGGTGTTGGCAGCTCCATACCAATCTGCTCCGAATTCTGCCCACTGCGCCAGATGTACTGCCAGTGGCTGAGGCCAGGCAGATGGTAGAGAAACTGTGGAGCTAGAAAGCTTTGGGCCATTCTGTTTAATAGAGTCTCCCAACAGTGGACAAGGACTCAGGCAGGGGAAAACTGCTTTTCTAGCACACGAACAGCAAGAATGAGCCCTCACAGTGATGGACAGGCAACCCACCATTCACGACTCCCCATCTCTCCTGAGTGGAAGCATCTTTTATAGGCCATACACATGTAGCACAGCTGTGCACTCACACACTGATCAGGCAAAGTGCTTATAGCCAGTAACCCTGCAAGCAAGCCTAACACAGCTGCCCCACATTACTCATACTGTACTAAATTTGTGTTGACTAATGTAGTAGAGAATATCAAAGATAGACAATTATTCCATGCACATTTCCACACCACTGCTGGCAACCCCAGGGTCTTCAGGAAATAAATACCTTGTAAAAGGTTTAAGGTCATTTCTTAGGTTCTCGTAAAAATGCTGGATTCTCTGTAACACATGCATATGTTTAAACACTGCAATCAGCCTTCCAGCTCCACGGTGGTCTGTTCTCTATTATTTATGGATACATGATTTATTTTCCCAGCTACCAGCTACAATTGCTTCTCCCCACCCCCAGCAGGCTTATTATACTGGTCCCTATTTCCTCCTGAGAGCAACTAAGGAGGAAAAACTCATTTTAATTCTTTTTTTTCTGCATGAAATTTAATTAGAAAGGCAAATTCAGAAAAACAAAACACAAAATAACCATGTTAAGTAAAAATAAGAGATGGCTCTTGAACCTGACCTTGAGAAAAAAAAAAAAAAAAGAAAAGAAAAGAAAAAAAATCACAAAGAACTGAAGTGCTTTGCTGAATCATAGGTCTAAATATTCATTTTTGTCCTCTAAACTCTGAGCCCAACAAAAAAGATGTTTCTAAGGGAAAAAGAGACAAACAAGCTCTAGATAAAGTCACAAAAATTTCACTGAGAAATCATAAAAGGACAACAAGGATTTGGGCTATCTAGTTCATCGACAACAGTGCCTGTAACATACTTCATAAAAAGTGGATGAATGGATGAATGAACCAAGAGTCCATCCCTCGCATTTTACAGTTAGAAGTCAACCAAAGAGGAAACGAGTGAAGAGTGGGAACCTAGTGGAACTTTCTGTAGTTTCATGGCCCCTTGGGAGACAAAAACTGGAGTTCCATGTTCACGAGAGAGCTGGGAACCAGATAACACCCCAGACTTTCAGAGTATCTGAAACAGAAAATGTGGAAATTTGAATACAGCCTTAAAATGCTGAAAGTCATTGCCAATGCAGAAGTCTATGCCCAGAGAAAACAAGAAACAGAGGGTTATCTACTTGTTCCAAATCAATCACAGTGGCATAATGAGATGAGCATGTAGGCAACCTGAACACTTCAGGGCCCTTTTTATTGAACTGTGGTATTCCTTTTACCATATATATGGTAAACCCCTGAATGAACATAAAATAAAACATCTCAGTATTATCCAGAGAGCAGCCTAACAAATTTATCCTATAGTTAGTTTGAATGTTTTTGGAAATTACCTTCCAAAGTCAGTTGGGGTTACCCATTCTTTCAGTATTAAGTATTCACATTACTTAAATTTTGGCACCCTGGCTGAGCTGATTTGGGCTCTGAGAACCTTTGCCTGCAGAGCAGGTCTCTCTGTCGAGCAACAGACCAGAACATCCATCTGCTTACTCAGTGATTCCACCTGAGCCTCCTTCCACAAGCCCCATCCTGTTAACCCCGAATTATTTTACGTTCAGACCTTGTGTTTCCTATCCTAGGAAATGTCACTTCTGCCATCTTTCCTAATCTGCAAACTAGAGACATAGGAGACATCACTCTCTCCCTCATTCTTCATATCTAGTCTTTTTCCAAGTCTTGTTAATCATATCCTCTTTAAATATTTTTCCAATTTGCCCACTTCAGTTCTCTCCATCAACACTATAGTCCAAGCCATTGATCTGCTATCACTATAGAGTAGTTCTCATTTTCTAGAATTTATGTAAGTGAAACCATACAGTATGTATACATTTTTTCCCTGGCTTTTCTGACTTATGTAGTATAATTACTTTAAGATTCATCCATGCTAATGAATACATCAAGAATTTGTTCGAAGACAGGGTTGTCCACTCTCTCCACTCTTATTTAATGTGGTACTAGAGGTTCTAGCCAGAGCAATCAGACAAGACAAAGAAATAAAAGGCATCCATATCAGAAAAGAAGAAGTAAAGGTATCACTTTTTGCAGATGATATGATCCTATACATCGAAAATCCCAAAGAATCTACAAAAAGACTACTAGAAACAATAAGCCAATACAGTAAGGTCACAGGATACAAAATTAACATACAGAAGTCAATAGCCTTTCTATATGCCAACAATGAAACATTTGAGAATGAACTCAAAAGAACAATCCCCTTCACGATTGCAACAAAAAAAATAAAATACTTAGGAATAAACATAACAAAGAATGTAAAGGACTTATATAATGAAAACTATAAACCATTGTTAAGAGAAATCGAAAAAGATATAGTGAGATGGAAGAATATACCTTGTTCTTGGTTAGGAAGAATAAATATAATCAAGATAGCCATATTACCCAAAGCAATATACAAATTTAATGCAATTCCCATCAAAATTCCAATGACATTTTTTAAAGAAATGGAGCAAAAAATCATCAGATTTATATGGAACTATAAAAAACCCTGAATAGCCAAAGCAATCCTAAAGAAAAAGAATGAAGCTGGGGGCATTACAATACCTGACTTCAAACTATATTATAGGGCCACGACAATCAAAACAGCATGGTATTGGCAGAAAAATAGACACTCAGACCAATGGAACAGAATAGAAAGTCCAGAAATAAAACCACATATATATAGTCAAATAATTTTTGATAAAGGGGCCAACAACACACAATGGAGAAAAGAAAGCCTCTTCAATAAATGGTGCTGGGAAAACTGGAAAGCCACATGCAAAAGAATGAAACTGGACTACAGTTTGTCCCCCTGTACTAAAATTAACTCAAAATGGATCAAAGATCTAAACATAACACCTGAAACAATTAAGTACATAGAAGAAGACATAGGTACTAAACTCAGGGACCTGGGTTTTAAAGAGCATTTTATGAATTTGACTCCAATGGCAAGAGAAGTAAAGGCAAAAATTAATGAATGGGACTACATCAGACTAAGAAGATTTTGCTCAGCAAGAGAAACTGATAACAAAATAAACAGACAGCCAACTAAATGGGAAATGATATTTTCAAACAACAGCTCAGATAAGGGCCTAATATCCAAAATATACAAAGAACTCATAAAACTCAACAACAAACAAACAACCCAATAAAAAAATGGGAAGAGGACATGAACAGACATTTCTCCCAGGAAGAAATACAAATGGCCAACAGATATATGAAAAGATGCTCATCTTCTTTAGTTATTAGAGAAATGCAAATCAAAACTGCAATGAGATACCACCTCACACCTGTTCGATTAGCTATTATTAGCAAGACAGGTAATAGCAAATGTTGGAGAGGCTGTGGACAAAAAGGAACCCTCATACACTGTTGGTGGGAATGTAAAGTAGTACAACCATTATGGAAGAAAGTATGGTGGTTCCTCAAAAAACTGAAAATAGAATTACCTTATGACCCAGCAATCCCTCTACTGGGTATATACCCCAAAAACTCAGAAACATTGATACGTAAAGACACATGCAGCCCCATGTTCATTGCAGCATTGTTCACAGTGGCCAGGACATGGAAACAACCAAAAAGCCCGTCAATACATGACTGGATAAAGAAGATGTGGCACATATACACTATGGAATACTACTCAGCCATAAGAAATGATGACATCGGAACATTTACAGCAAAATGGTGGGATCTTGATAACATTATACGAAGTGAAATAAGTAAATAAAAAAAAACCAGGAACTGCATTATTCCATACGTAGGTGGGACATAAAAGTGAAACTAAGAGACATTGATAAGAGTGTGGTGGTTACAGGGGGAGGGGGGAGAGGGAGAGGGAAAGGGGGGAGGGGGAGGGGCACAAAGAAAACTAGATAGAAGGTGACAGAGGACAATCTGACTTTGGGTGATGGGTATGCAACATAAGTGAATGACAAGATAACCTGGAGTTGTTACCTTTGAATATATGTATCCTGATTTATTGATGTCGCCCCATTAAAAATAAAATTATTAAAAAAAATTTTTTTTAAATAAAAAAATAAAAATAAAATAAAATAAAAAGAATTTGTTCATTTTCTTGCTGTATATTATTATTCAACTGTAAGAATAGACCACAATTTATCAGTTCAACTGTTGATTGACATTTGGGTTGTTTCCAGTTTGGGCTATTACAGATAAAATTGCCATGACCATTTGTGTACAAGTACTGATACTTGAACGGGTGGGCACATGCTTTCACTGCTTTCAGGTCAGTATCTAGGAATGGCATGGCTGGGTCACATGGTAGGCATATATTTAACTTTTAAAGAAACTGCCAAACTTGTTTCCTAGAGTCAAACCATTTTACATTCTCTTCAGTCACATTTAAGAATTCCTGTTGCTCCATAGCCTTAGCAACATTTAATATGTCAGTATTTTAAATCTCAGCCATTTTGATGGGTGTGCAGTGGCACCTCACTATGGTTTTAATATGCATTCACAGATGTGTAGTAATGTTGAGCATCTTTGCATGTGCTTACTTGTCATCTGTATATCTTCCTTGGGGAAATGCCTATTCAAATCTTTTAACAATTTAATGGGGTTGTCTCATTATTATTGAATTGTGAGTGTTCTTTATATATTTTAGACACAAATTTTTGTCAGATATACATTTTGCAAATATTTTCTCCCAGCCTATGGTTTACATTTTTATTTTCATTACAATGTATTTCAAAGAGCAACGTTTTACAATTTTTTCTTATTCTTATATTTAAAAAAAATTTTTTTTAAACTTCTTTCTAGGACAGAAAAGTAAGTCTATACTTTTGAACTTTGTTTTGTGGAACCAGATCAGCTTTGAGTCTATGTCTGGTTCAGCCCTGTTCCTGAGATAATACCCTTCTTAGTGCTCCAACAATTCCCATATATTATAAAGTTTTCCCGCTCTGGTTGGTGGAAACACCTACTATTCCCAGCTCTACATAAGCTTGAATATCAGAAATCTGCTTACCTGCCTTTAGTGGGCACTCGAAAGATCCCTCCCACTCAATAAACTAAAGTAACACTAGGCCTGACTAGCTAATGGTCTCACACATCTTACAGGCAGCTGGGAGCTAAACAGCTCTAACTTCTCCCTCATCTGCTGCCTCCTCCCTGTCTTCCACAACTTGCTCCAATACCCAACCCCACTCCCCTGGACCCTCTCTGGGTTGCGACATGGCCCAGAGCAGAAAAGTTGAGTTGACCATAGGCTGGGGTGAAATGGGAAGCAGGCCTGGGACAACAGGGGTGCTCTATGCTGTCCTGGAAAACCATGGTGGGGTCGACCCTAATCCCTTTGAAAGAATGAGAGGCCGGCATAATGGCAGTGTGGAGGGGCGGGCAAAGAATGGAGTGATTGAGAGAACCCTCCAACCCCCACTAGTTCATTTACTGGGTGCCTGCACTGGCGCCTCCAAGATGACAGTGAGTCCTCACTGCCTGGGCAGCTCCAAAGCCTGTCTGGGAAGCCATGTGGTCAAACGAGCAATAAACCACAAGGTGGGTGCAGTGGGAAAAGCACAACCCCATTTCAGGCAAGGGGTAAAAGTAACGGCTAGTGAGGTTAAGTGACATGCCCAAGGTGATCCAGCAGTTGGTGGATCACCATCACCCTGTCTCAGCCTTCTCATCAGCGCAGCGCACCCCGCCCCCAGCAAGAACCCTCCTGCAGGTCAGCACTGTCCAGTGTGCACATCTTGCCGTCGTGATTCTTCACCAGGGTCCTTTGTTCCGGTCCCAGGTCCCCAAGCAGGATCTGCACCACCCAGAGTGGCTCATGTGGCTGTGACTTGTCACCACAGTGGACTTCTCAACTCCTCGGATAACTCTGATTCCCTCAGAGTGCCTTGCACATGCCTGGCGATCAATAAACGTCTGCTGATCAAGTTGCTGTTAATAGATAGAGACAGCTTCATCAGTGACTATTGATGAATTTGGGACTCCTCACTGTAGACAATGGCTTTTGCTGAAGGAGGCAGAGAAGAACGCCCAGTAACTGGATGTGTTCCCTACGTGGACAAAGCTATAATCAGATTAGGGGAGGGGGCTTTCTCTGTCGTCATGGTGACTCTTAAAATAATAATAAAAAAAAGGATTGTTCTTTAATAGCATTCCAGACATCAAGACTCGGAAGTAATGGTCCTTTTAAAATTGAATCATATTAATAAGATCTACCCGACTGAACAATGTGTTTCTTTCTTTTTATTAGATGCATTATTAACTTGGCTAGCAGCAAGGCCTCATAAATGCAAAGTGCCCATTCAAAAAGAACACTGCTTCCAGCATGGAATAAAGCATGAAATAAATAAGGATGCAACTCACCAATTTCAGGGATGCTAGTGGTTAAGGAATAAGTTCTGTGAATGGTGATCTTCGGGTTATAGATCCCGGAAGGGCCTGGGTTGTGTGTGGGTTGCTTCTGTTGGATGAATCCCCCACACCTGGGACAGCCCACACAGGCCGGCAGACCAGCCTGGTCATAACGCATCGGCGGGAAGCTGAGAAGAGAACAAGCCGGTCTCACGGAAGCTCTGCCTTGTGCACGAAATGAATCCCAAGATTCTTAAAAATCATACTGCTCTCCTGCCCATGTCACATTTTGACATTTGGATTTAATAATATTCAGTGTTTTTTGAAGATATAGTGTGGAGGATAGACTCTAGGTGGCCACCAGAAATCCTCACCTTCTGGTGTTCACACCCTTGTAAGCTCCCTCCCTTTGGGTGTGGTCAGGGCCTGCACTTGCTTCTAACCAATAGAATATGGCAAAGGTGATGAGATGGCACTTCTGTGATTATATTACATAAAATCTAACTCTGTCTTGTTGCAAACTCTCCCCCTTGCTGGCGTGATGAAACAAGAGGCCATAGTGTGAGCTATCCTATGGGCGGACTCTGGCCAACAGCCAGAAAGAAATGGAAACCCTCAGCCCAACAACCCACAAGGAACTGAATCCTGCCAACAACCACATGATCTTGGAAGTAGATTCTTCTCCATCTGATCTTCAGATGAAACTCCATCCCTGGCCAACACCTTAATTGAAGCCTCATGAAAAATCCAGAAGCAGGGGACTCAACTGAGCCAGACTAGGAAACTTGACCCACACTAACTCAGAGATAATAAATCCGTGTTGTTTTAAGCCACTGTCTTTGTGATGATTTGTTACACTGCAACTGATCTCTAATACAAGCACTTGCTGATGCTCCAAGTGCCATGGACACACCCGTGAACAGGACAGACGATTCCCAGCCCTCATGAACATCCCCCTTCTAGTTGAGGAGACAGACAATAAATAAATTAATTAATTACTGCCATGCAAAGAAAGAAATGAGGGTGAAGGAATAGAGCAGGATGTGCATGGTGGCTTAGATAGGATTGGTGGGGATGGTCCTCTGTGAGGAGGAAGCATTTGAGCCGAGAACTGAAGAAGTAGAATATCAGGGGAAAGAGTATTCCAGGCAAGGAAACAGCAAGTCCCAAGGCCCTGGGGTGGAAGCACACTGGGCGAGTTGAGCCCCAGTTAGCAGAGGGAACATTGTAAGAGAGAAAAGCTCAGAGAGTTAGTGGAGTCAGATCGGAGACAGGCCTGCAGGCCATGTGAGAGAATGCAGCAGAGGCTTCAAAACTGGTGTGTGACAGGATGTGACCTGTGTGTAAGAGTCTCTTCAGAAGAATGATTCTCATCTATAATCCGCAGCCTGAATGGCACAAAAGCTACCCAGGGGCTGGAAACTGACAGAGAGCCTCTCATCTATTTTTCTTCAGAGATTCTTCCAGAAACTCTGTGGAGTAGCTGGGGCAGGTACAGGAATTCACTCCCAACTTCACATCCCTCTCGTTCAAAATGCTGGTCTGTGTGGCTGGACTTCCGGATTCTTTTCCCACATTCAGGAATCATTAGTATGGAAGCAGGACAAACGATGAGTCATCCAACTCATGACTTGGGACACCGATCTTAATGTCAGAAAGACTGAATGTTTGTGAGGGGGAGGGAGCAGATGGGACACTGTTCTCAGACACATAGTACTTGTAGCCAGGCAGTTGGATGTTTAGTGGATAAAATCTTTTTTTTTGTTTAGCTGTTTGTTTTTAATTTGCAGGTATAATTTTTAAAATTCCTTTTCTTTTAGCTAATCTGAATGGGTGTTTTCTGCTACCTTGTCTTCTGAACAGCTGAGCTGATTCAATTCTCCGCTTCATCATCTTTCTATTAATTCCTTTTAGTGGATTCTTCATTTCCGATACTGTATTCTTTACTTCTGACTGGTTATTTCTTTATGGTTTCTATGCCCTTTTTCATGTTTACTATCTCTTTGTTAAAGTTCTAAGTTCTATAAGCATCCTTATAACCAGTGTTTTGAACTCTATATCTGGCATCTTGCTTGCCTGTATTTAATTTAGTTCTCTTTTGGAGATTTCTCCTATTCTTTCATTTGGGGCATGTTTCTTTGTCTACCCATTTTGGCTGCCTCTTTGTTTGTTTCTATGTAGTTGGTAGATCTGCTGTGTCACCCAGTCTCAGCAGGGTGGCCTTGTCTAGCAGGTATCCTGGAACAGTCTCTCTGGTCGCCTGAACTGAGTAATCCTTGTGTTCCTTGTGTGGGTGTGTGTGCCCTCCTGTTGTAGTTGAGCCTTAATTGCTGTTGGCATGTCAGTAGGTGGGCTTGACCCTCAAGCTGACTGGCTGTGAGGATTGGCCATGACCACAGCATGCGAGCTGCCGTGTAGGGCTTGACCCCACAGAACAAGGTCGGGTGCCTGCTGAGTCTACCCTCTGGGTCTGCCACTTGTGGAACATATTGGGTCATGCTCTGTTGTGGTCTGAAGCTGGCCACCTGGTGTGTTGGTTCTGGGGCTTCTTGGGGGGTTCTTTGGTGCAGGTCAATGTCAGACACTGCCTACGACCCGCCTGGGGTTGCCTGTGAGGAGCTACAAAGTGATCTGTGTTTGGTAACTGCCCGTGCTAGGTCTGGATGCATGTGGAAGAGGCCATACTGCGAACCAAGGCTGGCTGCCACAAGTACTGGGCCGGGGGCAGGTCTGCAAAAGGCTCAAGGCACCCCAAGACCTGCTGTTACCTGTCGACTGCTTGCTTGTAAGGCTCAGCTGCTGAGAGAGCTTCCTGCGGTACAGGAGTTGGGTGGGGCAGGGTAGGGCCAGGAGCCACCTCAGTAGCCATGCAGGTTCCCATTGGATTCGGGAAGACGGTAAGGAACAGTGGAGCCAGAAAATGGTGGGTCATTCCATTTATTAAAGTCTCGTAATGGCCAATGAGCAAACAGGCAGGACTCCTAAGTCCCTCAGCATTCTGGACTCACAGGGCCCCACCAGCCTCAGCGCTCCCCAACCAGACAGCCCAGGCCAATATTGCAGGGCTCCCAAACCCCTCAGCTCTCTCTTTATCTCTCTGCACTGTCCAGCAAAACAGGCTGGGGGGAAAACCCCTTCTCCAGCACACAATCACCCCTCCCAAGCAGGAAGATAATCTGCAATTCGCAATCTGCCGCCCTGAGGATAAGCACCCGCAGCCTTCCATAGACTATACACACATGGCAAGGCCCAATACAAGCAAGCAAACCTAAAAAGAAATACTTGTTTACCCAACAGGCAGGGTCTCAGGGAGCGGCCAGGGTGGTGTGAGTGGTGTTCACCAGATTAATACAGATTCATACTTTTCACTAGTGCTGAGCTTAAGGCCATTCAGCATAAGTCAGGAGACACCTAAGGCCACTCAGCATAAGTCAGGGGACACTGAGGTCAGTCATCACCTGCTTTTGGCTTATAGACATCTGTGGTGAGACACGGTCTTAGAGAGTTGTCAGGGTGGAGTTAAGGGAGTTCGCCAGGTTAATACAGAATCAGATTTGGTTGCACTGGGGGAGGTCCAGACATAGGAACACTGACAGCCATTCCTCTAGCCCTTGCTCTGAGGCCACACAATTCAGTTTCTTCCTGTACATCTGGAATTCCTTAAAGAAAGACTACAACAGGGGTTCAGGCTGGCTGTGGGCAAAAGAACCTCTGGCTATAGAGGAGGCGAGGTGTCAGAATGAGAGGGGAGAAACCAGAAGAATGCAGGAGAAGGGGCCTGCAGGAATGACTGGCTCCGTCACTTAAAGATTATCCACATCTGTAACTCTAACAGGAGATCTCTAACTGATCTCCTGGAGACTTTTACAAAACTTACAAGAGAAACAAGATCTGTAAATAGAGCCAGGGGTCCGGAGAACCCTTCCCCCCTTGCTGCCCTGCCGAAATGTCCCTGCCCCACCTTGAGCCACGAGGTGCGTATAGGACCTTATACAAAGGAATCATGTGCCCCTTGCATGGACACTATAAAAGGTATACAAGATGTAAGAAATCTTACTTTGGGGATCTCGTGCTTTGGTGCTACTAACCTCATGTGCTCTGCCAGCTACTAATAAATCCTTCCTCTATTAAGTTGTCTGGGCAGCTATTATCCTCCTTTAGGGTGGTAGTCAAATAAGTTGGTAAAATATGATTTTTATGTTTGCTCACTTATAGTTTGCACTGGGGGCTGGGCAATGCCAGGTATATGTGGTCTGTGAAATTGCAAATTACCTTCCTGCTTGGGAAGGGCCATTGTTTTGCTAATGTTTGCTGGAGGAGAGGTTTTTGCGCCAGAAAGTTTTGAAAAGAGAGAGAAGAAGGAGAAGAGGCAGAGAGAAGCCATGTTGGCAGGGAAAGAGGAGGTGTGAAAATGGGGAACCAGAGCTGCAGGGCTTTGGGAGCCCTACTGAGGTTTGTGGGGGCCTTTGGTTCTAGGAGGAACTGGAGAAGATTTTCCAAGTTGTGGAACCAGAGAATGCATTAGGGCTTTGAGAGCCCTGAATGCCTGGTGTGTTTGCTTGTTGGCTGGTGCCGACACTTGAGTAAATGAAATGGCCCATCATATTTTGGCTCCCCAGTTTCTTTACTGTCTGTCTGAATTCAATGAGAACCTGCATGTGAATGGCCCCTGGCCCTACAGGTGGCATTTTCCTACAAGGGAGTCAGCAGGGTGGAGCTAGTGAAGTTCACCAGGCAGTGCAGGTTCAGGTTTAGCCATGTGGGGAGAGGGCTCAACACAGAGACAATGATATTTGTCCCTCTAGTTCTTGCCTGGAAGCCACACAACTCAGCCTCTCCCTGCATGTCTCCTGAACCTCCCCCCAACAAGCTGGACTGGAATTCCTCAAGAGTTTTTAAAGAAAGACTGTAGAACAGGCCCAGGCTGGTTGCTGCAGAAAGAGCCTCGGGCTCTGGGCAAGTTGGGAGGGGTAGGGTCTCAGGGAGTTGTCAGGGTGGAGTTAGCGGAGTTCACTAGGCCAATGTAGCTTCAGCTTTGGCTGTGTGTGGGGAGGGCTCAACACAGGAAAGATAGTGCCTGTCAGCCATGCAGGAGGAGGGCTCATACAGGGACAGTGATGGTTGTTCCTCCAGCTCTTGTGTGTCCAGAAGCCACACAACTCAGTTTCTCTCTGAATATCTCTGGTGTCCCCCACCAGCCACTGTCCCTGCCCAACATGGCATCCAACATGGAGCCCTGAGAGCGAGAGTTTGTGTGCGGGCCCCTTAAGAATGTAGATGAAAAAGGGGCCTGTATGGCCAGGGGCCGCCATCATGGCCATTCACATGCAGGTTCTCATTGAATTCGGGTAGATGGTAAAGAAATAGCAGAGTCGAAGGACGGTGGGCCATTCTGTTCATTGGTGTCTCACCAAGACAGGCAAGCCACAAGAAAAGCCAAGGGAAAAGTAGAAAACCTGCTTTTCCCATAGAGGGAGCCACTTATCTGAAGCATAAATGGGATTCCTCATAAGAGTGCACCAGCCCCTATCATGCAACAGTCAAGGGTGTGGGGAAAAGCTTAGTTTTGAAAAGACCTTAGTATTAGAAGGGAGGGAAAGACTTAGTCTTAAAACTAAGCCTTAGGCCAGGGGTCCCCAAACTTTTTACATAGGGGGCCAGTTCACTGTCCCTCAGACCATTGGAGGGCTAGAATATAAAAAAAAACTATGAACAAATCCCCATGCACACTGCACATATCTTATTTTAAAGTAAAAAAACAAAACAGGAATAAATACAATATTTAAAATAAAGAACAAGTAAATTTAAATCAACAAACTGACCAGTATTTCAATGGGAACTATGCTCCTCTCACTGACCACCAATGAAAGAGGTGCCCCTTCTGGAAGTGCAGCGGGGGCCGGATAAATGGCCTCAGGGGGCCGCATGCACCCCGTGGGCAGGGCCGTAGTTTGGGGACCCCTGCCTTAGGCTATAATGACTTTGCCAGCTTATAGCCTGTCTCCCACTCCCAAAGTGAGCAAACATATACATCATATTTACAAACTTATTTGACCAACAGGGTCACATGCTAGCCTAGGTGGTGGCCTTACAGACTCAGGGACCTAAAATAAACACATGGATGGCTTGAAATGGAAATTTTTAAACTAAAAGTGGTTTATGGTGGGTAGTC